>NC_091836.1:55167885-55487774 GCF_037783145.1 Equus przewalskii | reverse complement strand
AGTTTTCAGTTCTCTCTCAGGGGTAATTATTCCAAGAGTAGTTGTAAATTTGTTGTGTCAAGGGGAAGAGGTGAGTTCAGAGTCTGCCTGTGCCACCATCTTGACACCATCTCTCTTTTTCTTTGATTATAATGTATCTAGGCATAATTTTCTTTAAATTTATCCTTTCTGATGCTTTCTGAGATTCTAGAGTTGTAATTTTTTTCCACCAAATTTGATATTTTTTTGTCCTTTATTGCTTTAAATACTTTTTTGGCCCAATCTCTTTCTCCTCTCCTTTGATGACTTCAATTATTCATATGTTAAAATTTTTTTACATTATTCCACAGGTTCCTGATAATTCCTTAATTTTTTCACAATCTTTTTTCCTCTGTTCTTTGGAATGAATAATTTCTATTTTTCTATCTTCAAGTTCACTTATTTTTTTCTCTCTCATTTCCATTTTCCTAGTAATTGCATTTACACAGCTTTTAATCTCATACACAGTATTTTTCAGTTCTAAAACTTTTATTTGGTTCTTTATTAGTGTTTCTACTTATATTCTAATCTTAGTTTTTCATTTATTTCAAGTGTGTTTAACTTCTCTGCATGGAACACAGTCATAGTTGTAGATTTAAAGTCTTTGTTTCATAATCCTAACATCTGTGTCATCTCAGGATAGGCATTTGTTGGGTGTCTTTCCTTTTGAGAATTGGTAATGTTTTCCTGGATATTTTGACGTGGAGGATATTTGTATTGTATTCTATGTGTGGTAAATGATATGTACTAGATGTGTCAGGTACTGTCATGATCCTCTGAAGAATGTTGATGTTTCTGTTTTCACAGGAAATCAATTCACTTTAATTCATACCATAAGTTCTGTCTCAGTTTGTATATTAGTATAACTGAGTTTTATATTAGTCTTTTCAAGGTGCCATACAAAACTCCATGGACTGAGTGACATAAACAACAGAATTTTGTTTCTCAACAGAAATTTACTTCTCACAGTTCCGGAGGCTAGGAAGTCCAAGATCAACATACTGACCCATTTGGTTTCTGGCAAGAATTTTCTTTCTGTTTTCAAATGGGTGCCTTCTTGCTGTGTCCTTACATGGTCTTTCTCAGTGTGTGCACATGCAGAAAAAGAGAAAACAAGCTCTCTGATGTCTTTTATTATAAGGACAAGGATCCTGTCATGAGGATTCTACCTTCATGACCTCATCTAACATTCATTATCTCCCAAAGGCCCCAACTCGAAATATCATCACATTGGAGGTTAGGGCTTCAATATACGAATTTGAGGATAAGGGACACAAACATTCAATCCATAACATTCCACTCTTGCCCCTCCCCAAGCCATGTTCATCTCACATGTAAAATACATTCTTTCCATTTCAACAACTGCAAAAGTCTTTAACTCATTTCAGCACCAACTCTAACGTCTAAGGTCCAAAGACTTTAAAATCTTGAAATATCATCTAAATCAGGTATGGGTGAGACTTGAGGTATGATTCATCCTGAGGCAAAAGTCTTCCCTAGATGTGAACTTGTGAAAACAGATGAGTTATGTGCTTCCAAAATATTATGATGGGACAGCATAGGATAGACATTCCCATTGCAAAAGGGAGAAATACAAAGGAGTTAAGGGTCTCAAGCAAGTCTAACCTAGGAAGGCAAATTTCATTAGATGTTAAAGCTTGAGAATAATGCTCTTTGACTTGACTCCATAACTTGCAGACCCATTGGAGTGATGGTCCAACCTCCTGTAGCCAAGGCTCTTCCAGGCAGTGACCCTGCCTCCACAGCTGAGCAAGACAGTCTCACCCCCAAGGCTTTGGTCTGAGGCTGTCTGGTCTGTTGAAATCTAGGTGATGGCCCCATTCTTTGAAATCAAGGAGGCAGCTCTGATAATCTCTGAATCACCTTCAAGTCATTCTTCCCTTTTCTTGAAGAATAGCACTGAATTACAATGAAATAGTTCTATGATCCAGTCCTATAGGATCTAAGATGTCCAATAGTCTTCTGTCAACTTGTTCCGCTTTCTCCCTCCCCTTTAAATCAAACTGTCAGTGTCTTTGCTGGTATAATTCCACCTCTCTTCCTGGCCTCTGCTGAGATGGCTGATTAAGTTCAAGAGGCACACTTATAATCTCTTTCAGCCACAGGTGTTCAGTCTCACCCTTACTACTCTCTTCAGAACAAGCTTTCATATGTTTCACAATATAGATAGACTGAGAATTTTCCAAATCTTCAAGCCCTGGTTCTTTTTTGCTTAAAAATTACTGTCAATTCATCTCTCTCTTTTCGTATTTTACTATAAACAGTCAGAAGGAACGAATCCTTTTCTTCAATACTTTGCTTACGAATCTCCTCTGCTAAATGTCCAATTTCACCACTTACAAGTTCTACATTCTACAAAATATAAGAACACAGTTTAACCAAGTGCTTTGCTACTTTATAACAAGGATCTTCTTTCCTCCAGTTTCCAATAAGATTTTTCTCATTTCCATCTGAGAGCTAACCAGAATTGCCCTTAACATCCATATTTGTAGCATACACCTCTGAACTCTTCCAGCTTTTACCCACTACCCAATTCCAAAGCCACTTCCACATGTTTAGGTTTTTGTTACAGCAACATCCTACTTCTCAGTATCAAAATTTGTATTAGTCAGCTTTCTCCAAAAAAAAATGTACCAATGAGATGTGTGTGTGTGTGTGTGTGTGTGTCCAGATAGACAGATAGAATGAATTCTTGTAAGGCATTGGCTTATGCAATTAGGAGGATAAGAAGTCCCAAGACTTACAGTCAGCAAGCTGGAGACCCAGGAGAGTTGACGGTATAGTTCCAGTCTGAAAGCAGACAGGCTCGAGATTCAAGAAGAATTAATATTTCAGTTGAAGTCCAATGGCCAGAAAAGACCGCTGTCCAGCTCAAATAGTCAGGCAGGAGGAGTTTCCTCTTACCTGTGGGAGAGTCAGCCTTTTTTTTTCCAGTCAGGCCTTCAATTGATTGGATGAAGGACATACATATTACAGAGGGCAATCTGTTTTACTCAGACTACTGATTCCAATGTTAATCTCATTCTAAAATAGCCTCACGCACACATCCAGAATGTTTAATCAAATATCTGGGTACCTCATTGCTCAGCCAAGTTGACACATAAAATTAACCATCACAGTTCACTTCTCTAATCTCTTTCTATATTGGTTTGTGTTTATTCCATGCACACATAGCTTATTGGTTAGTCTGAGACTTGTGCAAGTGTGTCACATTTCGGTTCAGCTCTGTGAGATTTTTCTATGCTAAACTGGATCTGTCTTTTATTCATATTGCTCAAGGGTGGTCAGTTTGAGACTTACATCATTTCATACTCAGAATTAGAGGATCTCCTTCTCTGGATGCCAGCTTACAATGGTCCTTTTTCCTTGTTTCTCTTGGACTTTTTCCTTTACACTCTAACGTCTTACACTCTTAAGTCTTTCCATGGTGAGGGATCACCTTCAGGGCAAAGGCACAAGAGAAAACAAACAGGGGAAACACATCTGTACAGGTTGCTTATTTAAGTTTTGATTTCTCTCTATAATTTACCTACTTTTGTTAACTTTCAGGGCCTTCAGGGTGTTGCTTTTTATTTTGTTGGAATTTTCAGTTGTAATCAGCATTGGGCTGCTTGGGCTGTTGTGGGCTTATAAGCTCACAGAAAACCAGAACTCTATACTCCGTTGGCTGTTTTAGTGTTGTTTTTCCGCTGGAAAATAAGAACTAGTATCTGTTACATCTATTATTGTTTCTCCAGGGCTAAGAACAGTGTCTGGATACTAGGAATCCCTCATAAAAGTACTTTCAGGAACAATGCTTTTGAATTAATATTTCTTATGACATCCACTGCTCAATACTTACCGTTCAAAAAAATATATAATGTACACAGCAAAAACTACACCAATAAAATGTTAGAGTGGGGATAAAGTATAAAATTTTTGTTCTGAGAAGTCTTGTTTAAGTTATCAATCCATAGATACAACCAACTATATTTTATATTTAAAAAAACTTAAATTATGGAGCACAAAATGAAATGGGTTTAATAAAATTCACAGATGAAGAACTTTTTTCTTCTTTTAGGCCATATTTATGTTTGTACAATATGCAATGGGAGCTATAAACTACATAGTCTAGAACTCTGCATGTGCATATCTTGCAGACATTTCAAAGGCTTCTAAATAACTATCAGTACCTGTTGGTCACATGATATTCTTTTGGGGCCCTAATTTCTTTCATAGTAAAATGAGAGGGCCTGGAGGAAAAGATGTGAGTATGCTTTAAAATGGTATGTATGTAGGATCTAAAGAAACCAGGAAAAATCCAAAAATGATTAAATTTGAGAAGTCCAGGTAAAGATCAGCTTGTTCATGGCCCATAGTAAACAAGTGAAATATCTTCCCATTAATTCTCAATAAATTTTAATTTCATTACAAAATGTAAATGTGTTAGACAAAACACTGCCCTGATTTTTATTTTTCATTACAAAAAAGTTATAATTAAATCTGCTATTTGAATGAGGTAACATGGGTATTCTTGTTTGATCATGAGAGTATAATTTATAATAAACATTTTTTTAAAGTTTTATGAGTGCATATCTAAATCTACATTTATGATATAAATATGTACATATATGAATTTATCAACATATAGCTAAATATATATGTGAATAATGTATAATAAATAATAACTATATTGATGTAGTAAATTATATAAATATATAACAGTAATATGAAATAAAAAGATCAGTGCAATCCTAGCAAGTAGCTTGGCTGAAATCCAATGCAAGACCTTGACTCAGAACCCCCCAGTTAAGCTGCTTCCAGGCTCCTAACTCACAGAAACTAGGAGATTATAAATATTTGTTATTTTAAGCCCTGAGGTCTGCTGTAATTTGTTACATGGGACTAGATAACTAGAATTTCCTCGACCTAATAAAGAGCATCTTTGAAAAATATACAAGTCATAGCATGCTGATTGGTGAAATATTGAATCTTTCCTCCTACATGAGGAACAAAGTAAGTATGACTGCTCTCACCAACTAGAGTTTACAACTAGTGCAATAAGTTACAAAAAAGAAATATAAATACCCAGATTGTAAAGGAAGAAGTCAAACTCTAATGTGGTTTTTCTTTTCCATGTAGAAAATGCTATGGAATCCATAAATAAGCCAGTAGACATAATAAGTGAGTTTATTAAGGTTGTAAGATACAAGATCAATCTGTAAGAGTAAATTACATTTCTATTACCAGCAATGAAAAATGAAAAGTTGACATTTAAAAAATATCATGTACAAGAGCATCAACAATATGAAATATTTAGAGATAAATGTAACTCAAGGTTTGCATACTAATACACTGGAAACTACAAAACAGTGCTGAGAGAAATTAAAGACCTAAATAAGTGAAGAGATATATAGTGTTCATGGATTAAAACACTTAATATTGTTAAGATGGCAATTCTCCCTAAATTGATCTATAAATGCAATGGTTTACTAGCCAAAATCTCAGCAGAATTTTTTTGTAGAAATTGGAAAGATGATTCCAAAATTCATATGGAAATGCAAAGGACCTAGAATCCAAAAGAACGTTGTAAAAGAGGAATAATGCTGGGGGATTTCACCACCCAAGTACAAGATTTATTAAGGACTACCAAAGTCCAAACTGTGGTGTTGGCATGTAGATAGAAAAATAGATGAATGGAACAGAATAAAGAGTCTAGAACTACACACATACACATACAGAGTTGATTTTGGCAAAAGTGCAAAACCAATTCGGTGGAGAGCAGTCTTTTAAACAAATGGTGTCAGAATCTTTGGATATCCATATACAAAAAAGGAACCTAAATTTATACCTCACATGGTACATAAATTAAGTCAAAGTGGATTAAAGACCTAAATGAAAATCCTAAAGCTAAAAGAACTTCTAAAGTAAAACATAAGAGAAAAACTTTGTGACCGTAGATTAAGCAATGATTTTTTTACATAGGACACTAGAAGCGTGATCCACATAAGAGAAACATTATAAATTGAACTTCATCAAAACCAGAAACTTCTGGGCCTGGCCCAGTGACATAGTGGTTGAGTTTATGCGCTCCACCTTGGCGGCCCGGGGTCCATGGGTTTCGATCCCAGGTGTGGGCCTACACACCACTCATCAAGCCACACTGTTGCAGCATCCCACACAAAACAGAGGAAGAGTGGCACAGATGTTAGCTCAGTGACAATCTTCCTCAGGCAAAAAGAGGAAGCTTGCCAACAGACGTTAACTCATGGTCAATCTTCCTCACCACAAATACAAAAATTTTAAAAAATTTAAAATCCCAAACTTCTGTTCTTCAGCAGATACTGTTAAGAGAATAAGAAGACAAGCTAAAAACAGGAAAACAAATACTACAAACCCCATATTTGATAAAATTCTTACATCTTGAATATTGTCAGAACTGTCAAAATTTATCAAGGAAATAAACATTCCTATAAAAGATGGGCAAAAGATTTGAACAGATACCTTTCTAAAGATGATATACAGATGGCAATATGCCCATAAAAATATCCTCAACATCTTTAATCATGAGGAAAATTAAAATTAAAACCATAATGAGAAAACTCTACAAACCTATCAAAATATCTAAAATTAGAAAGACTGACTAGACCAAGTGTCAGTGGAGACATAAAGGACTTCAAAATCCCATGCACTGTTGATTGGAATAAAAGTGGTGCAAGCACTTTGGAAAACAGTTTAGCAGTTTCTTAAGTATTAAAACATCCACCTACCATACGATAAACATACTATCACTTACAAATGCTACTTCCAGATATGTATACAATAGAAAAACATGCAAAAGGCATGTGTAAGAATGTTCATAGCAGCATGATTCAAAAAAGCCAAGAAATTGAAACATCTCAAATGTCAAACAACAGGACAGATTCATACGTAAATTTTTCTTATTAATATAATCAAATAAAACGTAGCCATGAGAATTAATAAATGCAACACACAGATGAATCTCATAAACATAAAGTTGAAGAAAATAAATCAGACATAAATGCACAGATTGAACAATTTAATTTATATAAAGTTAAAAAATAGACAAAACTCATCTATGGAGTTAAAAATCCAGGGGCCTGGCCTGGTAGCGTAGCAGCTGAGTTTGCTTGCTCTGCTTTGGCGGCCCAGGCTTCCCTGGTTGGGATCCCAGGCGCAGACCTATGCACAGCTCATCAAGCCATACTGTGGCAGGGGTGTAAAATAGAGGAAGATGGGCACAGATGTTAGCTCAGGGCTAATCTTCCTCCAAAAAAGAGAAAATCCAGATATAGTTACCCTTGATGACATGGGGGAACACAGAGGCAGGGAGGAAGCGTGATGGGGGTTTGTCTGGTACAGATAATGTTCTGTTTCTTCATCTGGATGTACATTACACAGATCTTGTACATTTTAAAACAAAATAATCCTATTAAAGTGCAATTCGCATACGATAAATGCAAATATTTAAATTGTACAATTGGATAAGTTTTGACATATGTATAGATCAATGAAACTATCACCACAATCAACTTAGAGAACATGTTCCTCCCTCCTGTCCTTCCCTTCCACTCGCCGGCATCAACTGGTTTGCTTTCTATCACTAAAGAAATTAATTTGTTGGACCAGCCAGTGGCCTACTGGTTAAGTTCAGCATACTCTGCTTCGGCTGCTGGGGCTTGGTTCCTGGGCACGGACCTACATCGCTCTGTTAGCGACCATGCTGTGCTGGTGGCCCACATACTAAAATATAGAAGAAGATTGACACAGGTGTTAGTTCAGGGCAAATCTTCCTCCGCAAAAAAAAGAAAAAAAAAAGTAGTAGAAATTAATTTGCATTCTCTAGAGTTTTATAAAAATATAATGATTCAGTATGCTCTTGTTTTTTGTCTGACTTCTTATACCCTGTCTAATTATTTTGAGATTCATCCATGTTGTTGCATGCATCAATAGTTCATTGTTTTATTTTATGAATATTATTCTCTTATATGAATATATCAAAATTTGTTTATAATTTCACCTGTTGATGGACCTCTGGGTAGTTCCCAGTAAGTGGCTATTACAAATAAAACTGCTACGAAAATTTGTGTACACATCTTCTCATGGATGTATATTTCCCTTTCTCTTGGATAATTCATGTTTTGAAAATTCACCTTTCAGTGCGCTTATAATTGTGCTACCTCTGTATGCTATATTTTAATTAAAGGTTTACATTAACAAAAAGACTTCATGAGAAAGCAATCAGAATATTTAGCACAGAAGCAGTAATGAAGACATGCTTTAAGAAAATTTCTAGAACTAGAAAATAAAAATAACTATAACTGAGTATAAAAATGGAAGCTATTCCATTTCAATAGAAGTATTTTACGCAAAACAAAAATTACACTCTTGTTTTTAAAAACTAGCAAAATATTTGAATTGCTCTAATAAAGAATTTTCTATAGCTGGTATACAAAACACTCACAGACACAAAATATGATGGACAGGGCGCCATTAGATGGATGAACCCTTAGATGGTCCCAGGTGAGTCCAGCCTTCCGGTCATCACCGCCAAGATGCCTGACAGGTGAGTAAAGCCGTCTTGGCTCCTCCAGACCAGCACATCCTCCGAGAGAATAACTCCAAGTCATCTCTATAATGTTGCATGTAATGAAAGTTCTCCGCATTGAACTCTGCCCAAATTCCGAACCCATAGCATCCTGAGAGAGGATAAAATGATTACTTCTTTAAAATAAGAATTTTTGATGTAGTTTACTCCAAAAGGTAGCTGGAACAAGAGGCTTGGATTGGGTTTGCATGATGGATAAGAGAAGGAGGGCAGTAAAGAGAAGAGAGCAGAAACAAGAGGAACAGAGCACTGATTTTTGACATTAGCAGAACATTGGAATGACTTAGGGAATTTTGTGTTTGTTTTTCAATGTGGATGCCTGTGTGCCACCATCAAGTTTCTGATTTAATTGGTATAGAGTATGGCCTGGACATTGAGATTTTTAAAAGCATTTAAGGAGATTCTACTAATCAGCCTAGGTTTATAACCACTGGTATGGAGTATATTAATTCCTCATTTTTGAAGAGGAATGAAAATGTACATTTTATTATTTTATTTTGACAGAGATCAGATATTTGATATTTGATCAGAGAATACAGATTACATGATATCTGGGAAAAACTTAAAACTAGATATATTTAAAAGTCACTGAAAAAAACATACTTTTTACAGAAAATAGTAGAAAAACATAAAAGGAAAAAGAGTAATTATGTAACTAAACCAAAATCAGATCTATAAGTTAGAAACAAAACATTCTCATAAAATGCTCTTGTGAAACAACAAGGATTCTCATAACAAATTGTTAAAAGCAAAATCCATCAAAGGTATATCCAGCACATATTTTTCTCAAGCAAATGGAGATGAATAGAAAAAAAATCAACATTAATTTTTAAGAGCCTAGACAATCCACAAAACAGCAAAAAAAAAAAAAAAGATTATTCATAATAAGTAAGAGTATAAAAAAAAAAAGAGAAATATTGCTCCTTAAATAACAAATAAGAAAAAAGAAATAAGACTTGAATACATCTCATTGGTTTTTGTCCTAAGGAGACAAAAATTAAGAATGAAGAATTTGAATATTAGGACTAGTGAGTTTAAATTAATAGATACTACATCAAACTTGATATTGAAATGAATTCAATTTACCCTTACAAACCTCAAGCCAGATATACTGAAGTCATCTCTGTAACTTTACTTGTACTCCACATCCTGTCAACCACCAAGTACAATGAGTTCTACAACCCAAGCATCTCTCAAATGTACCAGCTTCTCTCCACCTCACAGTAATGTGTCACTGTGTGCCCACACCGCAATTAGCTCTCGAGTAAACCGGTTACCGCCTTTGTCCCCTCTCTGGGCCCTCCACATTTTCACTTGCCCCTTGCCAAATTATTCTCCACATTGAAGCCAAAGTGTTTTAGAAAGGCAAGTCCTATACCATCACTTCACTGCCATTTTCCTGTGATGCAGTAAAAGACAGAAACATAGTTATATATGAAATTTTTATCTAAGTGTTTTTTTTCCAAGTGAAAAGAATGGCCAGATGAATTTTCACCCAATTTTCAAAAAGAGTTTTGATGCTCAAACTTGAAAAACAGTCTCCATGAGATAGAGGAAACTCACTGCAGGGACGCTCCTCAGGGTACGGACCTCAGAGAAAGAAGCATCGTTCTCCACAGCAGCTTGGAGCTACTTGCTCTTGAGCCGATGCTACACGCTGCCCTGTGCATACACAACTCCAGGATCTGAAGCAGCAGGTTTGTGATTCTACTCAGGAGCTTTGCATGTCTATAAAATATAAGTTAAAAGACTTGAATGGGTCTGAAATATCTTCTACCAACAAAAGTGAATAAGCACTGATGTTTGAGCTGGAGTGTTTATTCATATTACATGTATATATACATATACACACACACACACACACACAAAAGCATTAAATGTTCTGAACACCTTCCTATAGTAAACAAGACAGATTTATTCTTGCCCTCATGGATGTAAAATCTAAGACTGGAGGTTCATTATATACAAATAATTGTACATATACCTTATTAAATTACAACTGCTAGGAAGGATATTTATTTGAATCCTGATTCTCAGCTATATTCTCTTCTAATGAAATTGCTGCATAAGAAACATTTACATGACTATCACTATATTTGTTGATGACGGCTAGGTGGGGCCAGAGGATTCTGGGCTTTCACAGAAAGAAGATAGAATTGCCCTATCCCCAAGCTTATTATATCTATTACATCTCTGCATTTGATCCTGCAGTGATGTGTCTCATGATACCATTATAATGAAAAGGATATTTCAGAGTAAAATTATGAAAAAAGCAAGCCTCATTCCAATTCTCTCTAAAGGAAATAACACAGAAGTGTAGAACTAGAAGAGGCATTCACAAAAGATCTTTTCCTCCTTTCATGAAGTAACCGAAGCCCAAAGTAGGGAAATAGTTTGCCCAAGATCACTCAGCTGTTCTGTAGCAGAGTTCAATTCCATCAAAATAAATATCATGGGACATTACTTTTGGAGGGCACGAGTATGGAAATAAGATTACTTTTGAGGATCTCTAATCTTAACTTTTTTTTTTTTTTGAGGAAGATTAGCCCTGAGCTAACATCTGCTGCCAATCCTCCTCTTTTTTCTTTTTACTGAGGAAGGCTGGCCCTGAGTTAACATCCATGCCCATCTTCCTCTACTTTATACGTGGGACGCCTACCACAGCATGGTGTGCCAAGCGGTGCCATGTCTGCACCCAGGATCAGAACCTGCGAACCCCGGGCCGCCGAAGCGGAACGCGTGCATTTAAGTGCTGCCCCACCGACTGGCCCTAATCTTAACTCTTTAATCTATTCGTTGAATCAATAAGTATTTACTGAGCACCTAAAAACAAGGTTCTAGGAAGGCTAAAGTTGAATGAGACCTGTTCTGTGCCTTTAAGGAGATTACAGTGTAGTTGAAAAGATAAATCAGCTAAACAAGCCAGTTTAACAAACTGGGGATTGAATAATAAACACACAGTTTATTACCACTGTAAACTTGGGCTCTTTTTTATTCAGTGAGGGTGTGAGAATTAAATGAGATAAAATATATCAAAGTGCCTGAAATAGTAGGCAATTATCAAATGTTTTTCTTTAAAGTTATCAATTGCTATAAAATCATTAAAAGATAAAAACAACAACAACAAAGTCTTGGTAAAGGACAGCATATCAAAGAAGTAGGTACCTATACATTTTAATTGAAATGCAGAGTTGAGCTTATTCTCCAGATAATTAAGCAGGGCAACATATAAATCTCAGTGATCTGGTCCATTTCCCTGCCTTTGAGGCAGCAGTTTCCCTCCAGAGTGGAGTCCCAGAGCTCCAACCTTCATTGTTTACTGATTTGTCTGATGGACACGGCCTCAGCTTCCACGGTAATGCACTGATTGCTATTTGCTTCTAGAAATAAACGTGGCTTAACTGGGCTTTATTGATTGATTAGTTGGACTAGGCCCAGACTGACAATAAAGTTTGTAGGAGGAAAGCAAGGCAGCCCGCTTTCAGAAAAGAGAATGTTAAAAAGGCCCCTCTAGCTGTGTTGGTGCTGAAACAAATTTCCCCGTGCCAGGAATGCCTTGGGAAGCCCCTTTCACTTTTGTTTAAACCAGTCTACACAGTTGTAACAAGAAGAGAACAAATAATACTTGAAGCCACAGAAACGCATTCGGCAAACTCCCCCACCACTTCGGAGGCAGGAGAGATGATGCTGCAGATGGTAAATTGCCTGACATGTACACAAGCTGACAAGGGTTCCAACCTCCAATGATTATACAGAATCATTTTCTCTTTAATGCAGGATTCCCACCCCAGAACTTCACTTTATATCATTATTTGCTGTCGGGCTACTGTCAGCTTCAGGGCAGCACTGCTTACGAGACTATAGTGAGCCGCTTAGCCACAGCTGCCTTCAAAACCAGGAGATAAGATAAAAGTGGGGGATAACTCCACTTGTTCAGGGGATGAGCTGTGGGTTAGCTCAAGAGAAAGAACAAGCCAGTGTCAGGAAACATTACAGATGTCTCTCCATATTGAACTCTCCTGAGAGGACTGCAGACAAAGCAAGAGCGATAGTAATGGTAATATCTACTACATACTGAGAGTTTTCTATGTGTGAAAAGCTTTGCATCAATTATTTCTCATCCTTACTCAACTGTGTGAGATTGGTAGGATGATTCCCACCTTACACACGAGAAAACTGAGGCTCAGAGAAATGGCTCATCTCCAGCTAATAAGTGGTTGATCCTGGAAATAAACACAACCTATCTCATTCCAAATCTAATGCTTCTTTCAAAAGATCATATTATTATAAACATTTCTCCTATCTCGATGCACACCAAATTCAGGGGAGTGAATACCTCTGGGTAAGAAGGCAGATGGACAGATGAAGCTTCAACTACAATCTATAACGTTTTATTTCTTAAAGTCTAATAATATAAAACAAACATATGGCACAATATCAGTATTTACAACGGATTTTAGTTGTACTGTTTTCTATAGTTTTTGGTGGGCTTGAAGTATTTCATTTAAAAACTTGTTCCCACTAATAAATGGCAAAGCTGCAGTTGCTTCTTTGCTAATGGAATTATGTCAGGAAACCAAAACATTGCTCATAAATGAAAATAGGATGGCTCCGATAAGAAATTAAACCCCTTCTGTCCTCGTTCTACTGATCCAGATCAATAACTGCCGTGAATACAGTCAGCTCCCTTCACAAAGCATAAAGGTTTTCTTTGATAACAATTCTTTAATGTTAGGCAGTTCTCACTTTGTGCAATGGTTGGTTTGTGCTTGGTCAGGATTGTTACCTCTCTGTGCATCAAGTTCTCATCTATAAAACAGAGAAATTAGTACCTATTCATCTTATCTCATGAGTTTGAGGGAGGGATAAAGTACAATAATGTACATGAACGCATTTATTTTAGTATATTAAATGAAAGATAAAATCAGATTCAAGACTCAATCTGCAGCTTGTTTACTGTGCAACTTTGGAGAATCCACTCAACTTTTATGACTTCTAATTTCTGCTGTGAAAAAATGAATATATTATTAATATCTAATTCACGTGATTGTGTGTCAAAATATATATCTGATGTGAAAGTGCTCTGTTAAAAGCAAGCCCCAAGCAAAGTTCATTTCTGTTTTGGTGTACTTGTCATCATAGGATCTCTATCATGAACTTTTGCTGTGCCAGTACTTTCTTTTCAATGCTCTCTACTGGAACAATAGTACCAGATTAAGATTCCTTGGGACCACTGCTCTAAATTATGGTCCTCGGAGCAGCAGCAGCAGCAACACCTGGGAACTTGTTAGAAATGGAATAGTTGGGTTTCACATATCTAGATCCTACCAAAACTGAAACTCCAGATAATGAGCCCAGCAATCTCTGTTTTATCAAGCTCTCCTGATGAGTCTTAAACATGCTACAGTCTGAGAACCACTGCTTTAGGACAACTTTGGTTCTAAAACTTGCCTTCATATTAGTACCAACTAGAAGTGCTTTAAACAATATTGATACCTGAGTTACATCCTCTGATTTTAATTTAATTTGTCAGGTGCAGGCTAGATGGAAGGCAACACTTACAGACATAAAACAATAGTACAACAAAGTACTAAACTTAAATATTTGCCAAATTCCATAATGACAAGCATATCAGGGGTGCAGAGATTATGGAAACCAGGAAAAGTTCTTCAGAGAAGCTGAGATGCAACGTGACCTAGAAGGAAGGGTAGACTTTTTAAGTGGAGAGGGTTAGCTCTATACGGGTGCAGGAACATTGGCGTCATGAGGATACGAAATGACTCTTGAAAGAAAGCCACAAGGATATAAAATATATAAAGATATGTCTATTAGTCCATCAGTAATACAATAGTTGATAGAATTTATTCTGCATTGGTAAAGAAGGATTTTTTAAATTATTTTACAAAGATGCTTATAAGGCAAGAAGTTAGAAAATACAGTAAAGTCCTTTTTCTCCAACAGAGATATTGGACCAGTTGGGGTTATTTCAGGGATGTAAGCTTGTTTTAATATCTTAAAATTTATCAACATAATCCACTGTCTTAACAGGAGAAGAAAAATTCCATGAAAATATCACAACATAGAAAAAGCATTTGACAAAATTCAACACCCCTTTATAGCATAAAAACTATCAGAAAACTAGGAATATGGAGGAAATTTCTCAAATCGATGAAAAGCGTCTTCAAAAATACTCATGCTACCATCATATGTATCTGTAAAAGACTGAATGTTTATCCCCTAAGATCAGAAACAAGGCGAAGATGTTCACTCTCACCGCTGCTATTCGACATAGAAATGGAAGCACTAGCCAGCATAGCACAACCAGAAAAGGAAATGAAGGCATGCAGAGCAGAAAGGAAGAAATAAAACAATCCCTATTTGCAGGTAATAAAAACATCTATATGAAAAACCACAAAATCTACAATGAAATCACAAAATGTTATTGTAAATCCTAGCCAGTATCATAAGACAAAGAAAGAGAAATGAAATGTATCATACTTGAAAATAAATCAACAAAAATGCTCCCTATTTGCATAAAACATAATTTCTACAAAAATGATCAAGGTAAAACAGGAAAATTTAGAGCATTCACCAGTCTTTCTGGTAAAATTTCACTCTTCAAATAATGATAGCATTCTTATTAGTCAGTAATAGCCAGTGCAATAATAATAACAATAATTCTGATTTACCAAGTAGCATCATTATGAGATGTCTACAAATAAATTCACAGAAAGATGTGAAGATTTTATTCAAGAACGTAAAAAAAATGAACAAATAGAGATATATATTATGTTCGTGGAAGAGGGGATTTATGTCACAAAGATGTAAATGTCTCAAAATTAATTAATAATTTTATGAAATTATAATTTTATAACACTGTAATTATAAATAAAATTAATTACAATTAATTATTACAATTATAAAATTAACTAAATTAACACAATCATATAAAATTAATACAATTATAAAATTGTACAAAATTAATACAATTTTATACACTTGAAGTCTGAGAACCACTGCTTTGGGACAACTTTGGTTCTAAAACTTGCCTACATATTAGTATCAACTAGAAGTGCTTTAAACAATATTGATACCTGAGTTACAGCCTCTATAAAATTAATAAAATTATAATTAATACTTCAATAGGTTATTG
This sequence comes from Equus przewalskii, assembly GCF_037783145.1. Lineage (NCBI taxonomy): Eukaryota > Metazoa > Chordata > Mammalia > Perissodactyla > Equidae > Equus > Equus przewalskii. The sequence goes on along the minus strand of NC_091836.1, from coordinate 55,471,974 downwards.
ACTTTTTGATATAGCCCCAATCATAAATTCATATAGAAGGTGAAAATAAAATAAAGTACAATTTAGAAGAATCAGGTAGTAGGGTTAATCTTACTAAATATCATTTTGAAATAAGGAGGCCAGAAAGAGAGCAACACCATTGTACAAATTTGATTTACAACATTAGTAGCATTAAAAGTTAGTAGGAAATTTCAGATTATTCAATAAAATATGTTGGTTATCCTTATGGAAAAAGTAACCATACATTTAAAATAAAGTATTTCAGATGGGCTTAAATATTTACTTTAGTATTTAACTGTTCATGTTTAAATTTTTACTAAGCCAGTATAAGACAACATTTTTATGATCTTAAGATGGGAAAGTATTTCTTAAAGAAGTCATGAATAGTAGGTCATATAAAGAAAAACATTAATAAATATCAGTACATTAAAATTTCTGTGAACAAAAGAAAACACTAAAAAGTTTTAAAAATCAAGTAAACAAAGAATATTGCTAACAAAGGGAAAACGTCAATAATTTATTTTTAAATACTCTGCAAATCCTAATGAAAAGGACAGACAATTCAGTGGAAATTTGGCAAGGACTAAAACAGGGCAATTTATAGAAAAGGACACCAGAACAGCTAATTATCTCATAAAAATATTTTAATTCCATTGATATCCAGGAAATGCAAACTAGACAAGGTGCAATATTTTTTAATATCTACCATGTCAACAAAATTTAAAAGTCTGAACTTTTCAATTAATGAGGAATATATGAAGAAGTAGGATATCACATACATTACTAAAGGGGTTATAAATTAGTGTAATATTTGTGGAAAGCAGTTGGTCAGTAAATGGTAAAATGCAAGCATTTGTATCCTTAGACCACCTCTGTACCTGTGGATGTATACAGAAACCCTAGCACACATCTCCATGGAAATATGAACGAGGATGTTCATGTGGTTAATAATAAAAAACGGAAATGATTTAAATGCTCATTAAAAGAGAATGAGTAAATAATGGTGGCATATTAACCCAATGGAATAAAGTAGAGCTAATACGTCTGTACAGAGAATTCCAATAAACATTATTTAAAATGAAAAACTGGTATCAGTTTTATAAATTTTGCAAACATCCATTCAAAAACTGTTATGAATATGCAACATAGAATATCATATTGTATATTTTTATGGATATATGAATATGTAGAAATTATATGTGGCCATAAACTTTGTCTCTCCCTTTCCGTGATAAACAAAATGAATTTAAGATCTTAAAGTTCTGTGAGGAAAACAGGAAATGAGACCAAGGAGGGTATCTTGTGGGTTTCACTTTGATATGTAGTTATTTTGCTTCTTAATAAATGAACCTGAAACAAATATGGTGAACATTAATATTGGAGAAAATTGAATGATAGAAATGTGAATTTTTGGTATATCGCTCTCTGTTCTGTGTGTTTTATATATGTTATAATAAAAATCTATTAATAAAGAGAAAATAATAATTTAAACCTCTCCCATGAACCCATTTCTTTAAAATCTAAGTTTTGCCTTGTACAACATCCCCTTTCTTCCCTCTATAAAAGCCACTATGATTAGGAAGTGTGAGACTAATGCTGAAAAGCAAAGTTTTCTTTTTTTCTAGAGGCAATTAAATTTAACACCTGGCCGCCTGTTAATCAAAGCCTTGAGCTCAGCTGTTCTCCCGACAGATCTTTCTTCTCCGGGTTTCCCATTTCACATAGCAGGGAATCAGCTTTGCTGAATTCCACAACTAATTTCCAGAGCATAGCAGAACTGCTTTATCAAAAATCACACATAACCACTTTTTCTAACCCACAACAACAACAAAAGCTCTAACTCTTCACTCCAGTTTTGCTGCAAAGATACATGTTAATCACATCTATATGAAAATTGCGATAAGCAATTAACTTTCTTAAACAAACTAAACATGTCTCTCAGCTCTAACGCCAACACAACCCATGAATGTTTTTTTTTAATTTAAATTTTTGGTTTCTAAATTCATAAAACTAAGCTAGAGACACTGGTATGATTTCTTACTTTTATCTCTGCTTTATGCTCCTTATCCTATCTTTCTGTCACAAAGTCCAACAGTAAGGACTTCAACACGTATCACTGACTTTATCAGCCTCAAGCTAGAAGGAAGCCTAGGAAATATTGTAATACAGACATGTTGATTCAAAATTTCTGGAGTTCCTGGAGTGAAATCTGAAAGTGGCCCTCAAACAGAGGGCAGACAAGACTGAAGAAAAAGGCAGACCACTCCAGATCGGTAGGCGGCAGGTTTAATGAGCAAAGGAACTCATGAGGCTTGTCTAGGGAGGCTTCAAGACAGTAGACCTCCACACCCTCCCACCAAAAGTCTTGAAAGCTTATGCAGATGCCTTAACTGGGTTAATTATGTATACTGTCGAGATGGTCTCAATAACATGTGGCTTTCTCAAGGCTGTGTCCTTGAAAACAGTTCCCTCTGTGGGAACTGTGGGTGGAACATACATTCCAAAAACAGGGCAGAGGAGAAGCCTCTGATTGCATGAGTCCAGTTCATAGGTCAACCTCCTCCAACAAGACAGCATTTTGATGATGGGCTACGTCCCGGAGAAAATAAATGGCTTGCTCTAGGATGCTCTACTAGATCAGAGCAGGGCCAGGGTTAGAACCCAAATAAATCTTCTGTTCCCGAGAATTACTCATTGCGTGACATCTTATATCTTCAGGCTTTTTTCCATACTCACAGCCATCGCCTCAAACTAAAATCAGTGTTTTAACGTCACTTTTAAACTTCCATATGGTCTGCCTCACTGCAGGCTACCCTTACCCTATACTAAATTTTTCCTTTTTATTCTATTACTTCCTTACTATAGTATAGGCTCCTCTGTTAAACTGCCAAGGTCCTTTATAATCTTTCCCCAGACTTATTTCCCTCGTTTCTCTAGTCTCCTCCATCTTGAACTAAATGTTCTTTTTAGTAAGGACAATATTATGTATGACTTTACATTATATTTAATATTCTTTCCTGTAAATTCTGGAAGCTCTCCCCATCATTGTAGGCACATATTAATTCCTGTCCACTCCATGAAGTCTTCTCAGACAGTACTCGCCCATAATTCTACTACCATTTAACTATCATGCTGATATCCTACGCTGCAGAATTGAATAATTTGCTTACTGGTTATCTCAAATGCATTGTTTGTTTGTTCCCCGACTATTGTCTAATCTCCTCTAAACCTAGCAATATATCTTATGATTGTTTTGTAATCTCTTCAGAGTCAAAGCTAGTGATGATCCACAATAAGTGCTCAATTAATTGACTAAACTTAATTTAGAAAGTCAAATGACAGAGGATGACTAGTAAATGAAATGGACAGTAGATGCCTAAATTATTTGGATTAGCTATCTGTAACATATCTAAGTATGAGAATCAATTTGCTTGCCCCACATAACTCCAGAGAAGAGCAGCACAAGTGAGCACACATCTCCACTGAACACAACTGCTAACATCTAAATTTAACCACGTCTAGACACTCCATTAGCACAGTGGATTCTTCCACTTGAGAAACAGAACTAGAAGACAGATTATCCACACAGTACTGTGTTGTTCTATAGATAAAAATCCATGTATTGTTGAGGTCAGAGTTTGTGCCAAGACAAATCATAGCCACAGTCAAGTTATAGTTATGGGGAAAATGACATATAGAGTAAGCAGAAAAGGTGGTTTCCAGAAAGGAGAACGCAACAGACAAGCTCCTAGAAAAGGAGGGAAGGAAAGAAGAAAGGAAGGAAAGAAAGAAGAAGGAAGGAGGGAAGCAGGGAGGGAAGGAAGGAAGGAAGTTATTTCCTATTATGTCATAAAAGGAAAGAAGGGAGACCTTCTGTGTGTCTGTGTGTGTGTGTGTGTGTGTGTGTGAGAGAGAGAGAGAGAGAGAGAGGGAGAGAGAGAAAGAATGAGAGAAAGATATTAGTTCCTGAGAATCTAATTCCAGTCCCATGAGGCCCAGCTATACTCTGTTCCTTGTTATTAATGTCAATGAGATTGTTTGTCATGTTTACATAATAACCCAAATCTCCCCTCATCCATATTTGAGCAAGTTTTGTTGCGTTTATTTTCCTTGCAACCTAAATTCCCTTATCTATATGCACTCTGTGCAATGGAAACTAAATCTGAGTTCTAAGATTATCTGTCCTATTTTCCCAGCTAATACTGATATTTAGGTGGATGTCCTGTCCAACGACTCACAATATTTCTTGGCTGTATATTTGTTTACAGCTAGTCCACTACTCCATCAATCCTCTTTATTATACCTTACCTCTGTGTAGGTAATGAAGGAGAAAATAAACAGAAAGCAAAGAAAAAATTGTTATGCCGCTTGCTATCCATTTAAATTTCGGAGGAAAATATTTGATATTAGCCCAAATTATTTAAATTTCATTCAGTGAAATAATTTTATTGAGGAGAATTATTTCCAATTCAGAGCCTCTGTCAAAGCATCCAAAACAGCAGGTTTAATTACCATGAACTCATGCATTTAGAAGTGGCATCCACTGCTTTAGATATTAGTCATTCCTGATATTTTCTTTATGAGTACTGTGTCAGTCATGTCATGACATCAGTTTCCAGAGTAATTTTAACACACCTTGGCTCAAATTAATATGCCTGTGTCATTTGGTAAGAAAAAAAAATTTCCCAGAATGGAAGTGTGTATGAGAGACTCTTGCAGATAATAACACAGATATGAGTCTGTGTGAGTGTATGATATTTGCATACATCGATGTGTGTATGCGTGCGTTTATAATATGTGAGTATACACACCAGCACACGCACACAAACATGTACTGAATCTCACTGGCTTTTATGACTCCTTACTTCTATTCTTTCAAAAAGACCAGACTCCTTTCACAACTGATGGCACATGCAGAACTCCAAAATATACCATCTTTTCATTGAAGTTTTTGCTGGAAGAAATGAAGTTATCAGTGAAACGGTGAGTCCCTCTTTTCCCAGCTCTCAGATATCGGCAGAGGTCATCCATCTGTTTTTTAGTTCATACTGATATGTCAAGACTGTATCAGTCATTTTCTCTTGACAGCAGCTCTTTTCAAGATTTCAGCTTATGGAGAAGCATCTTTACTTCCCCATAAATTGATTATATGTGAGAGAATTTTCTTTGGCTGTAAACCAAAGCAGATAATCTTTGTTTTCTTCATATCATCGCCATCATCACACTCAGCAACACAATCACATATATGGGTATAACCCTTTATCCTTAGTAAAGTATTTTCACCTACTTTTTCTGGAAGAACAATGTGTTTACATGAAGCAAAAAGAACCAGAGCATTTTTCTTACATCCTAGACCACAACCCAGATTTTGATTGTGGACAAACTCACAACTGTGCAATGTAATGCGAATTATTTTGGGACTCTGAGAGCTTTCATTTTTCTAAGAAACAGAATATACACAAAGTAAACATAAAATAAATGCTTCTAGTGAACAGCTTAAGCCTCATGAAAAGGAATTTAAACCAGATCTTGCTGTCTCAATGCCCCTGCCATTGTGTGTGCTATTCCCTGCTCCTCGTGAGTCTGGAACATTTGTTTAGTCACAATTATCATTTACTCTAAAAGCCTTCACTGACTCCATTTTGAGACTCACCCTTGTCTGTCTCCAGGCAATTAGAGGCTCCATTAGTGTTCATAGCACACAGTGAAGATGCATTTTCTGTAGTACATATGACATTGTTTTCTGTTTATTCACTTAACTTTCTTGTCAGTCACTGGGCTTCTTGAGGAAGGTACCATATCTTTTCTTTTTTTTTTTAGCAAGATTAGCCCTGAGCTAACATCTGCTGCCCATCCTCCTCTTTTTGCTGAGGAAGACTGGCCCTGAGCTAACATTGTGCCCATCCTCCTCTACTTTATATGTGGGATGCTCACCACAGCATGGCTTGCCAAATGATGCCATGTCCACACCCGGGGTCTGAACCGGGGAACCCCAGGCCACTGAAGCCGAACGTGTGAACTTAACCGCTGTGCCACTGGGCCGGCCCCAAAAACATATATTTTAAAGCATATCTTGGGACTTGACAAACCAATGGTAATAAAAATAGATAAATTGAGATTATACTTCGCCTATTATGTGTAGATCTAGAGATGGAATTGTCGTTTAGAAAAACGTTTATAAGGAGAAAAATAATTTTGCTTTCCTTAACTGCGGAGCTCTTTAAAAATTTAACTTTAAAAGAATAAAATGTGTTAAGACCTTTTATAGGCTGAGCTACATGCTCCCCAAAATTTGTACAATGAAGTTCTAATTCCCAGTATCTCAGAAAGCGACTGTATTTTGAGATAGTGTCTTGAAAGAGATGATTAAATTAAAATGAAGCTGTTAGGTTGGGACCTAATCCAGGCTGACCGGTGTCCTTATAAGAAGAGAAACTGTGGACACACACAGATACACCAGGGATGCATGCATGTGGAGGAAAACCATGTGAGGCCTCAGGAGAAACCAAACCTGCTGACACTTTGATCTTAGGCTTCCAGTCTTCAGAACCGTAAGAAAATAAATGTCTGTTGTTTAAGCTGCCCAGTCTGTGGGATTTTGTTCGGGTAGCCCTAGCAAATGAATACGATACCAGAAATCACTAAAGTACTGTGGCAAGGATTTCTCTACTTTTAGATCTACAGCAGAAAGGCCCTCTCTCAAATTCTCAGGATAGCAAATTCTTAAAAGAAGGTTTAGATTTTGTCAAGTGGTTAGTTTTTGGCTGTGACTTGCTCAGAAATGCAATCTATATTCCATTGACAATTTCATTCTAAAATTTTAGTTTCCTAGAGTAAGAGAGAATTACAGGTGATGTGAATTCGGTGTTTTAGTAATCCCTAAGGCCCCAATAGCCTAATTTCAGTGTCCTCATTTATCCACTCTCTAACCCTCCTTCCTTTTAAAAAGATTATGCACCCTCACTTGTTGCTGTGAAGCTTAAATTGCCACCCCACCCACACACTCCACCCCACACCATTCCCTCCTCATTGATATAGAGCTTGACTATGTGAAACGCTTCAGCCAATTGAATATAGGCAGATATACACCCCAGCAAAACACAAGTTTTATAGGACCTCTACCTTTCATTCTTGCTTTTTCTCCTCTGCCATGAAGACAGCCTGCCTCAGATAGAGAATGCTCCTTTAGGCTGAGGCTGGGAATGAGGTCACACAGCGAGCATCTCTAAAGCAGCAGACCCACAGCTGGAACCTGGTAAGAAATAAATGTGCGCTGGTTTAAGCCACTGAGACTTTGGGATTGTTTGTTATTGTGGCAAGCCTGATTTACAAAACCAAGTTAATAGAATTAAGTGATTTGGACTTAGCATAAAAAAACTAAATGGCAATATTTAATGAGTACTAAAGCTTTATAAACCACTTAGAAAAATGAAGACTACAAAGATGATTAGGATAAATTAATATCTTCCAAGAAACTCAAAGTCTAGCTAAGACATCGGATAAGTAAATATCTAATTAAAACTCAAATCTGAATAAAGTAAGTGCTATGGTGGCTAAAAATTATTTGGGGGACAAAGACAGGAGAGTTCATTAATTCTAATTCAGGAATGAGCTTCAAGACTGGTTTGAGAGTAGAATAAATCACTTAGTTTTCAGTCAAGATAGATTGTCTAAGGGTTCATATTGGACAGAATGGTCCCAAATTCCCAGGCTGGGAGTTCATTCTGAGGCAGCAATGTCACTGCTTCTTTAGAGGGAAGGAAGTGCTGTATTCCCACTTGTTGCCTGCTTGCTTTCTATCTGGGAGATGCTGTTCTGAGTAGTTTGCGTGTATTACTTCCTTTAATTCTCAGAACCTCTGTTAGGTAGGTATTCATATCCTCGTGTAGCAGAATATGAAAGTGAAGCCCAGCTTAATCAGTGATTTTCTGCCAGTAACTGGCAAAGCCAGAATTAAGTCTGTCCAACTTCAAAGCTCTCTCCCTTAATAACCACAGTATGCTACGCTGTACAGGATTAGAGCATGCAGACTCCTAGGGAAGTCTGAATATATATTTGCTTGCCTAATGTCCAGATTTGACCTCCATTGGAACAAGCATCTAAGAACTGTGACTTTAGTCACCTTGCACCTACTCTTGCCTGTCTTTTTCCCTGGTCCGAGTAACTCTTGCTCTTCTCACCATAAAGTCTGCCTCCAAACACACGCCGGCCTAGACTGTTCCATCTTCATGCAGCATTGCTCTCAGCATCTTCTAAACAAACACAGTGTCAAATGCATTACTTTGTTCACTTTTTATAAGCCATCTGAAATTGTTTTTGGAAACAGTCGGAATAAAACTAGATAGATGGATGATAGATACATAAATAGATTAAAAGAAAATATCTAGTGATTGAAAGATAGGTGAAATTGGGCTAGCACCATATTTTTTATTGTAACCACTTCCTATGCATATTTATCATGTCCTTGTTAGCTTCATAACTGAAGATTGATGATGGCAACTCACAGTAAATTATTATTTTCTAAATAGAAGCATCTTGGTTTTTATCATCTTAACATATTTTCTCAGTCATGCAAAAGACTGCCTGCTACATGTAAGGCACTATAATAAGAGTCAGGTGTGCAAAGACAAATAAGGTACAGAGACTGTGCACACAAGCGAGCTGAGAGCTACCTCTACAGCACACACTGTAATATGTTATGTCAAGGTGGATATACAATGAAGCTAAAAAAGAAAACCTTCAGGTTTCTTCCCTTGCATGGATGTCTCTCTTGTACCCCCTACAAATATTATCTTCGTAATTTTATATTCTCTTTCTTAAAAGAGTGCTCCATATTTATTTAAGTTCCAGGCACCACAGAACCCAGAGTAGAACCCCAATAGATATAGAAATTAGTAGAAGTGGAAATTAGGATAGCGGCTTTGGAAAATTCATTAGCAATATCTATTACGCATAGCCTTTGACTCAAGAGCTTTACTTTAATATAACAGAAATGAATATACTTTTCCATCAATAGACAAGTACAACAATGTTTACAAAAGCACTGTTCATAATAATCTAACTGGAAACAAATATGTCCACCAGCAGTGGAATGGACCAAAAAAAAAAAAACTGGTAGCATATTCACAGCAATGGAATGAATAAACTACAACTGTATGTAGTAACATGGATAAGTCTCCCAATCTAACGTTGAGCTAAAGAAGCTAGATACAAAGCAGTACATCCTCTACAATTCCATTCATATAAAGTTTAAAAATAGACAAAATTAAACTCTTGTGTTATAAGTGGTTACCATTGAGAGAGAGTGTCATTAGACGAGGTATTAAGGGGTTTTTAGGATGCTGATAAAGTTGTTTCTTCATCTGGTTTCTGGTAATATGAATGTATTCATTTTGTGAAAAATTATGGAGTTCTATTCTCATGATTTGTTATTTTTTTCCCTACGCTATCTACCAATAACTAGCTTGAGAAACAAAGTAAATGAATTTCGAGTAATACTATCAAGTGTGTTGTAGAGAAACCAGAGAAAAAGTCTTATAGAATAAGAAAAAGAAGGGAAGAAAAGGCAAAAATGATACTTCAGGTAGATTTTGAAGTATGTAAAAAGCTGTTACATGTGTTCACTGTGGTAGAATCCAAGTGAGAGGGTTTAGGCAAAATGAAACAATGGCACTAGATAAAGGAATAGATTTCTGCAGGATACTGTGACATCTTTTCTAAGATCAGTAAAAAAATTTGACACATCATCAGCACGCAGAGAAGACTTCAACCTGTGCTGCACCCAGCCTACTTTGAGCAAGCTTAGTTCCCTCTGATTTTGGACACTAGGTGGGCTGGGTTTATGTAGTACTTGGATGAGATGCTTATATTACAGGAAAGAAGCAGCTGACTTCTCAAGATTCCTTCAAGCCTGAGATGTCCACTTCTGTGACAGGGGCTTTCCCCTTTACTCTGAAGAGAGACAGAGGTGGCAACCTTCCCTTAAACTGAGCTCTTCATCGTAGAATTAAGGCAAAAGACAGTGACTGACAAGACTTTGCAAATTATATGGACTAGGTTAATAATTCAGGAAAACGAATTAGGAAATTGAACGAGACCATGTGTTGTGGTACCTATCTCTCAGAATATGAGTTGGCCACCTCCTGGAAGATGTAGAGCCTCTGACTTCTATGCATTTCCTCTCATTGCACAGCTTTCCAACAAGAAAAAAGAAATGAAGATGGGAATCACATTCTTGTCTTTTGCTCAGTATTTCTATCATTAGATTTTAGTTAATGAGATAGCCACAAAGATGGTTGCAGTTTTCTGTTTGGAATTTCCCCTGCAAATTCTATATAATAAAAGTAAATGTTCTTCCATCTCACAGTTATCAGAACTTCTCCAGCAGGTGATGTGTAAGCCTGGTCCTGAATGCGGAGGCACAGGGGTGGGACAAGAGGACCAGAAGAGATCAAAGAGGAGGGAAGACTGTAGTCCAGGGTTAGATGTCTTTTTGCCATTGAAATCTGAGCATAATTTTTTAACAAATTACAGTAAGAAGTGAGGCAGGAGACGGGGAGGAAATGGTGGCTTGCATGAGATACTAAAGTGTTCTTACTCTTGAAGAAGAAAGGATCTATGGGAGATTTTTAAACGAAAAGATGCCTTAATCAGAATTTTGTGTTTGAAATATCCTTCTGACTGTTGTATAAAGAATGAAATAAAGTGAGGGCAAATGGATGAAAAAAAGTAACAATTTTGCCTTCCGGGTATTTTGAGTTTGGGGTTCTGAGTTCATTCTAGAGGAGACATTAAGAACTTTGGCCTCGGGGACTAGAGAATAGGTGAGGGTCATAAACTTGATCTCTAGATAGTTTGATTAGCTGTATATAAAGAGTACTGTTTACAGAACTGGGAAGCTGATCAGCAGAATGGACAGAAAAAAAGGATAAGACTAATAAGTGATCTCTGAAAATTCAACCAAGCGGCTACAACTCAGAGATTTCATTTTAATTTCTTCTTTAAGGCCATTTCTGCCTCTTGACCCCTCCAGCCCTCCCTGAGATCAGGCATCAGTACAAGAAGAGAAAATAAATATTAGTGAGGTACACTTCTTGAAGGGTAAGAGATGGAAAACTTGCTGCGTGCCTGTGCTACACTCAGGAACACAGTATTTAAACCTCAAACTAAATAGTTTAACATGTGAGTGAAGTGAGAATCAGAGAAGCTTAGTGACTTCACCAAAGTAACACAAAAAATGAGAAGCAGTGTTAAGATTTTTTTCCCAGATTTGTCAAAAAGCAAAGCCACTCCGATTTTCACCACTCCACACTGCCAGCCACAGGAAGTTCCATCATCGTGTGGTACTGACTCATGTTCCCAGGAAAAGAAAATTAAATTAGAACCCATCTAAAACTGCCAAAAGGAGTACAACAAATCATCCACTGAGCCTAAAGGCACATGAGCCTTTTAATCAAAGAGAAAGATACATTTATGACAGAATATCAATACTCACAAAATACGTAGCTGTCATTATCTGATGCAGAAATTCATTTGAACATGAGCTGCTATGTTGATGTGCAGGCAGTTGCATTCTTCTGATTAACTAAATATATCTTGCATGAGATCAAATTCTTTGTTTTTTTCATAATGATTTGATTTAAAGGAAGCATACATGAGCTTCACTGGTAAGTATTTTGGGAACAGAAATGGGTTGTATCTACAAATCAGGAGGAACAGAGCTCTATTAATACCTCAACTCAAGGCAGTCACTCCCCAGTCAGGGAAAAGCTGCAGAAAAGCATTAGGTACCCAAGTCAAGGCTGACTTTCCACCTCCGACAAAGCTGTCCCTGAAAGATCCTGTAGGATTCAGCCTGCGGAATCTAGGTCAGTGCTCTTATTCTCCAGCTTTCTCCTACAGCTAGACTTCTGTAGGATTTCAAACAGATCTGTCTTTTTACTTAGACCTAAAAAGACTAAGTATGTGGTAAGAAATCAGGATCTGAGAAGAAAAGTAATGCAAAATCATTTCCTTTAGGAAAATTGCAGAGATTAATTAAATAGTGTGGTTGAATGGTACTCCTTCTGATTTGTTATTAGGGAAGTGTGTACGTGAGGTGTAATATTTAAACAAAGATTCTAAACAATGATAAAATGATATTAACTGCTGCTTTTCATTGGGCCCTATTCTGTGAAGAACACGGGTTCTGGGCCAGTCAGATCTGGCTTGAAGATTAACTCTTCCTGCCTCTGTGTGACTATGGGTAATTTACTCTTTCTTAACACCGGCATAGTAATGCCCTTCTTAATGGTTATTGGAAGGTAAATGCGATATCACATGCAGATATGTATGTCTGACAGTACGTGATATGTAGTAGTTGCTCCATTTGTGCTAATTATTGACCCCTTTTCTGGTCTCATTCCTATTTTATAATGGTTATTTGTACTCTTTTTGTTTTCCTGCTAGCTTCTAGGTTTTCAGAGTCACTACTAAGATTTTTAAACTTTGCTCCTGCACTAGCTTATAAAGTGTTTGCTCTATATTTATTGAAAGGCAATGGAAAGGGTAAAGTCCTGATTTGGTTGCTGCTACTAAAGTACATTCACAGGGTGACAATGGGCTCTTACTAATAAGCAATTGCCCTTAACAGTCAAAATATAAAGTTCCATTGAGCACATTAGAAAGCATGGATATGAAGAAAACCTCTTTGATACCCTCTTTTAGTTATGTTGTCAGGATAACATGAAATATGTTTGCAAAATGCTTATCTCACTTTGGCACATCATAGGCCCTTAATAGATGGGTAAGTTTTTCTCCCTCTGTTCATAAGGTTCGATGCCCATCTCCACATTGGTGCCTTTACTTATATTTTTCTGCTTGAGATAAACACCATTCCCTCTTTCTAAAGTAGATCTTATCCCACCTTCTCGAAGAGGCTTTGTGATAAGCTGTCTCTTCTTCTGAAATCCCACATCACTAATCTCCAGTGTATGGGCTGAGGCATATCTGTGGCAAAAGGTTGACGCCTGAATCCCTGTCCCAGCCTGCCTGCTGTGTGCCTTTGGATAGGTCCCTCTGTCTCTCTGTGTCTCAGTCAGGTCCTTTCTCCCTCTCAGTACAATCTACAATCCTATGAGTCTTATGGTGTTTGTGTCATTCATCATTGTTTCATGCATACTAATTTTGTTTCTTGATTATCTGCTTTTCAAATGTCAGTCTCTGGGTCACATCTACTTGAATGTGTCCTTCACAATGCCAAGCTGATTGATACTTGAAAAGCACTTGCTAATTGTTTGAAGTGGGAAGAAAAAATGGCTCTAAGCAAGTTTGGCTTTGTGGGAATTACAATACCTCTACCCGCGGCCTTGGTGTAGAAGTGCCGCTCCCAGTGTCTTGAAGAGACATCAGAACGGAAATTGCAGAGCCCGGAGGAACTCAGGGGTGGGCGGTGAAGAGTGGCCCTATGGAATCCTCATCTGGACTCTACAAGGAACAATAAGAAATGTAAGAAGAAGTCTTCTGAGACCTTTGGAAACTGCTTTCCAAAGACAAGCTTCGCCTCTGCATTTCACTAGTGACCTTGATCAAGCCAAATCACTTCCCTGAAGGCCAATTTCCACACACATAAAATGGCAAAATATGTGTTTTTGTTTAGCAGTGATCAAAAAAATGTGCAGAAACATACCCTAAAACTGTAAATCACAATGTAAACTTAAGGTATTATGTGATTTCTCAGCCAAAGTTTAGCATTTATAGAGAATGTGGGTACGGAAAATACCACTAGGCTAAAAGATTACAACTTCAGTAATGATGTAGATGCTAATGTTCCAAGATAAAAAATTAACTTTGTAGCCAAAGCACTTAATAAAACATGTATATTATATCATAAATATTTTAGGGTGAAAATAATTTACCATACTATTTTAAGGGGTAAAAACACTGTAACATGCTTAATAGCTTGCAGCTGACATTGTGAAATTGGAATTCAGGGTTAGCTAATGGTAATTATGGGAAAAATAACAGAATTAACTGTGCTATACATTTCCATGCTTGAGAGAAAGTCACAAAGACATTAGTTATTTCTCTTCAAAGTGGAGGTTTCTTGGGACCTAGACGAACACGCTCATATGCACATGAGCTTGTGCGTGCACATACACACACAAACACACACAGAAAACTAAAGCAAGCAACTTCAGGAATTAGAAATATTGTAACTTTTCAGATAAGAATGCAGTCAAAGTTCTCCAAAGCTACTTTTGTGTTTCTTTGGGAAATGAAAGCCCAGACTGGGCATGAGGTGGGCTCTGCCCCAAAATCTACTGATGGGAGGAGTGGGAGGCAGGATTAAGTGGAATTTGTAGTGAAATTTAGCAGCCAGAAATGAACCTTGCTGATAAAGAGTAGTTGGGCATCACTTCCTGGGTGAGAAGCCCAGGTAGAATGCAGATTTTGTCATTCTTTATGGAGAGGAAGGACAATCCAGTAAGCACAATAAGTATCAGAATCTTCTAGACCCAAATTCAGGCAAAATGATAGTTCCAGGTGGTCAGTCTATTTACAATTATTCCATTCAACAAATATTTATCAAGTGCCTACACTGGATAAAATGAAGAGGAAAAACAGACATAGCCTTGCTCTCATGGAGCTTGTAGTCCAGTTAGAGATATGAACGTTAATCACATTATCACACAAGCAAGTGAGAAAAGAATTTCATGGCAATTTATAATAAAGGAACTAGACCTTGTGTGTGTGTGTTGGGGGGGGGGGGTGGGTTGTGGTCAGGAAAGACTTCTCTGAGGAGGGGATTCTTAGGCTAAGTTCCTCAATCAGTAAGGGTGAGGAAAGGACTGGTACTATTATCAGCAACCTTAAATACTAGTGGCTAGCCTTACATAAAGCCAGTATGGATATTCCTGGTTGAGAAGCATTATTCCTGGACATCAGGACTTCAAACAGCAGCTCAGGCACCAAAGCTCCTTGTATCTGATAGTCCGGCTACCTTCAATATGTGACCTCCAAGAAACAAAAGAAAGAGGACGTGAAAACGATATGCCCACTCTGACTTGCCTCAGCCAAAAGTGACACATAGCTTCCACTCACATTCTGTGGGGGACAACTAATTACACAGTTCCGCTCTAAATGTAGAGAGATGGGGAGATGAGTTTTGGCTATGTGAAAAATAAGCTGATTTAATGGGCATCTTTCCAACTCTGTGCCGCATATCTCAAGGATGAGTGGGAGTTAGTTCATTAATTGGTTGGTTGGGGGAGGGAAGGTGGAGGAACGCATTCCAAACACAGGATACAGCACATGTAAAGGTCCTATGGCAGAAGGGCGTAGGCAACGTTTAAGGAAAAGAAGGGTTATTGTGGCTGAAACACGAAAGCTGTGAGTGGTGATGATGAGGATTATTTTAGGCTGGTTACTTTTAAAACTGCAGATGAGAAGGGGGCTGGTTACTTTTAATAAAAGCAACTCTGAGGAGCTTGGCCTCAGCGCTTGCTTGCCCTTTGTTGGGAAACATTTTCATTTGTAAGGGAAATCTCCATCTGTAAAGATGCCACCCTCTCTGCACCAGGAGGAAGGTGGGATGGCCTTATCTCTGGAAACTCTTAATGGGGAAGGCAAGGACTTAAGTTGTTTACTGTGTGGCACCCTCATGTAACTGACTCCCCCCACTCAACATCCTCTTTAGCTGAAGACAATATTTAAGCGGTGGCTTCTGCCATTTACTTAATCCGGTTTGATTCTTATCTAAAAGTTATAGGACCACCCAATAACCAGAACCCTGCCGGCACTGACACCATTCCAACAACTCTTTTTACATATTCTTTCCTTTGTCTTATAAAGAGATAACTCGCATACCTATGCCTTAAATTTAGCCCTACTCTCAACCCATGTTTGCAGCAGCAGCTCTGACTGCCCATGGGTCCTGTCCCCATGCTATTCCACACTATTCTCTAAATAAAAGAGCACTACTGCCAGATCTTGAGAGTCCAAGAAATCTTTCTTTCAACTCCTTGGCTCACCGACCCTGCATCAGTGAGACTTGGGCGAAGGCTGGAGAGGGATGTAGTGTCCACATAATTCAAGGCCTCTGAGATATTGTGATTTATAACAAGAAATATATATTTGATCTTAATCCCCATTTCTGTCACAGAGGACCTAAAACAGTTGGAATTTTCTAAATGATGAGAGCAAGAAAAGCGTCTTTGGTTATGGTAATGAGGTGACTTTTGGTCCACACCTAAGGATGTGGGCTGCTTGCCAGAGGAGACAAACTTGTGATTAGAGGATTAGAACTTTTCTTCCCACCCCCTGACTTCTGGGGAGGCCAGAGGGGCTGGAGGTTGGATCAATTCCCAATGTTCAATGATTTAATCAACCATGCCTATGTGATGAAGCCTTCATAAACACCCAAAAGTCAGGGTTCGAAGAGCTGGCAGGTTGGTGAACACACAGAGATTTGAGGAAAGTCACATGCCTGGAGAAGCATGGAAGCTCCAGGCCCCTTCCCACGTACCTTGCCCTATGCATCTCTTCCATCTGACTGTTCCTGAGTTATATCTTTTTGTAATAAGCCAGTAATCTAATGAGTAGACGGGTTTCCTGAGTTCTGCGAGATGCTCTAGCAAATTAATGAAACCCAAGGAGTGGATTGTGGGAACCTCTGATTTCTAGCCAGTTGGTCAGAGGTACAGAAGTAAAGTTTGGCATCTGAAGGTGGGGGTGGGGTGTAGCAGTCTTACAGAACTGAACCCTTAACCTGTGGAATCTGATGCTATCTCTATGTAGATAGTGTCAGAATTGAGTTGAATTGTAGACACCCCACTGGTATCAAGAGAATTACATATTATTGGTATGGGAAACCACCCCAAATCACATTGAAATTGGGTGCAGAACTTTTAACCTCATAGGCCATGATAAGAATTTCGAACATTATTCTAACTGTAGTGCAAAGTCACTGAAATGTTGTAAGTGAGGGAATGATGAATGTATTGCTAGAATTGTGCTCATTATTCGGGCTATATTGTAAAAACTGACTGATTTGAGGGGGACAAGATTTGAAGTAGGAAGTTCAACAAAGAGGCCATTGCATTGATCCAGATGAGAGAGGACTGCAGTTTGAACCAGGATAGCAGCAGTAGAGTTGGACAGAAGTGGATAGACTCCATAGAAATTGAAAGTTGGCCACCAATAAATGGTTCTTGTCTAGAAAGAAGAGGTTCCAGTTTCCAAGTAGAAAAGCTTGCAAAGGGATAAGTGAAGATCATGGTCCCAGTCAATCAAAAGAACGTTCCAGGATTAACTTAGCCACCCTAGCAGAAAAGTTAAGGTAAGGCAGAGAAATCAAAACAGAAGCCTGCAGAGTAGGCTAACTTGGTGAAGAGAAAGAAAAGGGATGCAAAAATGATGTGGTTACATGGACACACGAGGGACACGTCCAGCTCACATGACATCTAACTTTTTGGCAGGAAAACCTAATTGCAATTCTTTCTAGACAGTTGGATGGAGGCTGTCAGTAAACAATGTATAAGCTCTTACAGGGCGTGGGCCTTGCCTTTTTCATCCTTTCATCTTCAAACACTCCTCTGCTTCCTACCGTGAATATATACTCACTATGGGTGTGTTAAATGATGTGCTCCATATCCCTATCTTTAGTCAATGAGGAAAGAGTTATACAAGAAGGACATCAAAGAATTCAGATATATCTCAAATTATATTTAAATGTGTTTTAACCATATTATCTTGGGTAAGTTATGATGAGGCCAGACTCAGATCAAGAGAGAGAAACCAGGCCGGGCCAGTGGTGCAGCGGTTAAGTGCGCACATTCCACTTCAGTGGCCTGGGTTCCCTGGTTTGGATCCCGGGTGTGGACATGGCACTGCTTGGCAAGCCATGCTGTGGTGGGCATCCCACATATAAAGTAGAGGAAGATGAGCACAGATGTGAGCTCAGGGCCAGTCTTCCTCAGCAAAAAGAGGAGGATTGGCAGCAGATGTTAGCTCAAGGCTAATCTTCCTCAAAAAAAAAAAAGAGAGAAACTAGAAAGAGTTTTCAGTTTCGTTACTCACAGCTCCTTGGGGAGAAAGAGCACAGGATGCCGCTATTCAGGAGAAGCATCAGTTCAGTCATGAGGCAGGGGGAGAATGTGTAACTGTGGGCAAGCACCTTTACTGTGCTTTCCACAGGAAAGAATGGGCAAGGCAGGCGAAGTGGGCTTAGGATTGACTGGCTATGTTTAAAAATGGTGCTCCACAAAGTTCAGATTTACTAGTACTGTTAGCACGTGTGGTTTGGGGTTATCTAAAGTCTCCAGATGTCAAGGGTTTGCCTTGAAAACAGCTAGTGGCCATTTTGTAGATGCTAAAGTATCAATTTACAGAAACTAAAAGCAAGCCCTGAGAAAGAAAAGCAGAAATACAAAGAGGGTTGTGGCATCAGATATGAGATTGTCCACCAAACCTGAAGCTGAACTCAGAGATAAGCAGAGCGAATACAACGCAAAGCACCAAAAGTGTTGGCCACACTATTACAAACTGTTTCCTTTTTTCATACCTCCAGAAAATTTGAAAGTCCAGAAAATTTAAAGGAGATGAATGATATCATCTGATCTTTTAAAAAATAATTGGACCTCAAGGACATTGATTTGAATTAATCATATTTTGGGTTCATAAGGTAATCTTGTCATGGTTTCCTCCATGGCCCACTTTCATTCAGTTAGTTATTACTTATTTATACTACTATTATAAGTAACCATCAACCATTATCTAAAAGAAGAGTTAACACTATGATACAACCATAGAATTCATCACCAATTCTCCCACACTCTCAACAACAACCATTGAGGCACCCACTACCCTGAATTGAGTGGTTTTGACGCCTCACTTTGCTATTTTTATAGTTTCTTAGTTTTCCATCTGTTTCTTCCTAAAATATATGTACACAATTTATATTTGTTGTTTTTACCTTTGCAGAAATTATTTTATGATCTATGAAGTATTTAGGAAGTTGCATCTTATTGTAATATTAGGTGGTTAAAAGTCATCCACGTCAATGTAAATCGTTTGTTCTGATAGCTATACAATTTTCTGTTGTGTGATTATGAGATTTATTCTCCTTTTGAGGATTATTTGATTGTGTACAGAGTTTTACTGTTGTGCACGCTTCTGCGACAAACATCCTTGTATTCATATCTCCGTGAAACATGTACGAGAGTTCCTCTTGAGAATACCCTAAGAGCGGAACTGCTGAGTCACAGCAAATGTGATTCTTCACTTTTGAGTTGTAATTCCAATGTGTTCCAATGTGTCCTTTGAACATCTCAAGTTTGTCTTTATTCGTAATAACTCAATGGCTGAGATCCAATTTTATCTTTTTTCCATACCAATAATCATTTTTTCTAGTTTAATTTATTGAACAATACTTCCTTCCTACAGTGATCTTCCGTGCCATTTCTCTCTTATACAAAATTGCATGACAAGTGAGTCTGATTCTAGACTTTCTGTTCCTTCAGTCACTTTTTCTTTCCCTCTGCCTGTCTTCAGAAGTGTTCTAGTTGTCTTGACCTTTACTCTCCATATAAATTTTAACATCATCTTGTCAAGTTCTATGAAAAACCCAATTGAGATTTTTACTAGACTCAATCTATAAATCAACTTGGGAAAAGCTGACATCTTTTTGGGAAAAGCTGACATCTTTATAACATCTTTCAGTCTTCCTTTCAATGAACATGGTATATTTCTTCATTTATTTAGCTATCTTTTAAAATCTCTTGATAAAAGTTTATGTGTTTCCCTGTAGAAGTATGGAATACTATTTGTTAAATTTATTTATGTACTCGATATTCAAAGAATATATTGATATATATTTATATTATGTATACACTTAATTCTGTAACACTATTAACATTTTTTTCTTTTCCTTTTGTTCTATATATCTTTTAAGATAATGATAAATTTTATTCAGGTATTTGATCACTTTTACTCCATATGCTTTTGCATATATCCTGAATTGTTTCTTCCTCTTCTTTAAAAACTTCATTCCAAAATATTTTCAGTCCAGGTCTTTGTCCCACAAAACTCCAGAGATCTCATCTGCCTAAAATATTTTATTATGCCCTCATATTCTAAGATCTAGTTTCCTTACATTCAATAATTTGTGTGGATGGAGAGATTATTCCATTATATTCTCACATAAAGTGTTGTCTTAAAAAATCTAAATCAATACCTATGTTAATATAATGAGCTTAGGGGATAGGAGTAGGGGTCATCAGTGAGCTTCTGGGTGTACAGATGCAGAGACCAGAAAACCACAATCAATTCTTCCTCACTTCATAAAACATTTATTTAGATCAAACCTTCACTCTTTGCCTTCTAGGAAGAAATGTCATTAGAAAGAGGTGCTATTTAAATTGTAATGCTCCAGGTTTAAGAATTTGGAAAGGGAGAGTTAGAGGAGAAATTGCCCAGATCAATTATTTGCCAGCAGTTTTTCTCAGTTCCTCACAAGCACAGCATTCTGAGCTACCCTGATTTTCCTCTTGGGGACACTGGGACAAGAGGCCTGAGTCAGCAGGTGTGGAGGCAGACATTGCTTGTTATGAGGGAAAATGGCGAGGGGGGAGGTGGTGGAACGAAGCAAAAGCAGAATTCCAACTTTTCCCCTCCCCTAGCCTAGCTGGACTCCTCCCTGCTCCAGGACAAAGGCATTGCCTGTACCCCCACCACCTCTCCGCACCACAGACACACGCCAGTTCACAACACCATCTCTCCTCAGAAATCTGGATGTTGGGTTTTCTTTTTTTAAAAAAACCAACGGTTGTTTTCCATTTTCTCTCTCTGTTCTTCTAGAGTTGATGTGGATTCAGCACCTTGACTGTAACTGGATTCAAGTGATCCACTTTGATATTTTAAATGCTCACTGTGGCTCTTTTGTGGAGAATTTACCGTGGCCTGGCAGCTGAGAGAAGATGCCAGCTGGGGCCAGCATGGTAGCCATGGAGATGGAGAGAAGTGGGTGTGATGCACTTTGGAAGTTATTTTACTAATCTAGGCAAGGTGATAATGAAAACCACTAAGCCAAACACTGTAATGTGTTAGTGAGTGCTAGGGTAGAGTGTTTTTTCACTCTGGGAAAATCACCTCTGAAGGTGGTACCTCTGACTAGGAAAGCACCTGTGAAGAAAGACATTAGAGCTGAGACCTCATTGCTAAGAAGTTGTCACCCACACAGTGATCTGGGGAAAGCAAAGTCCAGGAAGAGGAAATTGCAAAAGTAAATAACCAGGAGATAGATAGGACGAGATTGAGGGTATCTTTGATTAGGATGGTCATTATGAAAGTGTAGAAAAACTTAAATTCAGGATCTATTTGGAAAATAGCAACAACGTGACTTGCTGATGGATTTAAACTGAGGAAAAAGGAAAAAAGAAGAATCATAGACAACTCTAGATTTTTGTTTTCAGTAATATTTATTTATGTGAAATTTTCATTCATTCATTTGCTTATTTACTATTTATTTCCTCTATTTGTTTTTCTTTCAGTTTTATTAAGATACAATTGACATACAGCATTGTACAGCATAGTGACTTAAATATATGGAGAAATCATTATCACAGTAATTTTAGTCAACATCCATCACCTCACACATATACAAAAAAAATGAAAAGAGGAAAAAAAATGATTTTTCCTTGTGATGAGAACTTTTAGGATTTACTCTCTTAGCAACTGTCAAATACACCATACAGCAGTGTTAACTATAGTCATCATGTTGTACATTATAGCCTCAGTACTTATTTATCTTACAGCTAGAAGTTTGCAACCTTTGACCACCTTCACCCATTTCCCCCACCCTCCATCCCCCACCTCTGGTAACCACATGTCTGATGTCTTTTTCTATAAGTTTGGTTTGGATTTTTTGTTTTGTTTTTTTAGATTCCATATGTAAGTGAGATCATACAGTATTTGTCTTTCCCTGTCTGACTTATTTCACTTAGCAGAATGCCCTCAAGTTCCATTCACGTCGTCACAAATGGCAGGATATTCTTTTTTTATGGCTAAGTTGTATTCCATTATACATATTTTTTATCCATTCATTTATCAATAGACACTTAGATTGTTTCCACGCCTCAGCTATTGTAAATAATGCTGCAATGAACCTAGGGATGCAGATATCTCTTCAACATAATGGACTTGTTTCCTTTAGATATATACACAGTAAATGGAATTGCTGGATCATACGGTAGTTCTATTTTTAAGTTTTTGAGGATCCTCCGTAGTGTTTTCCATAGTGGCTGCAATAATTTACAATCCCACCAGCACAGCATAAGGGTACCCTTTTCCTCACATCCTGGCCAACACTTGTCATTGCTTGTTTTTTTGATGATAACCATTCTAACAGTCATAAGATAATGTCTCATTTAGTTTTGATTTGCATTTTCCTAATGATTAGTAATTAGTAAACTTTTCATGTGCCTGTTGGCTATTTGTCTGTTTTCTTTGGGAAAATGTCTATTCAAATCCTTTGTCCATTTTTAAATTGGATCATTTTCCTTTTTTTGCTACTGAGTTGTTTGAGTTCTTTATACATTTTGGATATTAACCTCTTATGAGATATATGATTTGCAATTTTCTTTTCTGTTAGGTAGATTGCCTTTTCATTTTGTTGAGTGTTTCTTTTGCTGTGCAGAAAATTTTTAGTTTGATATAGTCCCACTTGTTTAATTTTTATTTTATTGCTTCTGCTTTAGGTATCGTATCCAAAAAATCATTGTAAAGACCCATGTCAAGGAATTTTTTTCCTATTTTCTTCTAGGAGTTTTATGGTTTCAGACCTTATATTTAAGTCTTTAATTCATTTTGAGTTAATTTTTGTGAGTGGTGTAACAAAGGGATGTAGTTTCATTCTTTTACATGTGAATATCCAGCTTTCCCAGCACTATTTCTTGAAGAGATTATCTTTTTGGCATTGAGTATTCTTGGCTCTCTAGGCAAATATTTCCTCATTTATTATTTATTTACAGTTTCATTTTGAGAAGAATGAAAACTCTTCAAGAACAAGGTCTTTGATATGATTTTCACTATTATACTCTCAGCACCCAGTGTACTCAAAACACAGAAGGAGCTTAGTCGTATTTGCTAAATGAATGAAGAAATGAATAAATGATGCAACCCTTCCTTAGGAATCTTCCTAGATAACAAAAATCGGACTTTCCCAGAAAACAAAAATCTCTGCCTTCCAAGAACACTTTGTTTTAAATTATCTAATATCATAATTACTAAATTAGATTGATATTATCTATGACTGTAAATATCTACTTTACTAGACTGTAAATTTATTAAGGATAGGGTCAAATATTAGTCACCTTTATCTCCATGGAAATATTCCTTCATTGATTTATTTGATAAATATTTCCTGGGCACCTACTATGTGCCAGGTAATTCTCATGGCAAAAGGAAGCAAAAATGAAGTCTAATTATAACTGTCCTCATGCAACTTATATTTTCTAATGAGAGAAGACAGACAAATAAGCAGGAAATTGTAAGAGCTGCAATAAGGATATGTGTCTCACCTCATCCATGTCACTTAGCACTGAGCACAAGTTTGTCAAACTGCTTAAATCCTAGAGAACAGGCAAAGTAAGCAATTGACAGAAGCTGTGGAGGAGATTTAATGAGTCTTTCTCCAATAATTATAATGGTCATCAGTTGACCAGTTTCAAGACAAGGGGGGATGAGATAGTCAAGGACTAAGAATGAGATTTTCTAAGAACTAAGGATAAAATAAAATATAAATAAAAAATGTAGCCAAAATGCATAATAGAGTGGGATCCTTTCAGAACCCCCCGCAAAGGTGAAAGTGTGAAGAGGTTAGGAAAACAATCTGGCTCTAAAGCAGAGGCTTTTTAATTCATTAAAATTAGATAAAGGAGTAAGTCAAACAATAAAGTCTCGACAGAAGACAAGGTTGGATGCCCTGAACCTGGGGAAGATAATTCTAGAAGACAGGGAAAATAAATACGTGGAACATAACAGCAGATAGAACAGAATATATGGGAGGCTAGGAGCAGTGTTAGTAGGCAATATATAACTGTCATTTTCAGAATTCTGCTGGGGACTCAAGTGACGGATAAATGTGATCTCAGTGACTTTTCTGAGGATGGCATCCTTAAAATATTGCCAACGGACAAAGAGAAAGCACGTAAAACATGGTTAATTGGCATAAAACAGCACAGCAGGGTAAATTTCCAGTCGGTCATAGATTTTTCACAGGACTCTGATAACCACAATCTTTTTGTTAACTCAAAAACCTTACCACCAAAATCTAGCAACCCTTATTACCAGTCTGCAAATGATTGTCAGTTGAGTATTTTCCAGAATGTTTGTTCATTTATTGGCGACTATTTCTGTGTCCTTTGCCTACTTCAAAAAATGTATCATGGTTTCAAATTAAATTTACTTTACAACACAATGAAATAGTTAAAATTAAAAAGTAAAACACAAAAAGCATCAATTATAGGAAATAAAAGAGAAAAAAACATTACATCAGAAATCGTAGACTAAGGGAAGCTATTGAAAATTAGAGTTGATTAGAATGGGAGGGTTAAGTAGGATCTAAAAAGTAGCATCTCACCCTGAGAAGAAAAATTACACAGCCAAATTGACCTTGAAAATCTCTTAAAATATTTCTAGGCGACCAGAACCAGGATACTTGGAAGCTCAAAATATGATATTTGTTCTTCTCTTCCCTAGCCTCTTATTTTGTTGACCATCTTCGCTCCAAATATTTTTCTTGCACTCCATTTCAGCCACATAGTCACGTCAATAGTTATACAAACAACCAGAAGCTCTTTTTCCCACAGTTCCTCTCCAGTTACTTTCTTTAGCGCTACACTCACTCTGATGCTATCATTCACCTAGATGGTAGGATCTACACTTCCTTCCTTACCCAATTAGATGCCGCAATCAATTTTATAATCACCTCTTGAGAAAATAAAATGCTGATTCTATTCACATACGTTCAACTATTATATCCACTTGTGTATGTGTATATTTGAGCAAGAAGTTAGAATTTGCAACACACAAATTAATGTTTCCACTATGACTGACCAACGCACATGAACTAACCATGTGCCTCCCTATCTGGGCCCTGCTGTTAATTCCTAGGTAACTTTCACAGTTAACTTTAATCGCTCCTTTGAACTTCTAATCATTCTATTTATCTTTTTTTCTTCAGGACTAGATAGCCTTAGATCTTATTGGCATTCTCCCTCTTTTTGCTTTTATCAGACACATAATTTTCAAAATTGACAAGTTGAACAAATTTCACCAGACCTGAAAATGGGCAGAGAAGGCAGGGCTATAATGAAAGAAGCATTTAAAGCTAAAGAAATAAGTAGGAAAATGCACAGGAGCATAAGGTCCATTGCACACTGGGGAAATTGTTGGCACAGTGATATAAGTGACCACATCAACTCCTTTACCTAGGGATCCACATTCTCTGGTTCTATTGAGAGTTTAGCATTAAGCCACACACATTCTTCTTATCCCATAAAATAGACTTCAGAACTAACTGGTTATTATTATAAATAGACATCAACTTTACTCAATACCAGGAGATCAGTTAAAATACTTGCCAACCAAACAATGTATCCTGCTAAGTGACAAATGTGTCTGCCTGACATCCTCCCTGAATATGTCTTTAATGATTTAAGGAAAAGAGAATCAAGAAAATAGAAACAAGAAAGGAATGATGTTGAGAATAAAATGAGTAGTAAGATTTGTTATTGTGAATTCCTTAACTATCATTCACCTTCAGTGAATTTAGTTCCCTGAACAGTGCTATTTAGTTCTTTTCAGACTGATTAATGAATTGGCAAAATCAAAGTTCTGTTTAATTAGTTTTTTCCTCTGGTTTTAATTTCAGCTAAAAATTGAACAACATTTAATTGCTTATTATACTCAATTACTGAGGTCTCCATGAATCACCGAAGCTAATGTAGAAGCATGAAATCATAGTCCAAGGAGCTATGAAGAGCTTGGCCCTTTGCCTTCTCTCAGTAGGTGAGTTTGGAATCTACAAACCAGAGACTGACTCACAAATCAATTATATTTTAGGCGTGCTCTGCTAGTGCTACTCAAGACAGACTACAACTCTTTCACTAATTACTTAAAAGTCATTCACCACAAAGGGAAACCACTCATTTCTTCCATAAAAATACTTTTGATAAAGAGAAAATAGTAAAATACAAGCTGTTCATCTTCCTAATTAAATCGTGATAGATTCTTGCATTTTCTTCTCCGAGTTGCTTATTTGGTGTCACTTGCCAATGCCTCTGTCAGTGAGACATTTTTACCAGCTCTCACCTTTATTTCAGAATCCCTCCTACTGCTCGTCATAGTGGCTGCTCTCTTATAACATATATTCCCTGAGCTAGCTGATTTCCTTGCTGACTTTTTGGTATATGGCTACCTCCAACAGCCATGTGTTTTCATTGATCGTATGTTTAAGCCACATGTTCTCTTTTTCATTCAGGTGCCATTCTTTTAAATCCTTGTATTTTAGAGCTCAACAGTTAAAATTCATAATAAAAATAAATTGGAGCAACAGGGAACAGAATAAACCTTCTCTACTGCTCCTTCCCTCAATATATCTAACACAGAGGATCTTCATGGTCTTTAAAGAATGCTCCTGAATTTAAAAATCAACAGTGACAACAACATTTCAAATATTTTTAAAATTCTTGGAGAATGGGTACAGTTAATATATTTTTAAAAGAGTGTATCTTATCTTGACTTAGATAACCAAAATCTTAATCAGTTGAGTCCAGTGATTTTGGAGTTATGTTGGACTATTTTTATATGGAATTCAAAGGCGCACGCACAGAATATACTGAAGCAAACTTAAGCTGCAGATCATTTATTGTGTTAAAGTGAAGATATTTTGTAAAATCCTAACATTGTCTCTTGGGCAGAAGTTCATATCTTCTCTTTGCTTTTTGGGTATGTATTATCTAGAGACATATTTTGATGGACCAGCTTAGTGTTTTGTTTGAAGAAGTTACAAATAATTCTCTATCAAGAGATTTTGCATAAAAATCTGGACTCCGAATATATTTTGAAAATCATAAGATTTGGCCACATTGGTTGTGCATTCCCATGTTGCACAAATTGCAGGCTCTGAGGGGCAGCTGTTCCTTTTAGAAAGGCCAAGTCCTGTCCAGAACCCACTCTCCTCACATACCTGACACATTCACTTACTTGAATGTGAAAATGCCACCATATTGGGGCATTATTTATGTGGTGTACGTGATGTACACCAAAGTGCAAGGTACCCCCATAGACTTTGCATTGTGACTGTACTAAGGCTTTTAGTCCACATAGGGAGACTCGCTGCATTCCTTTCTCATTCAAGGTTGGCAGTGAGATGACTTTGGGCAAACTCTGCCTGCCTTAGAAGAGCTGGCAAGGGTGAGTTAGAGACGACTTCTCAATAGATGCTAGAAACATTGTCTCTCTCTCTCTCAGCATGTATTTCAAAGGATTTGACTTTAGCTGCCATAGGAACCAGAAGTAGGTGTAGACTCATGGGAATAGAAGTCTAAGCACATCTCTAATCTAGTTCAATGTAACTCATATTAGTTTTGGGGAAAAATCTTCATTATAAATAGTGTGGTTTTTTTTTCTGGTCTTGATCTCCACATATGTCTATCTCTTCCAGGATGGTATATAGATGATGGCAGAATGAGATTCAGATTCTATATCCAAGCCAAAAAGCATCAATCCAGTGAAATTTAAAGTCAGTCAATTTATGTAGATATATGCATGTAATAATTATAGTGTGCCCTACAGTGATAACCAAGAGTTGTTCATTATTTATATCCACTCCTTCATCAGAATGATGAATCCTATAGTTGAGAATCCTGAAGAAGAGACCTTGTTCTATCAACTTTTCTGAAGAGAATAGTCAGTTGGTATGCAAATACCACAATGCTGAGCAGAAAATAAGAGCATTTTCATCTGAGACAACGAATAAGTGACTAAGATTTATATTAAAACCAAAAAGGAAGAATAAGAAATTCCTGGGACAGAAAGTTTGAGAAATTGAGGGTGAGAAAAAGCTACAAGAAGGGAAGAGAACTGGCTGGTATATGCTAGACAATTCACAAGGGTCATCTCATTTAATCACCACACCAGACCTAAGGGAAAAGTATGGTCACCATTGTAGAGAAGCACAGAAAGATTAAGTGATTGAGTCGTGACCATACAGCCTGTAAGTGGTTACCTGACTCCTAACTATGCTCTCTTCCTATTAGACTACGATCGAGTAATTAAGTGGCATTTTCCAGGGAGGGTTTTCTTATGAAACGAGGGACCTTAGGAATTGCTGCACGTAAATTACTCATTTTGTTTACTCAATTTTTTCTAATTTATGTAACAATAGACATTATTTTTAGTCTTAAAAATTCACTGACTAAAGTTGAGAAAATGCTTATACACTCTAATATCCCTCAATTTACAGATGATAAAATTGGTCCATTTCTGCTTACCTGACACTCGGAAAAGAAGACCAATACATTGTTAAGAGCAGAACAGAAATGGGAATTTAAGTTCTCAGATTTGCTTTGAGAAGTACTTTTCATAAAATTATTATCTTCAGAGTCATGAGCATATTTTATATCTTGATTAGAAACTATATCAGAAAGGTCAGACTAGATGTAGTTAGAATGAAAGATTGTCCAGAAAAAGAGAAGTTTTCACAAAGACTCAAAATTGTTTTCTGTAACTTAATATTACAACAACAGAACAATTTATCATTTCGCTTGTTTGTATTAGATCTCTGAACAGTCTTACCCCTTAAGAGGAACTGATTTTAAATCCAAGAGCTTTTATATACAGAGGACAAAATATGTAATTTTCTTGGTGGCAAAATATTGTTAATTGAAACTTCTATTATTGACCTAAATTGTAGATGTAATTCACTATTTTTAGAATCAAACAATATATTTCTAACATGGGGAAAAAATTAAAAAAATGGAATAAATGTAGATGTAGGAAAAGAGGGGATGGGAAGGATTTCTGAGAGATTCATGGATATTGGCTGCAGGTCCCAGGGAATAAACGGAAGGATAAATCTAACCCATCAATATACCTTAGTTCTTTTTTGATTTATAGAATTTACCCACTTGTCCTTTAATTTGTGTGGCTCAGCTGTTGTCTAGCTCTACCCATGAGTCCTATCCTTTAAATTTATCCTTACCTCCATGTCAGGGAAAATCATGAATGTGAATGGGAAAATGTAGCATATGTACTAGTGTTGAATTAAAGAAAGGAGGCTTTGTAAAGTCACCTCAAATTGGGAAGGGGGTCAAAATTATGCTATCATAGAGGATATGAATATCCTAATGCAGGCAAGAGGAAATCAAGTGGCCAGAAGTCAAGACCCACAGTGTTAAATCTGTCTTTTTTTAGAAAAAGATACAGACCATCAAAGAAGAGAGATTGGAGAGCTTCTACCCAGAAGTAAAAAAGTAACTCAATATTTTTCTTCCTTTCTTCTACTTCTTTATTTTGTGAGGAAGATTGGCCCCGAGCTAACGTCTGTGGCCAATCTTCCTCTATTTTATGTGGGGCACTGCCACAGTATGGCTTGTCGAGCAGTGCTAGGTCCATGCCCAGGATCCTGCAAACCATAGGCCACTGAGGCAGAGCACATGAACTTAACCACTATGCTACCAGGCCAGTCCCTTTCTTCCATTCTTAAAACATAAATTTTCTCTTTTTTCTCAAAGCATAAATGAAAACAATTATAGGACAGAATGGTTATGCCATTAAAAAAAATTATCCTGGGCCAGCCTGGTGGCACAGTGATCAAGTTCGCACATTTTGCTTTGGTGGTCCGGGGTTCATCGGTTCGGATCCCATGTGCGGACCTACACACCACTTGTCAAGCCATACTGTGGCAGGCATCCCACATATAAAGTAGAAGATGGGCACAGATGTTAGCTCAGGGCCAATCTTTCTCAGCAAAAAGAGGAGGATTGGTGGTGGACGTTAGCTCAGGGCTAATCTTCCTCAAAAAAAAAAATTTATCCAAAAGTTGTAGATAGGGCAAAAACATTAAGATGTGTCCTTTCAGTGTCATATTGGAATGGTCTCCAAATCCACATCATAGAAAAAAGTAACTTTACTTGACTTACTATTTACTATTTATTAAGGCCCAGATTCTATAGCATAAGATATTAACTTCTAGAAGACTGGTAAGTTGCAGATAATTTTTATCTTATACAGATATAAATGATTTGTGTGTGGTATAAAGGTAATCTCCAATTTTCTATTTATTGTCCTCAAGGATGTTGACAGGTCTTAGATCTATGCTCTCATAATGGAAGTGTCTGACTTTCTTCAAGTATTGTCCTCTTCTGGATATTTACATGAAAAGAATAAAAACCCTTATCTTATTTAAGCCAAAGAATTTTGAATTTTTTCATTATTAAGGAATCTCATCTCCAACTTACAAAGTAAGCTTGTATTGGCTTCTTACAGATGTCAGACTCTGTGTAAGATGACAGGATTATGAGATGATCTGAGCTTTCAGACTTCAAGGATTTCTCAATCAAATGAAAAAGATCGACACAGAGACCCCCAACTACATCATGAGAAAGACTATGCAGCAAGCACAGAAAAGGACATATAAGTAAGTCTGAGAATCAAAGAAGCATTTCCAAAAGTGGTAATATTTTACTTGTCTATTCAAAAAGTAGAGTGAGCCAAGCAATGAGAATTCCAGGCTGTGGGATGAGTGAGAAGAAAAATATAGTACCAGAATTACTTACTTGTTCAAAAACTGAAGGTAGAAGAGGATGTCATGAAAATGTTTGGAGTAGCTGTGATCAGAAAGATAGTCCAGGACCAAGTTCTAAAAGGCTTTATGTTATAGTAAAGAGTTTGAACTCTGAAGCTCATAAAAGATATTATGCAACAACATGCTGTGAACAGATCTTTATTTCAGAATGTTCACTCCCACAGCCCAGATGAGAGGACCAAGTGTTGAAGGGATGCAAGACTGGAGGTAGGGAGACCAATTAAGAGATGATCATACTATTTCCTTTTTTTTTTCTTCTTCAATTTTATTTATTTATTTATTTTTTAATTACGGTAACATTGGGTTGTAACATTTTATAGCTTTTGGATGTACATCATAATTTATTTCGAATTCTGTGTAGATTGTATCATATTCACCACCCAAAAACTAATTATAGTCCATCCCCTCACATGTGAGCCTAATCACCCCTTTTGTCACCCCCCATCCCCCATGGTAACCACCAATCCATTCTCTGTTGCTATGTGTTTGTTTGTTTTGTCTTTATCTTCTGCTTATGAGTGAGATCATATGGTATTTGAATATCCTCAGAAAATTAAGAATAGATCTACCATATAATCCAGCTATCCCACTGCTGGGTATTTATCCAAAGAACTTGAAAATGCAAAGGCATAAAGATACCTGCACCCCTATGTTCACTGCAGCATTGTACACAGTAGCCAAGACCTGGAAGCAACCTAGGTGCCCATCAAGGGACAAATGGATAAAGGCGATATGGTATATATACACAATGGAGTACTACTCAGCCATAAGAAATGATGAAATCCAGCCATTTGTGACAACATGGATGGACCTTGAGGGTATTATGCTGAGTGAAATAAGTCAGAGGGAGAAAGTCAAATACCGTATGATCATAGTATTTCAAGAGAGGTAAAGGAGTCTGACCTGAAGATTGTGGGCAGTTGCTTTAGAGATGTTTACGATTTAAAAACAACAGTTCTCACTGACCCATTAGATGGCAGAATGAAGGGAATTAGGAGCTGACCCAGGGGCTCACGTGGATAGATGTACTTTATCAAGTTAGAAAGAACACAAGGTGGAGAATGCTTGGTGTATTAATTTTCTATTGCTGTGTAACAAATTAGCACAATTTAGCACCTTAACACAACACAAATATGTTATCTCATAGTTTCTGTGGGTCAGGAGTCTGGCCTATTATAGCTGGGTCCTCTGCTCAGGATCTCACAAGGTTGAAATTAAAGTGCATGCCAGCTGCATCCTTATCTTGAGGCTTGACCAGAAAGAATCTTCTTACATGTTCTCTCAGGTTGTTGGCAGAATTCATTTTCTTGCGGCCATATGACCCAGGTCTCCGTTTTCTTGCCAGCTGTCAGCTGAAGGATGCTCTTATCTCCTAGAGCAGTTTACTCCTTCAAAATCAGCAAGAGGGTGTCTGCTGCTGCTCTGAATCTCTCACAGCTTTTAACATTCTATTACGTCAGACTCACCTAGAATAATCTCCTTTTGATTAACTCAGCTGATAAGGGAACTTAATTATATCAGCTAAAATCCCTTCTATCATGCAAGGTAAGGTGATTACAGGACTGATATCCCATAGTATTCACGTGCTTCTCTCACCCTGAAGGGGAGGGGATCATGCAGGACACGCACGCCAGAGGCAGGAATATTGAAGGGCATCTTAGAATTCTGCCCATCACGTTGGGGAGGAAGATTATGAGTGGTATTCAAAGCCCTATTAGAAGATGTGATTGCTTAGGAAGAAAGACGAAAAGAAAAAAGGCATGGACAGGATTGAACATGGGGTAGAAAAATGAATAATTAGGCAAATAACGTAATTTAATCAATCTTAAGTTACTTACAGTTCTGAGTATTCATTGTCTAAAATATGGACCCATAGAAACCTCCTAAATTTCAAATTCCATACAACTTGGTAAAAAAACAAAAACAAAAACAAAAACAAAACGCAAGTAGCAAGGAAGATGCCTAACAAAGAGAAAATGAAGCAAATAAAGTCATCTCCCCATTTCAAATCGCATCGCCCCTATTCTTTTCAGGTTTAAAGGAGCTCTTTGCTAACACTCTTATCACTGTTTTTACATTCTGCTGGAACTGCTCCAAGCTTCCCACATTTAGCTGAAGTCGTGAGACCCTCAAATGTCATAACAATACAATAAAAGCCTGATGGCTGCTAAGTATAGAGGATTGTCTCCCAGTTTCTACAGACAATTCTCCTATTTATGCAGCCTGGAATCTCAGCCTCATTTGAAACAACAGTACCAAATTGCATTTGTTAACCTGCCCCAAATGCTTTTCTAAACATTTCTTCACCATTATTTTTATAATAATGTCTTTACTTCAATCAGCATTTCCATCACTGAAAACATTTACTGAAGCAGTGGGTCTCCGAAGTTGTACTTCATAGACGTCAATTCAGTATGGGATCATTAGACTAAAAAAGATCTCAAAGAGGTCATATAGATCATCCTCTTGTTTCCAAGCAACCCCACAAGAGATAACCATCCTATTCTAGAAATCTCTCCCCAAACGGAAATTCCACAGTCATTCCTTCAGCAGCTTGTTCCTGTGTCTAATTACCCTCGCAGTTAGGGACTTCTTGTTCTAACCTCTCTGGACATGTAGAACAGCTGGTAACCACACTCCTTATAATGACTGTTCATAAATCTGCAAATTTTCCTCAAGTCATCTTAATTATCTGTCTTCCAGACCAACTTCATTCTATGTTTAATAGTCAGTTTCATATATTTTCAGCATTCAAGAATCAGGCATTTGGCAAATTCATAAATGATGCCAAACTTTCCTAACTTCTTGTACATGTAAAAGAAAGAAATACATTTGAAGATGAATTAAGATGGCTCTAGCACCATGCAAACCAATTGTTTGCCTAATTATGTCTTCCCAGAAGCCCAAGTACATAAGGTCATATTCACAAACCATGCAAGGAAGGCAATAACTAGATTATTACTGTTCACATCATCTCCTCATCCTATCTGGTAACTATATTAACTCCTGTTTCCGAGTCCTCCTTCTGCAGAGGATCTGGGATGCAGACAAATATGGTCATTGGGACACTCGGAGTTAGTAATCCTCCTGTGTTCCCTTTAGTTCTCTGATTGAATAAGTAAGTAAATTCAAATGCAGTGCCTTCATTCCAATATTATCTCAAGCTAATCTTGAAAATATATTTAAGAATCACTATACTTTCTCCGTACAATGTCAATTTCAATCATTTTTTATGCTCTGTTTCTGTCAATATTTCAACTTTTTCCACACAATAATCATTATAGCCCATTGCACCAGCTCATCATAGAAGCTGTTAAATTGACAGCCACATCTACTCTGAACTTCTTAAATACTATTTTTTGGCTTGGTATCAACACCTTCAAACAGATTTTTTTTCTTTCTACTAATTGAACAAGACAATGAACTACTAAAATTCAGTCCAACATGGCTGTTCATATTTATGTAGTGTGAGACTACTTTCATCAATATTGAGACAGGGAACAATGAAAATAATATTGTGTTTTAGTATTTGCACTGACTTGGGATCAGGATTCTGTTTCAAACCCTCTCTTGAAAATAGAAAGTCGCATATTTTGAAGAAGTGCATATACATTAGCAGTATATTATTTTTAGTTGTCCTTTAGCTTTTTTGCACTAATTTGTACGGCCCTGAATTCTCATGTGTGTGAATAGTAAACTTACCTATAATATATAATTATATATGTAACTTTACTCTCCACGTAATTTTACTTTCCTTTGATATCAATTAAAATCTTAGTTTATATTCTTGAAGTATTACTCATCTTATTAATTTGTTAGAGCTTTATGTGCCATCTATGTTGCAAATATGTTTTCCAAATTCTTTCAATTGCCTATTGATTTTATTTATGATATCTTTTGCCATACAAATTTTTATTTTATACTATCAAATATGATTTTTCTTTATTATAGATTTTGAACGTCTTATTTGGTTAAGAAAGTCACTTCCATTATTAGGTGGTGCATGTGGTCTCAGATTTTCTTCTAACGTAGTCATTATGTATATGGCTGTAGTAGAAGGAAATGTATAATTTACTTAGAAGTTAGGTTTGTACATGGAGTGAAATAGGGATATGATTTTATTTTTCCAATGGACAATTGTTTCTTAAACAAGCCATCATTTTCCCATTGAGTTGAAATAACAACTCAATCATACACAAAATACTCAAATATATCAGATTTATTCCTGGAGTCTCCATTTTGTTACATTATTTTGTATTTTTTTGTTGTTGTTACTGTTGTTGCTTTGCTGATTCTCACGCTAATAAATATGATTAATTTGACTATGATGCATTTATAGAATTTTCCTGTACTAGGCAAGCAAATCACCTCCCATTTCTCCTTTCTGCCTTTTATAATTTCCTTGGTTGTTCTGGAGCATTTATTCTTTGACATGAATTTTAAAATCATTTTATCTAGTTCAAAGATAATGCATCTCCCTCAAAGAATCTGCTATGTACTACTTGGCAGATAACTATGTTCGTATATTAATTTTTGAGAGAATTGACATTTAAAATATTCCCATTCAAAAACATAAACCATTGTTTTACTGTTTTTCAATAAAATTATTTAATTCCCTTCCTGTATCTTTCTCATTTCATTTATTCTTAAATTTGTATAGTCCTTGTTATTATTGTGAATGGATTTTTTTCATGTCTTTTTTCTTCGTTTTTACTTAAATGAAAAACAGCTTTATTTTTTATATATTCTTCTTGTGCCCAGTCACATTGGAAATTTCTTTATTAATTCAAATAACTTTGAACTAGAATCTCTTGATTTTCTAAGTATAAAATATATCAGTAAAAATAGACCACTTTACTTTGTCTCAGTTTTTTCTTCCTTAAAATGGTGATAATGATAATATCCACTTTATAAAGTCTATATGAGGAATAAATGAATTAAAATATGTAAAACATTTTTAAAAGTGCCTAGCATACTAGTCCTTAATAATGTTAATGGTAATACTAGGCATTCCTGTCTAGTTCCTTATTTTAGATAAAATAGCTTAAGTGTATTTCCATATACAAGGATATTTCTAGTGCTATTTGCTTTTCTTGTTGTTGGCCAGATTTGAAAGGCTGAGCCTTTTTCTTTTAAGCTTGTTTTGAATGCCAGTGTCCTAAAAGAAAAAGGAAAGCAGTTGTCCAGAGTCAACAAGATATAGTTAAAAATCACAATTTAATATCCATACAATTTGGGGCAAGTTACTTAAGCTCCATACCTTAAGCTTTTCTTTTATGTACTCAAAATGGAGCTAATTGCACCTCCTAATCCTGAATCTTGTGAGATTTAAATGAGATCATGATCACAAAGTGCTAAGTACCATTTCTGGTAGAAAGTAGATGTTCAGTGCATGCTAATACTTCCTGTCTCCCTCATTTCCACATTTCTACCATCTCAGGAAGGCCTCTTGTACAGAACCCGCAAATGACCTATAGAAATGTTGTATTGTCTTTTTTCCCAGCACTTAACTATCACTATCAGCTTATATCTGACTGATTAAAAACAAGACACTTGTGTTTTATTACCTAAACATGTCCCTATATATAGTCCCGGCAACAGACAAATTAGATCCAATATACATCTAATAGTCTGTGCTTAACAAATAGCAGGCTACAGAAACATAAACAGGGCATTTGACAGATCATTTAGAATGAAAAATATCCATTCAAAAATATATTAGAGTCTAGCATTGATGGTGGTACCAAATTTTAGTAATCAAATGATTCCAGCATTTAATAATTCAATTTTCCAAAATCCCTTGTTTGCACATTTAGGATGAATGCTTACATAATTTATTATTTTAAAATTATGTATATACACAAAATTGTTCATTTGTCACAAGCGCACAGGCAACTCGAAACCAGAGAGCGAGAGCTAGCGTTTCTTTAATAAGCATCTCTATCCTGTACACTGAAAGTAGGATTACAATCACTAAATCATCCTGTCCCTGGGAACATATATGAACTGCAAACTAATGAGGTAAGCAATTTCGGTTAATTAGAATCAATAGTATCATCCTTTAATTAAACAATATTGATTGCATTATACAGAGGGCAACCTTTTGAAATAGTGTGCTCTTATGCAATAAGTCTTTGCCTTGCAAAAATATGTCAGCGGGTAAGTTTACCTTGACATGGGCTAAACCCTTTCTACTCTTGCCAGTATAATAGCATTTTACATTTATAAAGTCAGAACTGGAGAGATTTCCAAACAAACACTAATGATATGACTTTTGCTACCACAATATGTGGTTGAACTTTCTTTGAACTGACACAGAAGCTTCTTTATGGGAGGAGAAAGATATCATTGGCTAGTCAAGAAGAGCTTAATTTATTCTGGCTGTAACTAAAAAATATGATGAAGACTTAATCATCTATTAAATAATTTAGTCTTTTTCAAATAGAATTTTTCCTTCCATTATCTCAAAATTTTATG
This sequence comes from Equus przewalskii, assembly GCF_037783145.1. Lineage (NCBI taxonomy): Eukaryota > Metazoa > Chordata > Mammalia > Perissodactyla > Equidae > Equus > Equus przewalskii. The sequence goes on along the minus strand of NC_091836.1, from coordinate 55,434,650 downwards.
GGGAAGAATTATTTCCATCTGAATGTTCCACTATATTGTTAAGTTCTATGAGGGCAGGAACTGAGTCTACCCTGCTCACCATGGCTTAACTTTTGCTGAACATGTGTTTGATGCAAAATAGGCATGCAACAAATATTAGTGAATTATGCAGTTACTTTCTTTCTCATCTGATGTACATGAAGGCAATAGGAGCCAAGAAACACAAGGCAAACAGGAATGTGTAATGTCCTGTTGCCCGTGCCTACACTTTGCTTGACTGCATGGAGCTTATAAGGATCACTCCTGTGCTTAAAGACCAACTGCCTCATCACTCTCTACCAGTCTACAAATCTACTTTTTCCACATTCTCACTTTCAGGAGATCTTGGTTCTTAAATGTAATCTAAATGTCTCATGGCATTTAGTCTATTTCCCTTTGTTCTGTCAGCACTGGAAATGCAGAATAGCTGGGCATTAAAGCTATGTCTATTTGAAGACCATTATCATAAAGTCATCTTAGAAAGAAGAACTTAGTAAAATGTCTTAATATGTTACATTTCTTTGAAGTGAATGAGAAATTATGAGCGTATAAAAAGAACCAAACAAACAGGAGAATATTTTAAGAGCACACTTTTCTTCAGTGAATGAAATCATTCCAGATCCTTTATCATTTTCCCTTAGGCTTTATGTTACAATTGTTTGAAATGAGTCTTCGATAAATGCAATCCAATTGATTGTAATTGAATGCCGTCTTGAACTGACTCTGGGTGATGCACTGTGAGACAATCCAAAGAAAGAGAACAAAAATACCAAAGTCTAGCAATTACAGGTAGGAGGATATCAGAGTCAAAGAGATCAAGACTAAAGTCTTAGCAAGCTTTGCTATTTGCAAAGCATATGACTTTAGGCGAGATATTTGACTTCACCAAAGTTCATATTTTTCATTTATAAAATGAGGATAGTGACAGCATACACCTTAATGGCCTGTTGTAAGAATTAATTGGAATAATGTACTAGAAGTTCTTAGCATCCTAGTATGTTGTAAATCTTAGCTACTTTTTATTAGCCATGCTTCTTCTTGAAAAGCTTATTTGGGGATAGAACCCTAGTCTACTGCTCCTTAGATCATCGATGTTTCTATCACACTCCTCAGGTTGTTATGCAGCCACTATTCCATTGTATTCCATAAACCTACTGTATCAGCAATTCTTTTGGACTATAGCTTATCATATATATGCAGCACAAGTAAAACTGCCTAGCTGACTGGTTTGGACCCTCTGCTGGCTTCAGAGGGTAAGTGGTCCAGGTGGCCAATAGCATGAGATCTTTTACCCTCGAATTTGACAGATTAGGCAGCAATGCTTATAAATAGTCCCTTAACCCAGGTAATTGGGTAAGAAAGCTTGGCATGGTATGGAAACCGCAGGTTGAGGCTCAATTTATTACAAGGTACTCTGCTAAAGTCTTTGCTGGAACTGGGTCTATAGGGCAAATTATTTCATTTTAGCTACTGAACCAAGACCCCAAATTCTAAGATCTAATAGACCCATTAATCCCATCTGCTACTTAGGGTGAAGGGGATGGTCTTTGGTTACTCTCTTGATAGAGGCTACTCAATATATTGTTCAGCATCATTAGGAGCTGAGCAGAGATATGCAATGAGGCCATAAGGCATAGTTCATATTACCATGCCCCTGCCACAAACAAGACAAAGGATGTGGCAGGATTTGACATAGTGTTTGCTGCAGAGATCAGGGCTCTTTTGAGATTGATGAAACCGTGAATCTCCAACAGAAAGAGAGACAGACCTGCCATTTTATGGGGAAGAAGGAAAGACAAAGAAAACTCACCCTCCACCACAATTCCAAGTTTAGCTGTGAAAACGTGTTTTTCTTGCCTAGACAAGGAGAATCTATCTAACACTGCAATATTCAAAAGCCAAATCATGCCTCAGCCCAAACTGAGATTTCAGTATCCTAGATTTTATTTCTGAGATCTTCCCAAAAAGTAAGATTCTAGGTCTTCCCTCACGTGTCTATACGAGCAATGGTTCTAGTAAGCCAAACTTTACAGTTGCAAAAGAGGAGGTTAGAATCCTAACTACAAAAATATTCTGGTTTTGATTGATATGTGTCGAGATAAGATTTGAAAACATATTCTTCAGAAAGCTTTTAATGATTTGCAGCATCTTATTTTTATTGGGACCCTTAGGACAGGCAAAGCTCATAGAGGGTTTGAGCTCACATAACATTCAGCTCAAATAACACGTTCATAACAAACTCCACGTTTCATGCAACCTATGAAAGAAAGCCAGTATAAACCCTCACAGAACTGCCTTTGCTGCAACCACTGGCAGTTCTGGCTCCAAATCCATCGAAGGCAGGTCCTCACCATTATCTTTGAACTCTTGTTAATATGGAAGAAAACAAAGGAACTACCGGAGAATATTCAAAGTGAAATTGTTTTCTGAATGATCAAGGATCACAAATCTTTCTGAGAAGCAGATCTATATAACAGTCAATGATGAGCATCCTAGGAACAATTTAGACAAAATATGATTGGTAGTAATCAACCACTTTTCATCTGGTTGAAGGCCTGGTACCCTGGAGATCAAGGTTTTTGCTTTCATTTTCAGAAGAAGTGAGGTATTATTCAAGAAATGCTTCTTGTCTACTGCTCTGTGAAGGCATCATTCAAGATGCAGTGGGGATGTGGAGCAGGCCTTCTAAATATGAACTATAAATAATTAGAATGAGACTGTTACAAATTGGAGGTCAATACATGTAGAAAATATCTCTTCATTTGGGCTCAGTGTATTCAGATAGATGATCATCAGGTACATATGAAAGATAATATTTTAGCAGGGTAAGTTGATAGAGGTCCTGGGAATGTTTCCATTTCTTGGAGCAAGAGATCGCCAAACAAATGCCTCCTTTTAATGGTAATTTCTTTCCTTGGTCAATAGTTACCCAAAATTTCTTAATATGTTACATATTGATATATAAATAGGAAAAACAATATGAAAATATTTTAAGAGCAGGTCTTCTGTTTAGTAGGCTAATTTATCCCAAATCCTTTATCATTTTCTCATAGTCTTCATTTTGCAAATGTGTGAAATGAGTCTTCAATAAACGCAATTCAATTGATAGTAGCTGGATGCCAGCTTTGAATCGGTTCCAAGGGATGTCCTCTGAGGAAATCCAAAGAAATGGAAAGAAAGCAGCAAAGTCTAACAGTTATGGGTGTAGGGGATTAGTCCCCTAGATGGATGATGCCTGTTGCGCCTTCATTAATAATCAAGATGGGGCAGCTTCCTTATACTGCAGTTGTTGAAATGTAGGCATGACCTCTACATTTTATTTTTTACAAAGTAATTGGCTCTTAGGAATATCCTTTAGAAAGATTGATGGGTTATATGTGCCTTGGGAAGAGGGACAGTCCATAATTGCTGACTGTTCCCCAAAAGAATTACGACTACATTAAAAAATTTTTTTCGGTGGTCCCTGGGATATTTTGAAGTTCTAAGACATGCACTTTGGTTTATGCTGCTGTTATGCTAGAAACTCTAATAAAACTTCTGTATTTCTCTTGAGTGGACAAGGTGGCAGATCTCACCACCAGGACCACGGCAAACACCTTCTCCATGCATTGCACTTCCACAGAACAATAACATCAAAACTTGAACTCTGCTTGGGCTAGGAGGGCCCTCCTTCCTCCTCATCTGGACAGGAGGTAGATTTTTTTTGTTTTACTTATATTTGTTCATGTGAGTAGAGAAGGGGACATGCTCTTCTAGATGTAACTCTATTTTTTTTTTTTTTTAGGGAGATTAGCCCTGAGCTAACATCCATGCCCATATTCCTCTGCTTTGTATGTAGGATGCATGCCACAGTGTGGCTTGATAAGGGGTGCATAGGTTGGTGCCTGGGATCCGAAGTGGCAAACCTCAGGCCACCAAATCGAAGCGTGTGAACTCAACCGCTGAGACACCAGGCCAGCCCCTGGATGTAACTCTAGAACTCTAGGTTATCACTTTATTATTCAGATGAATTAAATGATCAACTAAATAGTAAACTGAATAGGAAATGAAAAAAAAATTAACGATTTTATAATGCTGGGTTCTATGGCTATCAAGTGAAAAGAAAACTACCGTAAGTACACTTTTGCAAATGAGGTACATTGTCTTTTCTAACGAACTGAAACATTTGCAATGTCTATGAATCAAGGAAACTATGAAATAAGTACATTATTTGCATGATTAGATTATAGGTGTTCCATTCAGAGAACAGGAAATGCATGCAGGCATGTATATGTGGAGCTATATGAAGCATGACTGTGTAATTACAGCATTTTTTATCTGGGAATAAAACACACCATTTGCTCACTGGCCGTGTTCTCTGAACTTTAATTCCTTTTCCTTTATAGCTCACTGAGGATTCCTTCAAAAATGCTATTTATCTCTCTGACTTCAAACCAACTTGTCTCATGTTGCAAACTGATCTTAACAGAAGATTGAGTTTCAATATCCTTCACCATTTTTTGAGCATCAACAAACATTAGCAACAATGTAGGCTAAAAACAGTCTTTATGTTTTGAAAATTACATGATAATGTTAAGAACACATACGAAAGAAGCTGGAGGTTTAATGAGAATTTCTCACTCTATTAGTCACAGGATATTGTAATTTTCATGTCGTTGTTGTTTGGTCCGTATTCCAAACCACCCTGTGAGGCTATTCAAGGCAGGAATTATTTCTTATGGATTTATGTTAAAGCCCCAGTACCCAGTACAGTGTGTCACATGTAAAAAGTGCTCTGAAACGGCTCTCTGATAAATACTGTTTATCATACGTTTGAGGGTTTTGAACTCAGTTTTAGATAACAAGAACTTGCAATTCAATCTGATTAAGATTGAAATAAATGTTATGAAGACAGATATGAATACTATGCATTATGTATGCATTTAAATTGTGAGTGCCGACTCTAATATTCCAGGCAAATTAGAACCATTAACATCTCTGTTTCCATCCGTTGAGCAGGTACCCTTATTTTCATTAAGATTGCACGCATTGATTAAATCTGCTGGTGGCTAACAGCAAATTAAAATGTTTGGATTTCTGCAAGTTTATTTGAGTTTCATTTGGCACAAACTCAACCATGTAACTTAACCTTTTTATTTATTTTATTTTTTTTCTTTTTGTCTGGCATATATAACTGAAGCACAAAGCCGTTCAAAATAGTGTATAATCAGAATCATGCTTAAACTATTAATTATCCTTCCCTGAAACAAACAACTGGAATTCAGTATTCCCCTGGACTAGACTCAATTACGATGGGCAAATCGCTGTCACCAGAGTTGTGGGAGATTAAACAGTGAGTGAGAAAGATATGATTCCCAGCCTTTGGGAGTTTACCATCTAATAAATTGACCTTTTACAAACACACAAACACACACAGAGATACAACACATGAATACATGTTGTTATTTAATCATGAGTAAACTTAAGTGTTGACCATTGTTCTAAAAGTAGGGCAGAGAGCATATCAGCTTCTATTTGATATCCACTTGGTGAAATTTTCAGATGGTTCAGAGATGAATTGTTTAAAATGTGCTATTTTCAGTAATAAATAAATCCGAGTCTTTTCTTCACTTTTGTGCTCTCTTGCGCTTGTTCTCACTGTTTCTTTCTCTTTTTCAAACTCACCTGTCATTCACACAAAGGCAAGACTAGGAAGACACTCGTAGAGTATGAATATTAATCTAGAGAGGCAGTGCCACCAGCCAAGATGACTCGAGGGAAGCCATTGAAGAGGTGAGTAAAACAAAGAGAAGTGTTTTGTCTAACTCTTCACTTTTGGTTACTTTGTTTCTGCGTTGTCTTTTACTGAGCATGCTCTTTTGTGTTTCATTGTGCTAACCTGGAGGAATTTTTTGCGCAAGTTAAGCAACAGCTTTAATGAAATGTGTACAACTTTCATTAAAGGTTTTAGAACTCTTCTTAATTTCAGAAAAGGTGTAGATATTACTGTTTTAAGAAGAGAATTTGCTAAATGAATTGATGTGCATTTAGTTTCCTAACAAGTATATTCATGGAAAAATCGATTGTAAATTAGATGATTTTCTTTTGGCTTCACTTTGTAACTGGTCTCTTGAAAACAAAGTTTTTCTATTACTACTCTATACCGTTGCTATACATTTCTCTGCCTCATTTCCCACCGTCTCTCTCATAATAAGTAATAGTGGAGTTTTTAGCATTAGAGAGACCATCCAGTCCCCAAATTTATAGTCTTTTCGCTATTAAGAACTCCTTTCAATATTTGCATCTATGAAAGTCACTTCTGAAAAAATTCTACCTACCAAGCAATGAATATAATAATTTTCAGATTTTTATTAAAGATATCTGAAATAAATAATAAATACAGTATATGTAAACTGACTAACATCGTGCTACACAGGGAGAAATAAATTAAACGTTTTGAGGTTAGTTTGTGTAGCATCAAAAGGATTGATATATAACTTCTATCAGGATTTTCAAAACCTTGTTAGTATTTTGCATTCCTTCATTAGTTCTTCCAAAGGGAAATCCTGGTATGGAGGAAACCTCAGCTGTGGAAACTCTGATCCAGTTTGCCAGCTCATCTGTCTGTAAATTAGAACTTAAATGTAATCTAGCAACTCAAATAAATGGCATACTGTAAAGAATGCTTTTGGAAGACAAAGTATCGTTATATTTTTAAATTATTTAAGTATGACACATATTCAGAAGTGTGCACAAAACATAAAGATATAAGTCAGTGAATTGAGACAGAATGAATATCTTTGTAAACAGGAACTACTGTCAAGAAACAGAATGTTTCTAGTACTCCATTTGTGCCTCTTCAAATCACTCCCCCACCCGGGAGCAAAAGGCATGTGTAATCTCAACTTTAGTAGATAATGCAAAACTCTTTCACAAAATCATTCTACTCATTTAAACTCCCACAAATAGAATGTGACAGTTATCTTGCATCACATCTTTTCTCTTACATGGTATTGTGAGTCTTTTTCATTTTAGTATAGAGTGAGAGCTCATTCTGATGTAATTTTTTTTTTTTTTTGGTGAGGAAGATTTGCCCTGAGCTAATATCTGTTGTCAATCTTCCCTTTTTTTTTTGCTTGAGGAAGATTCGCTCTAAACTAATACCTGTGCCAATCTTCTATTTTTTGTATGTGGGATGCCACCAGAGTATGGCATGATGAGTGGTGTGAAGGTCAACACCCAGGATCTGAACTGGCAAAGACCAGGCTCCCAAAGTGGAGTGTGCGAAATTCACCACTAAACCACCAGGCTGGCTCCTCATTATGATTTAATTTTTGTTTCCCTCACTGCAAATAAAGTTTGTAACTTTTCATATGTTCAGTGGAACTTTCTTTTTTGACGTTCCACTACTAGGTATATACTCTATAGAAATGTGTTTACCTATGCCAAAAGAAATGTATACAAGAATGTTAATAGGGATATTATTAGCCAAATGCTGGAAATTACCTAAAAATCTATCAATATTAGAATAGATAAACTATGGAGAATTCACACAACAGAACATTATAGAGAAATGACATGAATTAATTTAACAAAAGATGGCAGTCCCTTGCTCATTTTGTATTGGGTTGGCTCTTCTCCTTATTGATTTGTGAGTGTTCTTTATGTATTCTGAACGTGGGCCTTTTCTCAGTTTACGTGTTATAAATATCTTTTCCCATTGTGTGACTTTCCTTTGCACTCATTAATGACATCTTTTGATGGGCATAAATTCTGAATTTTAATGTAGTCTAATTGATCAATCTTTTCTTCATGGCCATGGCTTCTTGAGTCTGATATTAAAACTCTCCTTATCTCCTATGGTGTCTCAAAATTTTATTATTTTGCCCCATTCCACAAACCTGTTTTCCTTAGCTTCCTGCAGCAAAGTTACTGGTAGCTCCCATCTTCAAGATCAAGACATCACACTGCTACTCTACTGCTGACAAATGCAAGAGGTGAATTAAGATGTTGATCTTACAATTCAGATGATCTTGGAATCGTCATGTGCCAAGCCCAGAAACAGAGGCATCTATTAGAAATCCCTTCTCACACTGAGCCCTATTCCTTGACAGCAGCACTGAACTGCTGCCCTTTCTTCTCATACATTTGCACATGCTGTTTCGTCTACTTAGAATTCCTTCTCCTCTATTATCCAGTTGGAAATATTAACAATTCTTAGTGTTAGCTTTCTCCATGTCCCCAGTCTAATGACCAGATTCTACCCAAAATAAATAGATTTCTGCTCAGCTGGCCCTCAAATATTATACTAGCATATATTGTACCTTTTAGCCAGCATGATATTTTAAAATTATGTCACTCTTTTGCTCAAAAGCTCTCAATGATTTCCTGTTACCATTAGGGAAAAAATCTAAAACACTTTGCACAATTTGCAATGCTTTTCATGATCTGGTCCATGACGACTTCATTCACTTAAAGTTTTGCTGTCTCCCCTTTGTTATGCCCACGCTAGCTATATTGGACTTCTTTCTGTTCTCTAAACACATGAAATGCACTCTCACCTCCTGGTTGTTGAACAAGGACTTTCTTCTGTCTGGATGTTTCCCCACTGCAACTTGACCCCATTTGCTTAATTACAAATCATCTTGACTTCAGTTCCTTCTCGAGCCTTCCTGTGACCATGCCAGCCTCATCTTCCCAAGATAGACTACAATCTTCCCTGTTACACCTTCTCATAATACCCAGTGCTTACACTTTTATTGCACTCCTTACTTTTGCCATTAGTTATTAAATATCTGTGGTCCCTGATTCTCTGAGCCTCATTATGGCAGTAATAGCATTATTAATAAGGTAATGTCATAATTATAATGAAATAATGTTTGTTAAAAACTATCTGTAATGTGTGAAAATTGTTCTGTAAACAATATGAGAATATTCTCTATTGCTAGTTGCATTAAATTCTCAAAATTAAGAAATATCTTATGCTTTCATTTTATCCTTCTCAGTGCTTAACATAGTAGATACCCAGTAAGAAATTGTTAATGGACTGACTGAATTTTCATATGGCAATATTAAAACAGATAATTGTCTGGAAAATCTCAAAATCAAATAAACATCCTCCATTCTATTCCATACTACCCATTAAGAGAAAGCAAGCAAGAGAGGAAGGAAGGAGGGAGGGGTTGGAGGAGGGAAGAAGGAAGTAAAGGAGAAAACACTACAATTACAGACTGCTAGCCTTTTTCAATCACTGGTTGTAGACATCACAAGAGCCAGGCAAAACAGGAAACAGCATTCTGAATAAGTATGCTGTCTATCTTCTAGTTCACAAGCATTAAGACAGATGGCCTGGTCTTAATTATACCTCTGCCTCCATTTAGACTCAAGAAATGGATGTCTTGAGCCAGCCCTGATCACCTAGTGGTTCAAGTTTGGTGTGCTCCACTTTGGTGGCCTGGGTTCAGCTCCTGGGAGTGGATCCACATCACTCATCTGTCAGTAGCCATGCTGTGGCAGCAGCTCACACAGAAGAACTAGAAGGACTTAGAACTAGAATATACAACTATGTACTGGGGCTTTGGGGAGGAAAAGAAAAGAAATCAATGTCTTCCAGTAAGCTGTTAGAGAGACCATGGACTCACATAGTCTAGGAAGTAGAATCTTTAGACAGGAACTTACATAGTCAGGAACGTGGCTCATTTTTCAGACTTGAAAGCAGACTCCATCCCCAAGCGACTATCTTTCTCTTCAATTTTATCTAAATAGAAACTACAATAAACAACCTTTTCACTGCAATGTGATCCTCACAAAGATGTTTCTTGATTATGATCTCTGAGCACCATGATAACCAGGGAGGAGGTGAAATGAGATTATCTCCATTTTACAAAACTGAGGCTCAAAGAAGTTATTTAAATAGCCAAGAACACATAGCTAATAAGTGACAAGCTAATCTTGATGGACTTCAAATCCACTCTTTGCTATGCAAAATCCTGATTGTAACTTTGGGTTTCTACTGCTTTATCCATCCACCCATTGGTCTGTAATATTATTTAATTATTTTTAGAAAAGCATGAAAATTAGCCCTCCTAAATTCCATAGATACTACTAAAAGCTTAGAAAATAAATTCAAAGAAATAATTATTTCCCAAGCAGCCAGAAGAAAGCAAAGATTGGTAAGAATATAGCTAATGCTTAATGAGTATCTGGTTATTGTCCTAAGTGACTGAGTTGTACTATCTCCTTTAATCCTCTTAATCCTAAGATAAGCATCATTACGAGCTCCATTTTGCAGATGAGTCCCACTTTGTGCAGATGTATTTGAATTTGCACAAATATTCAAGTGTCACGCAAGTTACACAATGAATAATTGATGGAGCCAGGATATAAACCCAGGCCAAAGTACTTACCCCTTCTCCCGGGAGGCTCTACCACGACCCGAATAGAAGTTTCATCTGGCTCCAGACACATAGCCAGCACAGAGCTCACAGTCATATGAAGGACTACTTTACAGGAGCGTTAGTAAGTCACGATGTTTCCAAAGCTTGCAACACTGTGCTCCACAGAGTTGTAGCATGAGGTCAGCCCTTTGTCACCTCAATTTTATCAGATTTATTATTGATGCTCCTTCTTTCTCCCATGCTCACAATTTCTCCTACTGAGAAAGATAGACAAGAAAATCAAATTGTGGGCCCCACACCAGAAGGAAAATTGTTTTGGAATAAGTGAGTTTAAAGAGATATCTCTGGTTCATTTTAGCCTCTACAAAAGCACATCAGGGCCAATAATACCTACATCTTAGGGCTATGAGAATTCAGGCGAAGGAGCCAGCCCTGTGGCTAAGTGATTAAGTTCACGTGCTCAACTTTGGCAGCCTAGGGTTCACTGGTTAGGATCCAGGGCACGGACCTACATACCGCTCATCAAGCCATGCTGTGGCGGCATCCCACATAGAAGAACTAGAATGACTTACAACTAGGATACACAACTATGTACTGGGGCTTTGGAGAGAAAAAAAAAACAGAGGAAGATTGGCAACAGATGCTAGCTCAGGGCCAATCTTCCTCACCAAAAAAGCATAAAAAATGAAAATGAAAATAAAAATAAAATAGCAAACATTAAAAAAATTAAAATAAAAGGATTTTATTTTATCAGCCCTCAAAGCAAAGGAGCCATGTAGACAACTAGCAACAGAAAGCAGCATAGAGAAATAGAAGAAGCATTGGGCATTGAGTAAAATAGCACCAGTTAAAGTCATCTCAATTTCCTATTGTGAAAAATGGAAATAAGGACTACCCTATTTGCCTTACCCAATTGTTGTGAGGATCAAGTTAACTAAAGCACTATACGAACAGAAAGTTGGGAGTAGTTATATTTGAAGGGTCAAAACTATAGGCAAATGAAATAGGACTCAGGTTTATCTGAAACGATTTTGGACAAGAATCAGATAATACTATATTCAGATGATAATGTAAACTAAGCCACCTGCCTGACAGCTGGACTCAGCTAGCACAGGTAAGTGTTCACACAGCTGTGCTGAGGGGAAGGACCAGATGCAGCTCTGCACCTCCATCTCTCTCTCTTTCTTTCTCAGTTTCTTTACTTCTCCTGTGCATACATCATTAGCAGTCATGGCTGAACAGAGCCAGAGCTGAGGCCGAGGAAAGCTGCCAACAGAAGGCAGACATCAACGCTCCAGAAGTAAAAATTAAGGGGGTGGAGGAGGGGAGAAACAAGATGTAGAAATCAGTACGTTTCTTTCCAGATGAATTCCACTCATATTACAGTCTCAATCCATGTGTAAGGGCTCATCCTGCCTACAAAGGCTGGTTCTCTGATATTTTCTTTTCCTCTGTTCTCCTGGTTTGAGATCTCTCTGGAAAAACAAGCTGCACCAATGGCAATGCTTAAGCTCCCTGATCTCCGGCAGAGGCAGGGGCAGGGATGGTGGCAGTAATGGCAGCTGCAGCAAAAGAATATAATTCATACTAGGTAAAGAAAGGCGAAGTACCATGCCCATGTTTTAATTTCCCCAGTGTCTGCTGGCAAATTTATTTCCTTGCCTAGGAGAACATTAGCTAAACCGAGAGCTTGGAATTACTGTCACCATCCCAAGGATGCAAGTCCTGCCACATGCTTTCATGCCATTATCAGGAGCTCCCAGAGGTCCAACACTCACCCAAGATTATTTACACCTTCATTTAGGAACCCAAACTGGTGGATCCCTAGAGAAAAATCATTTTCAGGAGATTAACTCTCCTCTTGGCCCATAAAATCCCGTTATAAAGGGAAAAATATTATTCTTCACAATTGCCATTTCTCTCGCATTTGTAGAACTGGATCGCTTTGTATCTTCCTCATCATTCTTTGCCTACCTTTCTAACCTTAAAGAGGGCTAGGTCCTGGTGATTTGAGAAGACATCCTCTTACTGAGTACCACATGTGCACACAGGCTAAGATAGTCCATCCCCTGCAGAACAGATCAATGCCGTTTTACACATCCCATTCAACACCAAATTGTGATGCCTACTGGCTTTCTATCTCTCATTATAGCTAGAAGATAGTGAATACTTCCCACTGGGCAAGAATATCTAGAGGGATACAGATGTTGAAGGACAGGATATCAAAGAACTCCACGCACCATCAAAGGAAAATCCAGAAGAGAGTAGAACCAGATGTTGGATCCAAAGAAAATGATCAGTCTAGAGTTAGACTACTATTTCTTATTTCAGCCACTTTAACAGGCGTGTTGTGATAGCTCATTGTGGTTATAATTTGCATTTTCCTAATGGCTAATGATGTTGAACACATTTCTATGTGCTTAGTTGCCATTGTATATCCTCTTTGACGAAATGTTGTTTTACGTCTTGCCCTTTTTCTAAACGGATACCTTGGTTTTTTATTGTTGAATTTTAAAATACTTTATATGTTCTAGGTATGAATTCCTCCTTGAATACGTGATTTGAAAATATTTTATCTCACTCTTTAGCTTGTTTACTCTAATTTATCAGTTTTGCCTTTCACAGATTGTGCGTTGGTGTCAAGATTAAGCACTCTTTGCCTATCCCTAGATCCCCTACATTTTCTTTCTTTTTTTTTTAAGGCCTTCTACTTTTGTATTTTACATTTAAGCCCATGATCTATTTTGAGTTAATTTTTGTATGACATGTGAGAATTAGACTGAAGTTCATTTATTCTCCCTGTGCATTTCCAACGGCTCCAGTACCATTTGTTGAAAAGCTTGCCTTTCCTCTATTAAATCGCTTTTGCACCTTTGTCAACAATCCATTGTGTATATTTGTGTGAGCTTTCTCTTCTGTTCCGTTGATCTATGCCTATATCCCCCACCAAGACCACACAGTCTTAATTATTGCAGCTCTATAATAAATATTGAAATTAAGTAGACTGATTTCCTAGTGATTCCTGCTACTTTATTCTTTTTCAAGTTTGTTTTAATTTTAGTTCCTTTGCCTTTCCACATAAACTTAGGTGAATTTTGTGTTTATCTATTAAAAACATCTTGCAGAGATAGGAATTGTGTTAAACCTTCCTATTAATTTGGGGAGAATAGGCATCTCGATGTCTTTATTATGTTCAGTCTTCCAATTCATGATCACAGAATGTCTCTCTACTTCCATCTTATCTAATTTCTTTCATCGGCATTGTATCCTGTACACACAAGTCTTGAAAACATTTTGTTTATTTGCACATAAGTATTTCTTTTTTTTAAGCAATTTTACATGATGTTGCATTTTTTAAGTTGGTGTCCACATGTTCATTTTAAGTATATAGACATACAATTGATTTTTGTGTGTTTATCTTGTATCCTGAAACCTTGCCGAACCCACTCATTAGTTTTAGGAGAGGTTTTTGTTGTTGTTGTTGTTGTAGAATCTTTGGGATTTTTTACATAGACAGTTATGTCATCTACAAATAGGGACAATTTTATTTTTTATTTTTCTATCAACATTCCTTGTATTTTCTATCTTTATTATTACAGTGGCTAGAACTTCCAGTGCTATGCTGAATAAGAATGATAAAAGTAAACATCCTGTCTTATTCCCAATCTCAGGGGAAGCACATTCAGTTTTTCACCACTAAGCACAATGTTAGATAGACTTTTTGAAGACATTCTTTATCAAGTTGAGAATAGTACCACTCTATTCCTATTTTTCTAAGAGTTCTTGTCATAAGTGGGTGGTGAATTTTGTTAAATACTTTTTGTGCATTGATTGGTATGATTATTGATTAGTTTTTTTTCAACCTGTTAAAATGGAGAATTGAAAATTGAACCAGCTTTGTATCAGTGGAATAAACTCAGCTTGGCCATTTTGCATAATTCATTTTATGTATTGCTAAATTTCATTTGATAATGTTTTGTTAAAGAGTTTTGCTTTTATATTCATGAGTAATATTGGTCTGTAGTTTTCTTATTTTATACTGTCTTTGGTTTTCATATCAGGATAATAGTAGTTTCATAAAATCAATCAGGAAGTGATACTGCTTCTTTTTTCTGGAAAAAAAATGTGTAGAATTGCTTTTCATTCTTTCTTAAACGTTTGGTAAACTTCTCCAGGGAAACCATCTAGGCCTGGAGGTTTCTTTGTTGGGAGTATTATAATTATAAATTCAATTTCCTTAATAGTTATAAGGTAATTCAATTATCTATTGATGGCATTCTGTTAGTTTGCATTTATTGAGGAATTGGACCATTTTCTATAAATTGTCAAACTTTTTTTTGTAGTTTTTCATAGTATTCACTTGTTGTCCTTTTGATGTCTGCACTGTCTGTAGTGACATCCCAATTTCATTCCTGATATTGGTAATTTGTGTCTTCTCTCTTTTTTCCTTTGTAAATCTTTGGACAGGTTTGTTGATTTTGTTGGTATTTTCAAAGGACCAGCTCTTTGTTTTATTACTTTTTTTCTATTGTTCTTGTTTTTAATTTCATTGTTCTCTACTCTTTATTACTTCCTTCCTTTTGCTTGCTATGGGTAATTTTTTCTTTTTCTAGGTTACCAAAATGGGAGCAAAGATTATTGGTTTTAGATTTTCTTTTTTTCCAGGATATGTGTTTAGTGCCATAAATTTCCCTCTCAGGACTGCTTTAGCTGTTTCCCACAAATTTTGATACATTGTATTTTCACTTTTATTCTGTTCAGTTTATTCTTTTTTATTTTCCTTGGTACTTTCTTTTTGACTCATAGATAATTTGGAAGTGTGATACTTAGTTTCCAAATGTTTGGAGATTTACCTGTTATTTCTTTGTTATTGACTTCTTAGATCCTATTGGAGTCAAAGACCATATTTTAGAGAAATTTTTAGGTATTTAGTTTCTATTTATTTTTGAAGTATAATAAACATAGAGAAAGTACACATATCCTATTTGCGCAGTTCAGTGGATTCCCATAAACTGAAAACACTGTAGTATCCCACATCAAGAAATCAGCCTTTCCTAAGCTATTCTCTTACTCTTTTCCATTTACTACTTCCAAAGGGCAACCTTTCTGACTTCTAAGTACTGTATGTATTGTATGAATACTCTTTTTTCAGCCTAAGCCGATAATATTTTATCACTAGTTTTCTAGGTGTATTTTTTAATTGTATGAATATAAATAACATAAAATTTATCATTTTACCCACTACCTATAATTGTAATTGTTTGAAATTCATTGAGATTTGTTTTATATTCCGGGATATTATCTATCTTGATATATAATCCACATGCACTTGAAAAGATGTGTATTGTGTTGTGCTTGGGTGGAGTGTTTTCTAAATGTTTATTAAATCCTGTTAGTTGATGTTACTGAGTTCTTCTCTATCCTTGATGATTATATATCTAGTTGTCCTGTCAATCCTTGAGAGAGGAGTTTTGCAGGTTCCAACTATAGTTGTTGGTTTGTCTATTTTTCCTTTCAGGTCTATCAGTTTTTGTTTTATTTATATTTCAGCTTTGTTACTTGTTATATACATAGGATTGCTATCTCTTTTTGGTAGATTGACCCATTTATCATTATAGAATGTCCCACTCTGCCTCTGATTTTTCTTCACTCTACAGTCTATTTTATCTGATATTAATATAGCTTTTCCTGCTTTCCTTTGATTAAAATGTGCATGATATATTTTTATGTATCCTTTTATTTTAAATCTACCCTATCTTTATATTTGAAGAGAGTTTCTTACAGACAGCATCCAGTTGTGTCATGTTTTTCAATCCACCTTTCCAATCTCTCTCTTACAATTAATTTTGAAAATTTAAATTTAATTTAATTATTGTTATATTTGGCCTTAAATCTGGCATTTAATTTTTTGCTTTCTATTTGTTCTTCTGTTTTTCGTTTCTTTGTTTTCTATTTCCTCTTTTCCTCTGAGAAACCTAAATATTTCTTACAATTTGATTTTGATTTATCAGTAGTGTTTTGAGTGACTGCTCTAGGTATTACATTATATATACACAGCTGGTCTACTGTTGTCATCATTTTATCAGTTTAAGCGACATATAGAAACTTTGCTTCTCTTTAAAACCCTTTACTCTCCTCAATTTATATTATAATTTTATTAAATATTTTGTCTGTATACATCTAGAACTACATCAGACTATATAATAACTTTTGCTTCAACTGTCAAGCAACATTTAGAGGACTCAAGAGGAGAAGAAAAACTTATTGTATTTACCCATATTTTTGCGTATGTATTCTTTCTTCTATCACCATGCTCCAAAGTTCATACGTCTTTCATTTCCTTTCTGTTTAGAGAACTTCCTTTTTCTTTTTCTGTAGGACTGCTAGCAACAAGTTCTCTTACTTTTTCTTCATCTGAAAATGTCTTGATTTCCCTTTCACTTCTGAAGGATATTTTCACTGTGTACAAGAATTGGGTTGACAGTTCCTTTCTTTTAGCACTTGAAAAGTATTCTGCCACTTCCTCTGGCCTCCAGTTTCTGATAAGAAATCCACTGTGGCTCTGTTTTCCCTTATAAGTAAGATGTTATTTTTCTCTGGCTGGTCTCAAGATTTTTTTCTCCATTTTCAGTTCTTACAAGTTTAATTATAAAGCATCTTGGCATGAATATCTTTGGGTTTATATTGTTTGGGATTCACTCAGTTTCTCTTAAATTTTGTTATTTTTTAGGGGAGAGAACACGATGACTTAATATACACATACACTGTGAAATGATTACCAAAATCAAGGTAATTAACACATCCATCACCTCATATAGTTACCACTTTTTTGTGTGTGATGAGAATTTTAAGTTCTACTCTCTTAGCAACTTCCAAGTATACAATGCAGTATTACTAACTATAATCACGATGCTGTAATTAGAGTTCCAGAACTTATTCCTCTAATAACTGAAAGTTTGTACCCTTTGACTGACATATCCCCATTTCTCCCACCACCTAACTGCTGACAACCACCATTCTACTCTCTGGTTCTCTGTGTTTGACTTTGTTAGATGCCACATATAAGTGACGGCATACAGTATTGGTCTTTCTCTGTCTGGTTTGTTTTTCCCAGCTTCTTGAATCTGTAGGTTTACATGTCTTGCTAAATTTGGGAGGTTTTCAGCAATTTTCTTTTTTAATCCTAACCTATTTCTTCTTTCCTTCTGGGATTCTGATGTCATGGATATTAGGTTTCGTATTAGAATCCCACAGGTCCCCAAATTGTTCATATTTCTTCTTCTCTTTTCTGTCTGTTCAGATTAGCGTATCTTCCAGTTCACTGATTCTTTCCTCTGCCTCCTCCGTTATGCTGTGAGCCCATCCACTGAGCTTTTCAATTTGGTTATTGTATTTTTTGATTCTAAAATTTCCACTTGTTCTTCTTCATATCTTTTATTTCTTTGCTGAGATTTTTAATTTTTTTCCTAAAGTTTTTCAGTCTTTCATTTGTTTCAAGCTTGTTCATAATTGCTCATTGAAGCATTTTTATCATGGATGACTAAAGTTATTTGCCAGATAATTCTAATTTCTTTGTCATTTCAGTGTTGACATCTGTTATCTTTAATCATTGAGTTTGAGATCTCCTGTTCTTTATATTTTTGATTGAAATCTAAACATTTTTATGTTTATGTTAGGAAACTCTAAATCTTATTGAAATCTGTTGTTTTAACTGGTTTTCTCTGGTACTACTCAGTTAAGAGAAGGGTGAAGGCCATCTTGTCACCGCCAGATGGAGGTAGAAATGCAGGATTCCCAATCAATTTTCATTGACACTTCCAGGTAGTGGGTGGGCCCTTGTTACTTCTAGTTTGGGTGGGAGTGTGGTTCCACTCGTGGTCTCTACTAACATTGCACTGGGAGTGGCCTCATTATCTCTGAGCAATGTTGAAAATTCCGACTCCCACTGGGCCTTCTCTTACATGACCTCAGCAAGGAGGAGGAGAGATGCCTTATTACTGAAGGTAGGGTGAACTGCACTGACTCCATGGGGAAAAGGGGGCTTGTTACAGGCTGGTAGGGATGAAAGCCCTGTCTCTTTATTTGGTCTTCTCTGATAACATCTGGTAAGGTTGAGTAACATCTAGTAACCTCAAGAGAGTAGAAGTCTAGGTTCCCCACTGCCTTTGCTGATGTAAGCAAGCGCGAGGCTATAGTTTTTCTGTGGTATTTGGCTAGAGCAGAGCAGTTGTCATCTAAATGTTTACTGTCTTGCTAGGTTGCCTCTTTTTTGATCCTTCGACTAAAAAGATCAGGGTTTTCTAGGGGTTTTTTTAATTTGTACCTGTTGGTGTTTTCAGATTCCTGGCTTGTTCAGCTCCAAGTCTGGGATATATGAGGCAAAAAGAAAGACCAGGGAACTCATTACATGTCATTCCCTGGGTCCCAAGATCCCTGCTTGGTCTGCCTTCTTCTCTTCACCCCTTGCACTCTTCTTTGTTTTGTGTATAATGTCCAAAATTTTCAGCTGTACTTAGCAGAAGGAATAGAGAAAAGAAGTCTGCTCTCTCTTTCCAGAAGCAGAATTCCTTTCTCTCTCTCGCTCTCTTTTTTTTTTTTCATGAGGAAGATTGGCCCTGAGCTATCATCTGTTGCCAAACTTCCGCTTTTTGCTTGAGGAAGGTTGTCACTGAGCTAACATCTGTGCCAATCTTCCTCTATTTTCTGTGAGATGCTGCCACAGTGCAATTGACGAGCAGTGCTAGTTCTGTGCCCAGGATCCAAACCCACAAACCCCAAGCCACCGAAGCAGAGTACGCAAACTTAACCACTATGCCACTGGGCCAGCCCTGCCTCTCTTTTCTATTTAGAATGATATTTTATAAATAGTTGAATTTATTAGTATTTGTATTTATTTATTCATCTTTACTTCCATCTGTACTTTAATAGTACTATTTAAGAATATAGTAATATAGTTTAATAATATTGTTTTGTCTTCTTTATATTTCCCTGTATTTTTCCATATGGTTATCATCTCTTTCTAGAAAAAATATGGGTCTTTAATTAATGAGAATAGTGTAATGGGAATTATTAATTTAACAATAATTTAAAAAGGGAAATGTTTTTAGGGAAAATATTAGATGTATAAGTATTAGATGAGGATTTAGCAAAGTTCATGAAGCTGTAATTCAAATTACAGATTTAAAAAACACTGAACTCCTTGAAGGTCTTCCTTCTCCTGTTTGATTGTCTGTGTGTCGGGAGATATATAGTGTGACTTGATCTGTGCTCCCTCTGTCTGAGGGTTCAGTCTATTAAATCTTACCTCTGCCACTTCAGTCTCAACACGCAGAGACCCAATATGCCAGAGTCTCTTTGGTTGCTGGATATCCCAGGATCACTGGAGAAATGCTTTTCATTTCATTGTCAGACATACCAGGATATGCTGTGGCCCCTGATAATATTTTGTGCACAGTTTCTGATTTTCCCTCTCTGGGGGAGTCTGCAGTTCTGAAACAATTAAGTTCAACCTGGCACATAAAGTGAAACATGCCTTACAAACATGAGGCACATGTGGTGATCGCAGTAAAACCACACGCTGATTTCTGACCTAAGGGCCTTTAAGGAGTGTCCCTTCTCTCCCACAGGTGAAGTTTTGTGAGAGAATCTTTGATTAAACTGTAAGATTAAAGAAAACTCAAGTGGCTGGACAGCTCCCTATTCATTGCCTGTTTGAGACGTCTTGAGAACATGTGTTATTCTTTTCAAAAAGTTGGTTGTAAATCAAACCCTCTAAATTGCTTCCAGATCAGTCTTTTCAGGCAAAGCATTAAAATGATGGTTCTATCAGCCAGAACGCTAATTTTTGCTTCTATCACACACACTATTATAAATTCCCCTTACCTAATATAGAAGAAAGAGATGCCAATCCACCCAGTCATTTTTTCTCTGGGTCAGCAGATGTGCCGTCTAGATTAGAAGCTGCTATCAGCAATTTGGTCACACAATTTAGCTCAGATTTTTAAAAGAGATCAGTTGTATCTCTCTGTGAAAAGATTATGGCATAACTTAGGAAAATACTCTTCTTCAGAACAGTGAATATAATATCAAACGGAAGTAGAATATTCAAGTTGAACAGAGGTAGCCTTTCCGACAGGAAAATATTTTACAGTTCTTCAGATTTTGAAAAATAAAGTGTTTGATATCCTATTTCAAAGATATGCAATACTTATTCTTGAGTCTTCTCCTTCAGCTTTGTCTAGTCAAAATTTCAATTTTAACTAGCCTTTAATGACTAACGACTTAAAAGTAATGAGTATATTGATCAAACAGAGATTCTTGACTGATTTCCACACATGTACTCTGATCCATCTGTGAAGTCCATACATTTTGTGCTTCATTTTTTTTCTAATATACATTTTTAAGGATGTATGTTTATTCAAATTTTAGCCCTAAATATTTTCTCTCATTTGTAGACCCAGTGTTTTAAAATAGCTAAAAAAAGATAAACATAAAATGTGTCCAACATTTATTAAATATATATATATTTCCTAAAATTAAAAAAGAGAGAGAAAAATAACTTACAATTTGCAACTAAAATTGTAAATACAGTAACATTACTAAGTCAAACAAGTATTTATTCAATTTTGGAGCGTTGCTTATTTGTGCCGTTCAGAAACGATTTAAGACAATGAAAAATGAATTTTATAACTTCTAAAGTATCAACAGGAAACTTCCAACTTGCTGAGATCAGGCCTCACTCAGTGCTCTTTGAAAGAGTCTTCTCCTCACAGGCGGCACCATTGATTCTACGTAAATGTGCCCAGTAGACCTCAAAAGTTCTCCACAGTTCCCCGAAGGAGAAGTATAGACTTGGTAAATGACAACAGATATTGAAAAGTAGCATATGAGTTTTCAATCTTGAGTAAAATGCAGTAAGCACACTTCACTCCGTCTCTGCCACTGAATGCAGCTATAAAACCTGGATATAATGTATGGATCCAGGCTTAGAGGACTCTAGAAAGTAAGTAACAGCAGGCAGCTTGTGTATGAAGACCAGAATCCAAAGTACCACCAAACTAGTGATGAGATTACTATTTTTTTACCAGCATATCCTTCAAGTGGCCTAGACCTAGAGGCAGTGCAGCCTGACACCGGGAAGTGCACACAGGGTGCAGCCAGACAGAGCTCTAGGAGACTCCTCTTGGTCTGACTTAAGAAGCAGGAAAAGGAATACCTAATGTTTAGATAGACTGCAGGAACCCCCTTTTTGTATTTTCCCTTTTTTCTCCATTTTCCTGCACTCCAGCCCCCAAATAATACTTCAGAGGCGGCAGTAGGAGTTATAATGGAAACCCAGAGGAGCCAAAACTCTGGAAAAAGGTGAACCTTCAAAGCCATCAGCGGGGCTGTGGTCCCAGGAAGGTGAGCTACTCCTCTGTTGATTTTCTTCTCCCTCTATCCTATCTCTGCTTTGTTCTAGAGGTGGGCTATTTGTGAAAGGGCACAGGAGAGAGGAGTAACTAAAGCCCCAGCTTTCTGGCCATGTAACCCAAAAGAGGAGCCCCAGGGAACCAGAAACTTCCAGAGAGATTGCAAGAGAGAGGAGCTTGGGAAAGCAATACCACAGAATAATTTATGAACTTCTGAGCTCACTTCTGAACTGCACTGTGTGGAACTGATAGTAATAAAAATATCAAACAATTTGAGAACTGAAGTAACAGACAGATCACCCTCCAGGTGGGATCCAAATTCATATAGTACTATAAAGACTTTGAAAACTGAACACAATGGAACCACAGTGACAGAAGTTGGGCTAGAACTTACAGTTTGAACCTAACTAAGGAGATTGATTGCTAAAACAAAAATAAATTTTCCATAGGACTTAAATAAGATGTATACACTCATAACATAAGATTAAAAATATCCAGGATACAATTCAAAGTTACTCATTACACAAAAAACCTCAACTCTCAGGGGAAAAAAACAATCAATAGACATCAACACAAGGTGATGCAGATCTCGGAAATATCTGAGAAAGACTTTAGAGCAGCTGCTGTAAGATTACTCCAACAGGCAATCATAAGCATTATTGCAATGAGCAGAAAAAAATAAAAGCTTCAAAAGAAGAAGAAGAAATAAAGAAGAACCAAACAGAAATTTTAGAACTAAAAATAAAATAATTGCAATTTTGAAACCATTTAATGGAGATCAAGAGAAAGGAGTCAGTGAACTTGAAGATAGATCAATAGAAATTATCCAATCTAAAAAACATGGAGAAAAAAATAAAAATAAGTGAATAGAGCCTCAGAGACCTGTGGGATAACAGAAAAAGGTCTAATATTTTTATAAAGAGAGTCCTAGAGTGAGAGGAGAAAGAACGTGGTGTTGAAAAGATATTTGAAGAAACAATGGCTAAAAATATGATAAAAGACATAAATCAACAGATTCAAAAAGCTCAGTAAACATCAAACAGGATAAAACTCAAACAGTGCATACCCAGATGTATCAAACTGTTGAAAACTAAAGGCAATAAAAATAATTTGAAAGCAGCCAGGAGAAAAGGAAGCATTTTCTGTTCAGGAAAAAAAATCTTGAATTATCACAGTCTTCTCATGAGAAGCTATGGAGGCCAAAAGGAAATGACACAACAATTCTTAAATGTTGAAAGAAAAAGCTGTCAACTCAGTATTCTATGTCCAGTAAAAATATCTTTCAGGAATGAAGGTAAAATAAAGTATTTGTGGACATGACACTAAAAGCACAATCCTAGATAAAGGAATAAACAATTGACAAATTGAACTTCATCAAAATAAGATGCCAAGTAAAACCATGATGAGATACCATCACCTGTCCTGTTTAAATAGGCAAAATTTAAAAAACAAAAACTGAGATCCCCAAGTGTTGGCAAGGGTGTGAAGCAACTGGAACACTCATACATTGCCACAGGAATTCCAAACGGTACAGCCACTCTGGAAGGCCTTTATCAGTCTTAAAATATTTAACATACACTAATCGTATGACTCGTCAACCCCACTCTTTAAACTCTTACCTTAAAGAAATGAAAATTTACGTTGACTTGAAAACCTGTGCATGGGTATTTATATCAGTTCTAGTCATCATCTCCAAAAACTGAAAACAACCCAAGTGTCTTTCAACAGGTGAGTGGATAAGAAAACTGGTGCATCCATGCAGAAGAATTCTACTTAGCAATGAAAAAGGAACAAACTATCTATATGTACAAGAACTTGAATGAATCTCGAATGCATTGTACTGAATAGAGAAGTTAGTCTCAAAAGTTTGCACACTTAGTGATTCAATTTAGATGACATTTTTGAAAATAGAAGGCTATAGTGATGGAGAGCAGAGCAGTTGTTGTTAGGGTGTTAGGAGGTAAGGAGAAAAACTTTAGAACAGCTTACGTCTCTGCAAGGCGGTTTTTGGAGCATGATGGAATTGTTCTGTAAAGTCACTATGCTGGAGGTTACACTGATCTATACATGTTAAAATTTGCTAACTTGTACACCAAAAACCCTATCTTGCTGTATGACAATTTAAGAAATAATATTTAAAAAATTTTGCATGACAATTTGACACAAGAGAAAATGAATAAATATAAAGTATACTTGTTTAATTTAAAAAGAACTCTTGTCCAGTACCACACATTTGGTGCTTCCAGGGTAGTTTGTTGTATTTTGGATTTAATCAAGATTAATTTTCATCAAGGCAACCCTGATGGCCTAGTGGTTAAAAGTTCGGCACACTCTGTTTCAGCAGCCAGGGTTCGGTTCACGTGTGCAGAACGACACCACTCTTCTGTCAGTAGCCATGCTGCAGTGGCAGCTCATGTGGAAGAACTAGAAGGACTTATAAGTAGAATATACAGCTATATACTGGGGCTTTGGGGAGTAGGAAAAAAGAAGAGAGAGATTGGGAGAGAGGAAGATTGGCAACAGATGTTAGCTCATGGCGAAACTTCTCCAGCAAGAAGAAAGATTAATTTTCATCCTATAGAGGTTATGCCGTGTCTACTTCATGATCTACTAAGCTAAGACTCAGCAAGCCTATTGGTTCCTCCCTGAAGCTTCTCATGACTCCTCTGTCTGTCTCGCAGGTAAATTTGCCCAACTTCCTCTTTAAGCCATCTCTTTGCCCCATACATAATTTTATCACGGCATCCATAGCAATTAAACTATTAACTATTATATTATATGAACTGCATATATTACATTAACTATTAACCCTATTAAACTATAAATCCCATGAAGGGACAGTTCGCTTTTCAACATCATTTCCTAGCAGAGAGTTTTGCATACACTAGTTACAGAATAAATGTTGAATGAATGAATGAATGAAGTGTCTAAAGCTGCACATTATTTAAATTGCAACCCACAATGAAGTATTTCAACCCTTCTTATGTTAAAGTTGCAATCTATAATTCTTTTTATTCAGACAAAAAAAAAGATTCACCTGGATGATGACATATCCAACCCCTGGTCCTGATTCATGTTTTATCAGTGTAAATCAGCTCCACCATACTTTGTCTCACGTGTTAAATTCATGTATGTCCTGTGCTCCAAACTGCATTAATGAAACATCCTTTCTTTAAATCTCTTGAGTGTCACTTAACACGCAAGAGAAACTTCAGACAGGTTAGTATAGCATCAGAACCACCATATCTCACTGTTCTGAGATGGAGACCATGGGAACATTTACTTTGTGGGCATGTAGAATATGTTATGTTTACTACAATGAAACCATTGTGCCTGCAGTTTGAAATATTCTTACTTTGTAATACGTAAGACGAAACTGCAGTCTGGTCATGAGCAGACATTAGGGCAGTCACAATGGTTCTAATATATACTGATATGTAGCCCACATTAATTGCCAATAATCGTCTTTTCTCCTAATGAGAATAGAAAGATACAGAAAAAATAAATGATGTTAAGCTTTGGAATCAATAATCCGTGATTTAGTAATAGGAGTTAATTACTACACTAGAACAGAGCTCGTCAGCCATCCAGAGAAGCCCATCAACCATATGGAGATGGGTGGGTATGTGTAAACATTTTAAATGTGGCAGACGTCGCCGACCCAGAACATCAACAAATCCATCAATGTGGAAATTCATGTTCACGGTATGGTTTCATGGACCTACTGTGAACAAGTAACTAGAAGGGCCTTGTCTCTCACAGAATCAGGAAAAACACTGCCTGTTTCCTAAAAAATAAAAACACTTAAGTTCTCATCTAAAGAGGAAATGATGATGGATGAGGAGAGAAAGGAAGAAGTAATTGAAAAAGGGATTGGAGCAGAACTAAAGAGCAAGTGTCCCTGATACTTTTAAGAAGACTTTATTGAAAGGTCTCTGGGGAAGTAAACTGAACTGCAGCAAGTAAATTAACAACAGGAAAGTTATAGTGCATTACAACAGAGCAGAGCCTTGGTTCTCCCTGGCGTTAAGATAACATGCAGAGCAGGGATTCCTAGAGATTATGGTCACTCTGCCCCCAATCATGACCTGAGCGTAAAGATGACAAGATATGATAATACTCATTAACAGCTTTAATCTGCTCTGAGTTGGATGATTTCCAAAATGTGAACCAAGCCATTTCTAATGATGTCCCTATACAGATATTTTGGAGACTTGAATGTGATTTCAAGTCCTGTGTCCACTCTTAGAAGTTCAAAGAGGACAGATGATCCCGTCGGTTATTAATCAAAACCCTGTTACAGTCAAGCTTGGGAATTCTTTCCCCTCTGTTTCCACTAAGCTCTGTTATGTGAATCATCTCTCATTGGCATCTGGTTTATTTGTATCCCGCTCTGCTGCAGAGTCCTTTATATGTTTTCTTAAAGATATAACAGCACAATGCCTTGCATATAATGAGTGCTCAAATATTGATTTGAATGATTAAGTAAATGAACGAGTTTGACCTTAAGAACATGTGCCACGGAAGAGAGACCAAGCAGAGCCAGGTCAGAGAGAACACACAAAACGGCAAAATATCCACGAAGGACATGCCCTTGGCGGTCATTTACAATAACTCCCTCATTATACAGATGTTGAATGAAAGCTCAGACAGGATTAGTTTTCTGTCCAGCATCCCAGAACTAGTGAACGATAAAAACCAAAACTTGAACGTAGATTCCTACTCTTTCCAAACCTACAAATGCACTCTCACAGTTTGAAGACCTTGTACAAGGTCTTGCAGCTTTGCTTCTTCTCTGGCAGAAGAGGACTCCAGTAATTCAAACTAAAGGTATTTCCTCTCCAAGTCAGCCCGTAGTGAGAAGACGACTGCCTGAAATGAAGGAAATTCCGCTCTCTAGTGAGGAGTTGATAGAAGCTGCCCGGATAATAGACTTTCTACCAGATGAAAAAGCAGACAGGAAAAAAAGGCAAGATTTCTTGCACTTGCCTTTCCGATCTGAATGACCCTTGAAATACTCCCTAGCAATATCTAAGGATGGGAAGGTAGACGCTAACATTGAAATGACAACACATTTTTCTGGTAAATCTGTGCGTCCTCACCTCAGGCTCACCTTCCTTATGTTGTACGTGCATCTCACCCCTCCACTAGCCCAAGCCCTGGACTTTGCCCGAACTTTATCCTACCTTACAACTTCTTGAAGCCACGTGTCACAATAATTTTAAGAATTCTAAAAGTCCAATGACAGTAGTCTATTTTTTTTTTTCCAGCTGGAAAAACCAGAGCAAGAAAAGACTTTTGCTCTGCTTAAGTTTATCTCACAAATTATCATTTCAGTAAGAAGTGACACCCTTGCCAGATGTCCCCTTCAGTGACACGCTAGAAATTTCTTTGCAGGCTGAAAAAACACATTGGAGAAATAAAAACCTGGGGCACAAAGGCAATTTCCAATTTGAAAGGAGTATAATTCGTAATCGTGTCTGATGAGGCAGACCCAATAGTGAGAGAGGGGATTGGAACACACTTGACTATAGTGACAACTCTGTACCTGGGAAGAAATGAAACAGAGCGGGAGGAGGAAGCATAGCCTAAATAGGCAAACGAAATATCCTGCAGGGGAGCAGGAGCCAACTGTGACTCAGAGAACGCTACTGCACACTCCAGGGAAACTTTAAGGGTTAAAAGAGTGTATACACGATGAAGCACAGCTCAGGTTTAACTTCAAACTTAAACTGCATTCCAACAAATCCGTTAGACTTTCCATCTGTTACCATAAATAAGACAAATGTGGTCAGTAAATACTGAGCTTAATGGATCTGCATTACTTAAAATATCCTCCATCCAAGGCACTTTCAACTTCTTGCATTAAAACAAGCTTGAGAAAGGGAAAAAGAGAAATATATTCATTTTAATGAAAAATATGTCAATCCATCAGTAGCTATTAATTGAGCGTCTACTAAATACAAAGCACTTGTCCATTGGTACCCGAAAATTGAGTGCTTTATGGGAATGTCAGTAGAATTCATTATGGATTGATGAAATGTTATTCATAATTTGTTTTTCCAGTATGCTGTAATTTAGTGTGTATCCACAGCTAATATTCCAGCAGTGTGGGTTCAGCTACTCTTAGTAATGATTGAGTGGCACATAATTGACAGGCTAAGTGATGGAGGTAGGAAGCTCTAAGTGACATGATTTGCCCCTGAAAAATTATCATAAAATCATAAATAACCTATATAACCCGCAAGAAGAGCTGGCCTCTTTCGTTTTGGTTACAGGAAATAATAACTTTATCACATACTAAGAGTTTTATTTGAGTGCCTACTATGCACTAGAGCATATTCATTTATTTGCTGCTTTTAAAAGGCACAAAAGCAATTTATTAAATAGTTTAAAAGAATATGGAATAATCTTTTTTATGCACGCAACCTATTAACAGATGCTGGGATCTAGGCACTGTAAGTAAATGTAGTAGATGCCTTCAGTAGAGGCTAGGTTGGTCCTCAATGAGGATTCTAGGATGTTAGTGTTTGTCTGGCCATCTAGCAGTATCAACCCTCCAAGAAATGATTTCTAGAATAGGTTGGCACAGGATTGATCAGAGGAGAAGTTTCAAAGACAGCACCACGATGATCTCAGATGTGGGATCTGAGCTGCTCCAGATGCCTGCTGCTGGTTATCCTTGGCAATGGAGCTACAAACAGAAAAGGGCAGTCCATGGGCAGCAATTTCTATGGAGGCATTGGAAATGCTGTGGTTATAGCTGCATTACTAATGAAGCATATTATCTTCAGAAGTCAGCTTAAGTGTGTTATCTTAAGAGATGAAACATAGAAATAGGTACAGAAATGTTTACCTGAGATCAAGAACTGGAACCCTATGAGCTGAATTTATCTATAGCTGTTTGTTTTGTGTTTAATGTAAAGAGTTACAGAAGAAAAGAGTTTGGACGCTTTTACAAAGAATTCACATGTCCTGTCTAGTTTGCCTGAGTCCCCACCTCTTCCTACAGCCTTACACCTAGTCTGGTGGCCTTATCTTACCTGTGGGCCCCTGAATAATCATCCCAATCTTTGAGGAATTTGTGACCTCTGGTATAGACAAATTAATGAGTGACAGTTTCAATGGATAAAACCAGAGATCAGAAGAAATCTGCAAGCACAACCCTCCCGACTCTCCCCTCTTGACTTTCCACGTTTATCTGCTTTAACTCTAATTATGCTCCCACCAGCGCGACACACTTGAGATACACCCACTTCCCTAGTTGCAGTTGCAACGTCACCCATTTGGGTGCTACCCAGCACTACACCAACCGAGGTCACTGCTTTTATGGCTGTGGTTCTCCTGAGTGAGGAGTGAACAAATCTCTTTCTCCCGAAGACCAGCTAGAAACAGATTAATTTTTCAATAAAGTTTACTAGGAAATTAAGCAATAAAACAGTGGAAAGTTTAACAACAAAGAACAAATTCCCTAGCCTAAAATATTTCTTTATTAAATAATTTGTTCATTCTCGTCCTTCATTGAACTACAACTCTTAGTCAGCACTATGTGTTATCCTGGGAGTTTTTGTAAGAGTTGAGTTTTATAATAGTTGAGGAAGAAGATATGTAGATAGGAAGATATGTAAATAATGTGATGTGCAAGAGGAGATTCCCATAGTCTAGGTATAGTTTGCCTTGACTGGCCCAGCTTACCCATTACACTGTCTTGATTTCTACCTTAGCTTCAACTCTGTCTGAAGAATTTTCTCCAAAGCCCTTTAACCTCTTACTCCCTACTTCCTGGAGAGGCTAAGTCTGTCATAATCAGGCTCCTTTGTAAGATGAACTATAGCTAGTGGATGGGAAAAGAGAAAAAGCACACACTTCCCATGAGTTTAGGAGCGTAGGAGCAAACACACAGAGGATATCCGTCTTCCCATCCTCTCAACCACACCAAATGCCTCTCCAAGGACAAGGTGTTCTAGCTCATGGTACAGTAGTTTCTAAGAAAAGTAGTGGCAGACCAAAATGCACTCTAAATTTCTGAAAGTATATGTTCTTTCATTTATTTGGTAGTGTTCCACCTACGACGTGCCTGGCACTCTTCCAGGTGCTTGAGATAGAACACGATAAACAATTCTCGGCTCTTGAGACTCTTACAATTTAATGTCCAAGACCAGGGAACCAACAAGTGTTATTAGAAAAATAGCCAGTAGTAGCTGTGGGAACTCAAAAGTGGGGTACATGACTCAGACTGAAGGAAAGTAAATGGGTTACTGGAAGAGTGGCACCTGATCTCGGTCTTAGAGGATGAGCCAGATTAACAAGGTGGAGATCTAAGTGTGTTCTAGAAAACCTTCCCACAGAATGTTCCATGGCACCAAGGTCAGAAAGAGAGTACTAGGCTGATGGTCAGGGTTGCAGGGTGGCATGTGCAACTTTTTAGATAATCAGTGATAAAAACAGTTTAATATACCATTAAATTGGTCTATATCAAACAATCAGCTACCACAAGTCAACCCTTTTAAAAGAAATGGCACATCTGAACCTTGAACCTGAACCTTGGCAGGCTGTAGCTGGCTAAGATTCATCTGAGAAGCTGTATCTAATTTCAAAAAAGTTTTTTAACTTTGTTTTGGACTTGGAGCACCACCATCAACAAACTTACCCCTCAAAAACACACACACACACACGCTATCCCTGTTAGCAAAAGGTAGACAAGATATCCGTTCAAATATACACATATCTCCCTTATTAAGGATTGTTTATATGAGAGAGGGTTCAATGGGCTGTTCTTAAAGGTCGACAATATTGATGTGGTACTGTCCATGGCCAGGATGTTTTAACTGAATGAAGACCCTTTCCTTTCTGATTCTGTGCATGATTTCATGTCAGAAACAATGGAAAAACTATGTATCTGATAAAATTTGGCTAACCAGACAACTGATTCTGCCTGTGATGCTGGTAGCAGATAATCTGATTACAATGCAAATCATCAATCTAATAAAAGTATCCCTGTGGCCAAAATGAAATGAAGCAAACATTGATAACAATGGAATTAAACTCTGAGGGTGAGTCTCATAAAATCCTCCGGGTGATCGTCAGTGAGATGGCTAAGGCTGCCCATCATTTAGCACAGGATTTTGAAGGACTGTCATTTTCTACCCATTTCTATGGATAAAAAGATGCAGCAGTCATGGATCCTGCCTCACGGAGCTTGCAGGTTAATATGGGAGACAGGACACATATGTAAATAATTTAAATATATAGTAGATGGTGATAAGTGCTACAGGACAATACAGAGAAACAACTATGGGCATTGTGAGGAATAAAAAATTATTTCCAGCTGACGAATCTAGACAGCTTCCTTTACAGAAGTGGTTCTGCTCTGTTCCACCCTTGTGTATCCAACTAGCTTCTGGTCATTTCTACTTATAAGCCCCAGTATACTCAAAGCAAAATCTAAATCTTTTCTTTAAAATATATTCTTCCTTTTCAACTCCACAGCTCAATGAATGACACCATCCATCCAATCAACCAAGCTAGTGTCCTGGGTGTCATATTAGACCTCTCCCTCTGTCACATGTCATTGCCACATTTCGTCAGTCACCTAGTTCTGTACATACTATGTGCTTAATATTTTTAGAGTCAGTACTCTATTCACACTCTCATTATTATAGCTACATTCTAATAATTGCTTGTATAGATACTTGCAATGGTCTTTTAATTTGTTCTATAATCTAATCATGTCATTGCTCTGGCTAAAACCCTGCAATAGCTGTCTGTAGCTTTCAAGATGAAATTCAAACACTTCAGGTCCTTCATAATCCAGCACCTCACAGAGTGCTTGTCACATAGTAGGTACTCAGTAAGTATTTTTCGAATTAATAATGGGATAAATGGATTATTGGATAGATTCAATACATTTGAGTTAAATAAGAGAACATTTTGGACATACGGGGAGCGTGCCCAGGAGCCCTGAGCTTGAGGATTAATTGGAAGAGTTTAGAACTTTAAATCCAGGGGGAAGGCATCCTGTCCTCAACAACCTGTTTTTTCTGAAAGCAGTAAAATTGCCTTGAAAACATCATTGCAGCCTCTCCAAAGATAGACAAACCGAAGATCAAGATACCAAGCCACTTATAGTCCTGCAGAAAAGTAACAGTCGAGGCACGTGCTTGACTTGCAGTCCCATCTGCTTCAAAAGAAAGAGAGAAGAAAACATTATTTTTTTATAAGATTGTTCTCTGTTTTTCAAATTCCTGACACATTCCAAAAATATACACTGAAACTGTTTGTATAGCTTAATGCTAAATATTAATTGAAATTCGATTTGATTTTTCATGAAAAACCATCACAGATAAATAAAACTTTAAAAAAATCTCATCTCATATTTATACATAAAGATACAATTAAAAGTGACCTTTAAAATAATCTTATATTACTTTGGACCCATACACTTGCATATATAGTCTGATGTAAGAAAAAAAACGAGTTAGTATTTTTATTTGGGAAATTTGTACTCTGTTTTTTGGTTTGGTTTGGTTTGGTTTTGGTCATTTAGCAGATTTAGTAGATTAGTCATATACTATGCTATCTATCTATCTATGTATATAGAGAGAGAGAGAGAGAGAGATTTTGAAGAAGATTAGCCCTGAGCTAACATCTGCTGCCAATCCTCCTCTTTTTGCTGAGGAAGACTGGCCCAGAGCTAACATCCATACGCATCTTCCTCTACCTTATATGTGGGACACCTACCACAGCATGGCTTCCTGAGCAGTGCCATGTCTGCACCTGGGATCCGAACCGGCAAACCTTGGGCCGCCGAAGCGGAACATGCGCACTTAACCGCTGCACCACCAAGCCGGCCCATACTATGCTATGTTTTTTAACATAGATTTGTGACTCCAAATTCTTTAGAGCGGAAGTTCAAAAGTTAGGAGGAATTCTCCAAGTCAGTCAATTTTATACTTTGCTGCTTGAAGTCGGGCAGGGGTGCAATGGAGGAGGAATAATCCAAGGGGATGCCGGCTCCGTCTGTGACCAAACTTGGAGCTTGCCCTAGAAGGGCTGCGGTCTGAATCATTTTGCATATCGAGACTATGCAAAATATTTTACCTCTAGAAAAATTTCACTGCAGAAAACAAAATAGAGTTTATAAATCACTGCTAAATAAGTCAATTACCCCTTTTTCTTCTTCCTCTTTTCTCAAAGGTTTGAGGCAAAAGAAGGATTGTCTCTAATATGAGCATACATGTAACACTAAACATATTTTTAAATATATATTACTCATCAAACCATTGAAAAGATTTGGTCCAATAGAAATAATGGTACATTATCTCTACTGCTAGTTGTGCTTTTGAAACTTTGTAATTCCCTTATTTCTACAGTAGAGAAGCCTCTGGAAACTGTTGCTTACTCTGTAGATACTCTGATAGCCTTTCAGATGACTTTCCTGGTGATGATCAGAAAATAGAGTTTTCCCCAAAAGACCATTTGTTTTTCAATAAATATGCATATTAAAATCGCAAATATGTATTTTCCAGGAGGGCCATTTACTTACTTACTTATCTAAAGTAACGTGTCAGCAAAAATTTTTAAAAATTGACATATTTTGTGGTTAAGTTTTGAGTATACTAATATTGTGGTTGTTGTAATTGATGTTATCTTTTTAACCTTTATTACTTTTATTCTTTCAAAATAATACATTTTCATGTTTATACGATCAATTTCTCCTGAGAGGACAGTGAAAAACAGCCATTCTCTAATATGACCCCGTCCCTCTTCAAGTGGGAGTTCAGTTCACCCATGAAAATTGCTTAGTTCTCTTTTTATGGTATTTATCATCCCTTTTCTAAGTAATTTTACTCATTTCTTGATTTTTCTGAATTTTAGAAATTATTAGTAGCCCCTTTTATGAAATATGAGGATTTAATTCCTATACGTACCATAAATCCGGTATAGTTAATGACTGTTTTTAGAGACATCAATAATCAATGTTTATATGAAGATTATTATAAAGCATTATTCACAGAAATGCGATGATAACAAATGTCTATATAAATAACTTTAATTTTGTCCTATCCCCCATCAGATACCGTTAGCCTCTGTCCTGACCTCTTTTTGTAACCAAATGCACTATCATATCAAGTTGTTTGTTGTGTCCCCTTTTTCCTCTTGGAAACTTTTTCCCAGCACTTTGTATCCACCTGCTCCCTGGGCCTTCTGTGAGCTGTCTTCCAGAGACTTCCCTTTCCCTCTTTCCTGAGATGGTTTCACTATTTCTCAGACATCATACTTCCTTTCTTTGTGCCCTACTTTACTTACTAGTTTTGCTGGAGCATTTTTAAGATAAGGTGCATGAAAAGTAAACTTTTTGTGACCTTACATGAATATGACATTATTTTATGCTTGTATTCATCCGGCTGATGGTTCTTTCAAGTATGGGATACTAAGTTGAAGAGAGTTTTCTCTCAGCATTTTAAAGATGTGTTGTCTTTATCTTCCGTTCTCTTTTGTAAATCTCATATTAATAAATTATCAAACTTTCTTGGTGGATCTTCTGGGTCTATTGCCTTTGTCTGATATTTCCTCCAACACACTGTTCTTTGGTTCTGTTTTCTAAGTGATTTCTTTGTTTTCATCTTCCAATCTTTCTATTGATTCTCTAAAATTGTATTTTTAATTTCCGGGAGCTATTTCTTTTTTCTTTGCTTGTTCTTCTCTGTCTTGTTTTACGCACACAATAGTTTTTTTTCTGTCTCTCTCGGGATACTCATGATAGCAGGAGTTTTAAATGGTGGACCTGAGGGTGTTCTGGAGAGAAGCAGACCAGTTTCTAAGGAAAGTCCAAATAGCTGTGTGCAGAGATATTTTCCCCAGCACTATTTAATTCCTCCCGAGAAGTAAGTCCCAGTTTTCCCTGAAGATTCAGTGCCTCACTGCCTGTGTTTTACGCACAGATTGGCGGAAGCACACTTTGGAACTAATCTCCCTGTGGAGCTCCCTAGCTCTTGCCTAGTGGGGGCAGACCCCTGGCTGCTGGTAGTGTGGGCTATCTGCTGTTCAGTGTTGTTACTTTTATCCAGTGCCCATGTTTGTTTTCATCTTGTGCCTCATCCTCACCCTTCATCATGTCCTCTATTTATCTGCATATTCTACTGTGCACAGTTTGGGTTCCAGTTTCACCTGTTGCCTTTAATTCTCCTTTTGTTTCATATCTTCCAAAAATATGTGGATATCTTTTGTTTACTCTGTTTCCTATCTCTCTATGTTCTTATCGAGAGATACAGAGATAAGTTGATATAAATATAGATATAGATGATATATATATATAAATAATTATTTTAGTTTCCTCTTAGAAGAAAGAAGAGATCAATGTGTGTGGTCTTCCCATAACCTAAAGTTCCTTGGCTGTGTTTCAAGTTTATAAATTTCAAGTTTTTAAAATTCTTATTAGACTACTGTATCTCTTCCAACTCAATTTCATACCTGTTCTACCTCAATAAAACATCCAAGCAAAGTTTTTCTGAGAGACCTTTACCTTTTTCTTCTACTGAGAACAAAATTTATTTTCATTGCCTATTTTTGGTGTTATTGAACTCTATTTTATTACAATATTAAACATTTAAAAATGCCCTTTTCAATACACACCACAAATGCATCACCTTAAATGGGGCAAGGATTCTAGCAATTTGCAAAGATAAACCAGATATCATCTGTCTTGGAGAGTATTCTTGGAACAAACTCATTTGTGGACTTGGTGACTCCATTTTGTACGACTTTGTTTGGATGCAAAAATGTTCCCTAAGTTAGTAAAGCTTATAGTCTGGCTGGTGCAATGAAGTCATAGTGCAGCAATTTGATTTTAGAATCTATTGCTGTGTTTGAAATGTACAAGCGTGATAGGTTTGAAATTTCTATTCGTGCCTGGATAGCCCAGCCCTTATATTCACTCAGCTGTCTCCACTAATAGAAAGCACCTAATGCCATCGTGTTGGGACAGTCTGAAGCAACAGGGTACACACACCAGCCAATGCTGCTTGTATCATTCCTCTGAGCCCTTCTGGGAACCATTGTTCCTTTCCTGACTTCAAGAGGAAGTACCCAAACTCTTTGGGAATCAGCAAGCTACTGGAACGAATCCATCTCCCTTTGCTCTGTTGTTAGTATGCACCTCAGCCTGCCCGACGTGTTGAGAAACAACAGGACTTTACTCTTCCCTTTGGCCAGAGGTCATTCTCTTTCTTCCTCATTGTGTTTATTAAGGATAGCATGTATCACTAAAACCTATCTTACTTTTTACTCATTGTATCAGTGAGCGTCCAGTGAGGAAAACAGACCAAACCAGCTATTCTGATGACAACAAAAATATTATCAGGAATTGTTTAAATAAGTGTTGAAAGGCTGAAAGACAAAAAGAGGACGTTGAGGTAACAGAAATAATAACTAGAGGAAGCTGCTACCATCTCTAATACTGGAGAAACAGCAGGTAGAGATTTCTAGCATTTAGAAACTTAGAGAAGTCTCTGTTAAGTTGGAACTCAGATCTCTGAGGAGGGAACACATCACAGCTGGCTCTGATACTCAGAAGCTCTGGGGAGCATCCTTTCCCACAAGTGAGGACTTAATCTTTTGAAGAGGGGGTGCACGACTGCTGTGGGTATGTGTGAGGTGGTTTAATCAAGGGGATTCTGAGAGTATGGGGAAAAAACTGAAAGTTGGAACCCATTGCTGCTACAGGATTCAATAGCTGCAGCCAGAGTGGAAAATGGTGGTTGGAGTTAAGTGGACAGGAATAGGAGTCAAACAAAAAAGAGGTTCATTCTCTCTTCTCTTTTCTTCCAGTCTCCTTTTGGCATTCTCATTAGTGAAGCCTAATAGATAGCAAGCTGGCCAAGGAGAAATGTGGTGTGCAGAGTCCCAATATCACAAAGTAAAGTATAGAAGGGTGAGTTTTGAGCAAAGAGGCAAAAGCTTAATAACCATCACATCCAAACTTGTGTAAAAACTCATCCCCTCAAGGGAAAGAGAACTGACTTCTAATGTGACACTAAAACTAGACAACTAGTCCTTAATCAAATCAATACATGATTCCAGTCTTACACCGAATGCTATAAACACTACACTCACACCACTCAAATTTAGGAAACTCAATCTTTGCCTCATTAATTAAACAAACATCTAGGATAATGCTACAAATTCTTTCAATGTCTCCCTCATCAGACTTATTAGTTATTGAACAATGATTGTGGTCTCCACGACTCTTTTTCAGTTAGCAGAGCCACAGTTCTAGTTCTTTGAGCTTCACTCAATTGGTACAGATTTGTTGCTAATTTGCTTCCCTCTGGACCAAGTTTCCTCCAGCACAGCCATCCTCAGAGCATGACCTGAGATCTTCAAAGAGAGAAAATTTTAGCTTCTTTCCAAGAGCCCAAAGCAAAACTACTCTACTTTATGCTTAATTTGGCTCAAGTCTCTTCTTCCTACTCATAAAGGACTTTGTCATTTGCCTACCAATATCCACTTTCTCCTTCGGCCTTATTAATAGAATCCAATTTGGTTCAAGATGGTGATGTATCCAGGTAAAAATCTACATTTCTTAGCCTTTTTTTGCAACAAAGGATGGCTACATCTTGAAGGGGAACAGAATACATCACCCCAAAGTATGGCTTTTTGGCACAAGGATTATTTTAGGATCATTATTTTTTAAGAAATAGCAGGCATAGGAAAAGCCCTAAAAACTGAGGAGAAGTTATCTTTTTGTAAGAGACATTTCCATTTATAAGGGAAATCTCCATTT
The DNA here is from genome assembly GCF_037783145.1 of Equus przewalskii. Taxonomy (NCBI): domain Eukaryota; kingdom Metazoa; phylum Chordata; class Mammalia; order Perissodactyla; family Equidae; genus Equus; species Equus przewalskii. The sequence goes on along the minus strand of NC_091836.1, from coordinate 55,397,061 downwards.
GTAAGGGTGTCTCCCTGTCTGTACTAGGAAGAGAAGGATGACTAAATCTCTAGAAACTGTTATCAGTGGAGAGGGCAATGACTTAAATCTCCAAAACAACTTGAAATCTTAAATCTTTCCTGTGCTTATGGTGCTTTTCCTGGTAGGCTCCCATAACTGACATGCTGTCTCTACCCTCCACAACAATTTCTTTTGTCTTTAGCTGGAGATGTTATTTAAGGTGATGACTTGGGCCATTTTGGGAAGTTACTCAGCTTCCCTGGGTATCTCCTATGTATACAGGAGGCATATATTTTCTTAAACTTCTGTTTTTCTCCTCTGATTGTGTCTTTTGTTACAGGGGGAGTCTCAGCCGAGAACTTAGAGGAGTAGAGGGAAAATTATTTTTCCTCCCCCACAGTGTCACAGTTCAAGCCAATGAGATAAAACCAGAAATTTGCTTTCTTGTGGTTTTCCAAGAAAGGTTTTCTAACCTTCCTCCTTGTTAGTCTGTTTACTGGAACATGAATAAGAGAGTGAGGTAGAGTAACCATCTTAGAACGGCATGATGATCATGAAGAAGAAAACGGCGCAGCAAGAATGAAGAAGCAGGAAGACAGAAAGTATCTCTGCCCTGGTGTGCCTATCCTAGATGTCCTGTTGTGAGAGAAAAATTAGCTTCCCTCCTCCTTTCATAGAAAACTTAGATTCTTATACTTGATGCACCATTAAAAATATTACAGCAATATTATTCTATTTTAATTCACCAATTTCCAATGCAACTCCTATTGTGTGCAAAGCACTATCCTGAGCAGTGTAGGTGATACAGGCTGAAAAATAATTGAGAGAATATGCTGACCTTAAGGACCATATAAGATAGTGGAGGAGACAGACGTATAAAAACTTGATTATATAAAAGGTCTTTCAGCAGCATTTATTACCGAAACATGCACATTCTTTTCATAGCTTTGGTCCCTTGAGATTCTGACTGATCACAGATTATTTTAGGTCACAGACTCCTAGGAGATTTCAGTGATGTCATGATGCCTACCATATCTGGAGAGGGGCACAAATTTCTCCTGTGGCCAACTCTAATCCAGAAACATACAAAAAAAGAAATACTTGAAATTTCATTCCAACTTATCTAAGTTGACAAAGGACAAAACCACCACACCCAATTAATAGCTCATAGACCTGGGTTTCAGACCCAGGCAGTCTATCTCCAGATCCGTACTTCTGACTGTGCCACTATATTGCTTCTCATGCGAGCATTGCAAAGAGGGACCTTGCCCCAGTTTGGTAGTTATGATGTCATCTTATTTTTTATGTGAACTCTCAGTACTCTATGTTCATCTGCTCATGAACGTGGCACAGCTTGCAGATGGAAAAGCTTTAATTCTCTCTTTTTGCTCCTAGGATATAACTTAGGTCCTCTCCCATGTCCAACATAAGCAGATCAAATGAATAGCAAATTTACAAAAACTCCAACATATTGATAGGGGAAAATGAAGGTACATGTTTTAAGATGTTTTAAGATGAAAGGGAGTGCAAATTATTGCCCTGATAAATAGATAATGAAATACAAAATTATAGAGAGCTGATATGAGGCCTAACGCTAGAGACTAAAATATTAAACAAACCCTATTTGACTTCAAACACTTCCTAGTTCATCATAATTTCCAGAACAGTTTCCTAAATTCTGGTTGGAGTCTCCCTTAACACAAATGGAAATTAAATGCTCGCTATAATCAAGATATATGCTGTGGGGCATGGCAGAGAGAGCAACTTATCCCAAATGAGAGGTCAACTTAAAGGAGAACACAGCGTTTGAATCCAGTCTTGACAACTAGTAAGATTTAAATAGATAGAAAAGATCCATGTGGCAAGGCAATCAAAAGACACAAGAGCCCTGAAGCATTCAATAAAATGTTTATACTTTCCATGTGCCCCGCACTGTGCTAGCACTGAGATTAGTATTGTAGAAGAGGCAAGACGGGTTCACAAAATAGATGATGCTTCGATGATTCTGGAATGTAGGGTGGGTAGTATGAAATAGAAGCAGATGCATTTGGAAAGGTAGAATGAGAAAAGATTATAGTTAATGGAATTTCTATTCAAAGTAAACATTTTCCCTTTTGTGGATGAAATTCAAAAGACATAATGTATAAAGATTTTTGAAAGTTCACAATAAGCAAAGTAACACTGTATCACAGAAGAAAATTGCCACAGCCCAGCTCTTTCTCTCTTTAGAAATTTGTTTGAATGCGGGAATGGCATTTATAATATAAACCATTTCTCTTTCCTTTGAGATGATAAGGGAAGAGCCACTTTTTATGAAATTTACGGAGTTGAAAATTCAATAAGCACAATGCTTACAATGTTACACATTCTTTCTTAGCCAAAAAGCAATGCCATTCAAAGTGCTTTCTGCAAGATTGACTTATATTTTATTTATTGGAAAACACATTGACTTCCCCATTCCCAAACTTCTATGGTGCTTGAATACTATTCAACTCGTTTAATTTTTCTAGAGCCTTTTCTGTTTTCTTTTCCTATGTATTTCATTTACCTATGGAATTTAACTTTTACAAAATTACAGTAAAGATTTCCTGTTGACTGCATTCTGGACTTGCAAATCTACATTTCCCGGGTCCACATGTCATGGTGCATACAGCCTATGGCTTATTGTTGCTCTTAGAACTCAGTACTAATTGTGTTCTTTAAGCCTTGGACTGAGGTATGACTCACAGAAGGAGGTGACCACCAGTGTGTGACCAAAGCATTCAAGAGAAACACTTAGCAACTTGAATTTCTGGCTTGACTTGCCTGGTTTCATTGAGACAGAGAGAATAGCAGGATTTCAGAAAGAAATACTGGTTAACATGCTCACTTTACTTCAATCTTGATCCCTCTTGGTCTAAAATTACAGAGGAGAAAGATGGGGAAAGTATGCAAGGGTAGAGAAGCAGAATGAGTCAGAAATCTTACATTCTTCTCACACACACCTTGACAAATATGGTCCTATAAATTAGTGGAGATGTCATGTCAGTGGTAAGTTTCAGCTTTAGAGCTGTTCCTTTGAACAAAAATATGAATAGTGTGCAACTGTGTTATACAGGAGAGTAACACTTGTTATTCTAGAATGTATTCTTTTATTCAACTTATTGAAAGAGTGAGGACTTCAGAAGAGGACAAATATCAGAAAGAAGCTTTGATAGGGGTACAGGATACTTCTTTCTGAAGTCAGATATGAATCAGTGTTGCATCTCTAGAATCCACTTACTAGCTGTGTGACTGGTGGAGAGTCCCCATGATATCCGCTTCCTGGTCTCTATGCCTTGTGTAAATCCTCTCCTTTTTAGTGTAGGAGGGGACTATGTATTGCTTCTAGTCAATACAATAAAATAAAGGTGATAGGATATCACTTCTGTGATAGGATTTCATAAGATTGTAACCAATCTTGGTAGAAGAATACCTCTTCCTTCCTAGTTTTGAGGAAGCAAGTGGTCATGTTCAGAAGGCGTATGTGGCAAGGAACTGAGGGTGGCCTCTATGTGACAGTCAGCAAGAAACTGAGTCTCTCAGTCCACCAACCCACAAGGAATTGAATGCTGCCAACAGCCACATGAGCTTGGGAGTGGATCTGTCCTCAGTTGAGCCTCTGATGAGACTGCAGCACCAGTTGACCTCTTGGTTCTAGCCCAGTGAGACCCTGAAGCAGAGGATCTATTAAGCCATGCCCTAACTTTTAACCAGCATAAATTGTGAGATAACATATGTGTGTGTGTTTCAGCTGCTAAGTATGTAGTAGTATTTTATATGCAGTGATAGAAAACTAATACACTGAGCTTGCAGCATGTTACTTAACCTCTAAACCTGAAGAAGTTTTTTCACTCTCTTTCTTATAATGTCTCTCAATGTAGGCTAACTGCCTAAAGTCTAAGTAAGGTCCATTAAAAAGAAGTCTACAGAGCACCAACACCATGAGGGCCAAAGATGTGACTCTATGAAAGTTTCACAAAGAAAAAGGTGCACTGTATTCAGAGCATCATTCCTCCAAGTGATCCTTGGAATACTAATTTTAGTGGATGTTTATGTGTTACATGAAAAGTATGTCCAGTGAAAAATAAGTCTGAGAAAAGAGAGTAAACTAAAATTAATCAGATTGCTTTATTTCAGCTTTTCAGATGCTTTGTATTTCATGAATTTCTGTAAAGGGAGGAAAATGAAAAAGCTTGACCAAAAGTTGCCTGAGGAAGTACCTGAGGAAAAGATGAGAATTTCCTGGGAAAAGCATTTGAAATCCGCTTCAAAAGAAAAACAAATGGGTGACCTAAGTCCCCAAGGCCTACAACATAGAACACGCCTACAGAAATATTAGCCAGAATTTTTTTTTTAATGATTGATACCAAATATCCATTTCAGCAATTAACACAAATTAATAACCTTCAACTTTCATCAGATTTTAGGGAGAAATAACAACTGCCAGGAGGATGTTGCCCATTCTTAGAAGCTAAAGTGGAATGTCAGCTTGAAAAGACACTTTCTTTTTCTAAAAATGTTTCATCTTCAAAATAGACATATTCTGGAGATGAAAATGCTCTTTTTATTTATTTTTACTTTTTTGGCTGCATACATACACCAAGTAAAGAAGGCCTAAGCAATGATCCCACCCTAATAAAATCACCTTTACCAGAAAAATTTAGATAATTAGAAGCAAAAGCGGATTCTTTGGTTTTCTTTTGCTTTGGTTATTAAGGTAATTATTTTTACTCCAAGCTTTGAAGCAGAAAATAGAATCACTAAGTTTAAAATCTGTCTGTGAATCTGACAACACGTATTTAAGAAAATTCTTTGAAGAAATAGTATTCATCTTTCCTGTGTTTGGATTGTAAAAGGAGGTTAATGATGATGGTTTTGTAATCATGATGCAGAAGACACCAGTCTCCTCTACACCTCATCAGCCCTTTAATGACAAATTGATTTTGTATCCAGCTAATAGTTGTAAAGTTTATTATGTGTTTCTGTTGACTTCTCAAGTATATAGGCCATTAAAGATAGGATTTGGGTCTTGTGAACTATAGAAGTACTAAATAGATACTAAACGAATGCCAAAATTGGCCAAAATATACGTTTTGTGTGTATGTGAGGAAGATTGGCCTTGAGCTAACATCCATTGCCGATCTTCCTCTTTTTGCTTGAGGAAGATTGTCACTGAGCTAATATCTGTGCCAATCTTCCTCCATTTTTTGTGTGGGATACTGCCACAGCATGGCTTGATGAGTGGTGCTAGGTTTATGTCCGGGATCCAAACTTGTGAACCTCGGGCTGCTGAAGTGTAGCACGTGAACTTAACCACCATGCCACTGGGCTGGCCTGGGTCAAAATATTTTTTTAATTACTCTACTTTTTTCCTGAAAAGAGAACTTAATATTTTATAGTGTTTCTCAAGAGTTTCCTATTTAACCAAGTCAACTGGTTAGATAGATGGATAGATACAGATAGATAGATAGATAGATTGATTGATTGATAGATAGATGCATCCATGGATGCATGGATGTGTGGATGGATGGATGGATAGATAGATAGATAGATAGATAGATAGATAGATAGATAGATAGAGATAGACAGATTCTTAAAGACCTTGTTGAATAAAGTTCTTATGTGAAAAATACCCCCTTATGAGTGTCTTGGCCCATTTGTGATCTGAAACATAGGAAGCACAAGCAACTTCACCAAAGTCCCACAGTTATTAAGGTGAAGAAATGGCATTCACATCCAGATCTGTCCTACTCCCTGGCTTAGACATTTAAATACTAACTTATGAACAGCTATAAAGAAGGGTGCAAGCATAAGCCACCTTTCTTCTTTTACCTCACTGTCTGCTTACACCTCCTCAATAGGCTCGTTCTTATCTTAGACCTGGATGAAGTCTCAGACTAGTTCTGTAGTCCTTCCAGTCATAAATATTCAAAATTTCTCAGGACACTTCTAGTACCAAGAATTGTCTTTGGCCATTAATTAAATGTCTAATGTAGGGTAATAATCAGAGGTTGAACCCCCAGCCAGCTCCTCCTTTTGTCGTCTACCTCTGGTCTGTGAGACAGAGGAATCACGCCAGGTCCCCAGTGGAAGTGTGCTGGTTCCCCGGGCCCCACCTCTCTTCTCTTTGCTGCCAGAGAGGTCCAGCCACAGCCTACTGCCTCTGAGTTACACAAGTATGAGTCAAACACCAGTGCCTTATATTACTCCAAACTTCATGGGACAAATATTGAGCTCATCGATCAGTTCACTTCTTCAAGGAACATGCATTACTGAGCATTTGCCATTTGGGAACCACTATTCTTGAATCATGAACAAAACAGATAAAAGTACTTGTTTTTATAAATAGATTAATCAAACCAGGACATTTTTGAGAGTGAAGTAACAATGACAGTGACAGAGAATACTCTTCAAAATTATGTCATGATAGGCATAAACCCATTTCGGTCTCAGGTAGACCAGGAGATGTGGTCACCTGGCAGAGTGAATTATGCAGGATGTGATTAATGATATGAGAAAAAAGACTACTACAGGGTAAGGGGGATCGGAAGAGCCAGGATGAGTATACAGCTTGCGATTTTAAACATGGTGGTCAGGGAAAGTCTCACTGTAAAGGGACTATCTAAGCAAACACTGATAGGAGGGGAGGGAGGGAGCCACATTAGACAAAGGAGGTAAGAGGCTTCAGGCAGAGGGAACAGTAAGTGACAGGCCTGTAGTGAGAGTGCGCTTCCTGTGTTTGAAGAAGAAGGTAAGAGAGTAAATTGACTAAAGTACTTAGAGCGAACAAGGGAAGAGCAGTGGATGAGATTGGTGGGGTAAGATGGGAAGAGGAGAACATTTAGGGCTCCATAGGTCTTTGTGGAAACTTTGGCTTCTGCTCTGAGTGAGATGGAAGCCATGAGGATTTCAGCAAAATAGTGACATATTCTGACATGTTTTAACAGGACTGAACAGGCTTTTGTGTTGTTATAAACCATATGGGAAAGTGTGGAGTCAGAGAAATCAGAGGAGACTTTCGCAATAACGTAGGGGAGAGATGATAGTGATATGTCTTAGGGAGGCAATGGGGAGGTGAGAAATGATCAGATACAGGATATGTTTCGAGTACATTGATGTCAAAATCTTCCCATGAATTGTATGCAGGATATGCAAGGAAAGCAGAGTCAAATTTAATCTCCAAGTCTTTTTGGCTTGAGCAGTTAGAAGGATATTGTTGACTGGGTTTCCTAAAGTTCCTCTCAGTTCACTTGAGGTGAGGAGGTGGCACTGTTGCACTTCCTCACCTCACAGGGTTTGAGGGGGGAAGGGAAAATACCACCATACTCTAGCAACTTTCTCCAAATAAATTTCCTCTCTCAGCCTCTTTAATCTCAATCATTTTACATGCTGAAGAAGATATTGGGCTGAGAGTCATAATATTGACTTTTTCAAAGTCCTACATAGATGAAATGGCATCTTTCTTGGAACATGAGAGTATTCATCTCATACTATTTGGTATTGTCCTTTTGTTAACTGAGCTAAATGGAGACAAATATATCCCATTTTAACATCTTGTTTATATAGACAAATACATGCACACTCGCACACACATAACAAAACCAGGATCATATCTCTGATATAAACTTTAAGATTTTTTTTCATTTTTACCCACATGTCATTAAATATTTTTTGAAATCATGAATTTTTTCACTGTTGCGTTATTACATTATATAGCTGAGACATTTATTTCATCATTCTCCTCTTGTTAGACATTTACGATTTTAATGAACTTTCTTCATTCTATATTTTGCTATGATAAACTTCCCTATATGTTAGTATTTCTATGGATCTCTGACTATCCTCCTAAAATTACTTGGCAGGAATAATATTAACAAATCAATACTAACCCATTGTATTAAAATGCTTGATACAGTTTCTACCTTAATGTCCAGAAAGTTGTCCCAATTTAGATTCTCATCAGCAGTATATTTATGGCTTATTTCAGTACAATCTCAGCATCACTAGGTATTATCTTATTTTACAGCTTGGAGTTTGCTTATAATTTTTTTTTGAAGTTTGTTATGGTTCATTGAGGTATAGCAATGAAAACCTATGGCTATAAAGCATGTTAATACCAAGTTAAGATATAGATTAAGTAGAGCTAATATGTACATAAAACTTTAAATATGTATAGATGTAGCAATGCAAAAAGATAGTACAATAGATAAATAATATTAACGTCCCTTCCAGGCTTAAAATTCCATGCCCCATGATCTATTAAGGAGAAAGAATAAACTGTTTATATGTGGTAAACATCTATGCAACATTACTTCTTGACAAAGCCCAAGATTTAAGTGTAGCCAGGCACAGTCGGATTGTTCATTTTAAAGAAAGATGGACTCTCCATAAAGAAAGGTGATTCCTGAGCAGACCTTAATGGATTTAGTTTTATTTATCTTCCTCAGAGGAAAACATAGCACTCCAAATATTGGCAGAAACCAGATGAAGTGAGGAAATAGCCACAGGCATACGTGGAGAAATAGAGGTAGCTGAAAGATTTGGGATTTTATTCATCCAGGTTAGAAAAATAAAGGCATCGGGAGAGAATATGGTCTGTTGGAGAACTCATTTAAAATGCCAATGGTGTATTATTATTGTCACTATTGTTATTAGTTCTCAAAACCTCACTGATTCTCACTCTTTTTAGTCTCCAGAGCCCTCATCAAATTGATGACTATGGTAAGCTGTCATTCACAGCAAGTACGTCTTTCTGCTGATTAGAGGAAGCTTACCATTTCCTGCTTCCAGACGACTGGTTCATAAGTATCAACGTACATCCACATCAGAGCAGCATCCATTAGTGTGTCACAGCCCATATTTACCCCATTTTTCACAGATAACTTATAATAAATAATTATTTTTAAAAGGCTATCATTTAATAAAAGCTTATTATGTGATGGATATATAAAAAGGGTATATAAACAGGGTTATAAAATATACATATAAATGAGGTTACATATAAAAGGGGTTCAATAAATACATGATCATAAGTAGTTTATGTTAATCATTATTATCCCATTTTATGCACAAGTCATCTGAGTCTTGAATAAAGGTTTATGGTACAAGTTTTAATAAATTGAGAAGTTAGGACGTGGTCACAAAATCCAAGTCAAATAATGTGTCCTTCGGCACACAGTCAATCTCAGATGTGCCTGATTCTCCCACACTTAGTATTCATCTTCACAAGTAAGCCAAAGGCTCTCAGAAGCACCAGGTGGTAGGTCTTTCTTCTTCCACTTTGCCCAGCACCAGTATATAGTCAGTATATGCTCCAGACCTATCCCAGGGCTGCTGGTAAAATGCCACATTGCAGATAATCTCCCTAAATTATCTGCCTTGTGAATTCTGATTCTCATGGGATTTAAAATTTCACATTTCAAATCAGGAAATTTAGAAGATATTTCATGGAAAGAAGCAGAAACTACAGCTTTTAGGAGGAAATTTGTGGCTACACTTAACTAGATCCAAAAGTTGATTTGGAGTAGAAGTCGGGGTGCACCTCAATTAAATTTTGTTACTGTCAGGTTTTCTGTTCGCTTATTGTTGTGTTTTGAATTTGAACAAGATGCCTGGCTATCTGAAAATTATGTAAATTCAAGAGTCTTTAAATCAGGCACATCATCCATTCACAGGTCTATCCATGAATATCTATTAATCACAGTGCAAAGGCAATTATACGCAAGACAATGTGCCGGGTGCTATGGAAATTACAAAGATGAAAAATATAAACCCTGATCTCAAGGAATTTGAAATTTACTGGTGGAGATAAAACTTATAGAAAATGACAAGATCCAAAACAGAATATACTTCTTTCTCTCTTTTTTTATTTTTTTTTTGAGGACGATTAGCCCTGAGCTAACTGCAGCCAATCCTCCTCTTTTTGCTGAGGAAGACTGGCCCTGAGCTAACATCCGTGCCCGTCTTCCTCTACCTTATACGTGGGACACTTACCACAGCATGGCTTGCCAAGTGGGGCCATGTCCGCACCCAGGATCCAAACCAGGGAACCCCAGGCCGCCGAAGTGGAACGTGCGAACTTAACCGCTGTGCCTCTGAGCTGGTCCCCACAATATATTTCTTTAAGTAAATAATCGATAGCTCATAAGAGTTATGATTTCCAGTAAACAGATTAGGGGAAAAAATGTGAAAGGCATAGCAATTGAGAAGGAAGAAAAGAAAACAACTTTTTTCACCATCCGAAATGCACCAGGAATTGTGATTAGTGTTTTAACATTTTTTTTAAAAATGTAGTCTTCTAGAAATTCTTTCACGTATATATTACAAGACTTGTACAGTGGGAGACAGGGAGGAGCCAGAAGATGGAAGGCCTTGCCGCTGTGTAGATGCTGTCAGTGCTTAGCACTCTCCTCAGACACTATGATTGCTGCCTACCCTGATGACTTCCAATTGCCAACATACGTATCTCTGTTCCTGGGGGCGTTCTCTGAGACTGCTGATGGCTACTCTGTCCTAACTTGTAACAGGATGCAGATACCAGGAAGCTAGCACCTCTCGGGGTCAGCCTTCAACCAGGAGCTGATGGGAGTTGTGTCCTTCAGCTCGCTCACCCTTTGACTGGGAGAAGAGTTTCCCCAGGCAGCTAATCTCCAGTTGTCCACCCTGGTAGCTGACTTAAAAAACACACTTGCTTCTAGGGACTACTTGCTTTTCCCTTAACAGCGTTCCCTGAACTTCCCAAATAAATTGCACTGGAATCTTTCTTCTAGGGGAAGGCAAACTAAGATAAACAGAGATCTTAATTGTATACTGTAAGGCATGGAGAAACTTGGTCTTTTTCTTTTAAAAGATGTATACCTATTCAAAGTTATGCTTTAGAAAAATCAATCACAATTAAGTGACTTTCACTCCCTTCTAAGAAAAATGAACATTCCACATACTAAAGTAGTTTAATATGTATTTCTATTCTAGCAGAAGGGAATGCCTGAGATCTAGTATCATATATTATTTTAGAATGACAGACTTACTTATTCATTTCACTGTGACGTTTGAAGTTCGAACCAAAAAACCAGACAAGACATTAATTTGATGATCTGATGCGTGGACTTATATTTTAGAATATGAAAGTTGCAGTGGCATCATATAGAACCACTGCTGCCATTAATATTATTCGTCACAACAAAAACTAGCCCAAAAGGTTTCTTGAGGGACCATGATGCACCAAAGTGTTTGGTGTTGGCTAATCCACACAATGAATGGAACAACCCTTCCCCGCAGGAGTTCACAATCTCAGTAAGGCAACAACTCACAGACATAAAATAATCAGAGAACAGTAAAAGATCAAACATAATAAAGGGTTCCATAAATCTGATTGCTGGTACTGCAGTGAGGTTCTGATTTTATTATAATGCCTATATTCTGCTCTACCAATCACCCTTGCCCTCAGGAGGGACTTATGGGAGATAAACACAAAAGAAAGCAGGAAGTAAAAAGCAGAATAGCACTCATTATCTAAGCGAGATTGAGGTAAGCCGCCCAGACTAGAAATGCAAAACGTTTCTTTTCTCCCTCGGATCTGGATTCTTATCACTCTCACGTTAGTACATGGAAGAAAAGATATCAGAGAGGAGTATGCCAGAAACATAACCGGGAGCAAACCTGGGTCAACTCTGTCCCTGGAGCCAACTGCATGTGACAACACAGCGCCAGCTAAGGCCCAATCAGGAGTCTGGGATATGACCAACCCAAGCAGGTCCTCACAGGGATTGAGTGGTGGGAGAGGAGAAGGGCATAGGGGCAGGGAGGAAACCTGAGAGCTTGCCCAGCAAATCCTGCAAGAACCTGGTGTGTGGCAATTTTGTCTGGAAGCATGGAAGATGTTTGCAGAAAAAAGATGTTCTGAGATTCATCTTGTGGGGTGGGTAAGAATGTAGATTTAAGCAAGCCAGCAGACAAAAGGACATCACGTAGGAGAAAGCACATACTCACACACACAATGTGTTCTAGTCTGCTCAGGTTGCTATAACAAAATACCATATGCCAGGTGGGTTAAACAACAGAAATTTATTTCTCACTGTTCTGGGGTCTGAGAAGTACAGGATCAAGGTGCCAGCCAATTCAGTTCCTAGTGAGAACTGTCTTCCTGGCTTGCGGATGGCCTCCTTCTCCCTGTGTCCTCAAGTAGCAAAGAGAGAGAGAGTAATCTGCGTCTCTTTGTCTTCTTTCAAAGCCTCTAATCCCATCATAAGGGCCCTACCTCAAGATCTCATCTAATCCTAATTAACTCAAAAAGCCAGATCTCCAAGTATCCTCACAATGGGGGTTACAGCTTCAACATACGAATGTGGGGGAGACAATTCAGTTCATAGCACAATGGCATTTAATAGGAACGAACCATTCTAATTTCCAAATTTTCTTGGCAACATCATTATCTAAGTCAGAAACCCACAGATATCTCTCACTCATCATCTCTATCAGTACCTACTCAGTTCCCAGGTCCTGTGGGTTCTACATCCTACAAGTCATCCAGTCTAACCCCCCTCACCATGCCCACGTCCTTAACTCAGATTCTTAGCTCGTCTCACTGGGATAATCTCAATATTCCATTTGCTCTTACTGTAGAATCTAACACACGGTTGATGCTCCAGCAATGCTTTTTGTGTGAATTTTTTTAATGTAAAATATATTTTCCATTTAATATCAATACAAACTTTACTCCTACCAAACATTTTACAACCGTATTCTCTTTCTATCAAAACACTTAAAATTATGGATAAAATCTGACACATATTCTTTTAAGTAAATCATTGTTTTGGGAGAAAAGAAGCCCTTAGAGTCCAAAAATGAATCTAGGCCTTGTATGTAGAGTGGTAACAAAGCAGTAAAAATGGAGGCCAGGAATTCAGAGTTGGGATAAAATAGTCAAGTTAAATTAGAAAGAAAAGGACTTTGATCCATATAAGGTAGGAAGCTGTAATAGAGACCCATACACAAAGCTTGGATCTATGAAAGGTTATCCCCCCAGGGAAAGAAAATTCTACCCCACCTCCCCATCCACCCAATGAAAATAGATAGCAAAGAAATCTACATAATCTAGCTTTGGGTTTGAGGTGGGGGGAAAATTAAGATTTCAAATTCACAAACTGGCATTCAAGGACATTTAAGGCTCTAAATCATACCAATTGAAAGATCTAAAGAACCACAATCATACAAATTTAATTAATTTAAAATAGTCCTCGGTCTCTGCTTTGGCAGAAATAAAATCAAGTCCTCTCACGAAAATAAAAAATCCTCTACATAGACCTCATTTAGATTTATACAAATAATTTCACAAAAAGTGTAATCCATTTTCAAATATCACAACTAAGTCAGCAGGAAACGTCAACACAAATAAGATCCAAAACTAAAAAGAAAGAGGCAGAATTCAAGCTCAAATATTGAAAGTATATGTAATATACTTTAATGTTGGAAATGCATAAATATTTGAAATGCTGGATACAAAATATAAAATGAATATTTCAATATAATTTCAGGAATAAAAAAGAAAATTAAAATTGTCTTTATAAATCAATGTTACCTCCATAAAAAATTAATTTAAAAATTATCAGCCAAACAAGATAATATAAAATTACCCATAATTATTTGAGAAAGTAGCAAATGGATGTAGAAGTGAAAATATAATTGTTAAAATTATGATTTTTTTTTTTTTTTTGGTGAGGAAGATTGGCCCTGAGCTAACATCTGTTGCCAATCTTCTTCTTCCCCCTGCCCCAAACCCTGGTACATAATTGTATATCCTAGTTGTAGGTCATTCTAGCTCTTCTATATCAGATGCTGCCACAGCACAGCTTGATGAGTGGTGTATAGGTCCACATCCAGGATCAGAACTGGTGAACTCTGGGCCACCAAAGTGGAGCATGAAAACCTAACCACTTGGCCACAGGGCCAGCCCCTAATTGTTGAAATCAAAAGCTAGATCAAGGTCCATTCTTAGCTGTTTACATAAGAGAAATGGAAACTCTGCCCACCAAAAGATCTGTACATGAATGTTCATGGCAGTCCATTTCCATCAACAAGAGAATCGCTAAACAAATGTGGTAGATCAAAAATTAGAACACTACTGAGAAAAATAAAATGCTATATTACTTATACAGCAATAATACGGGTAAACCTCAAAAGCGTCAGGTTGAGACAAAACTAAAGACAAAAATGTACACATTGTATAATTCCATTTATAGAAAGTCCAAAAACAGGCAAACCATTCTATCATGATGGAAATTAGATCCGTGGTACCAGATTTGTGGAGGCATGACTGGGAAAGAATATGAAGGAAGTTTCTGGGGGCCATCCTTTCTGTATTAAAATTATGATGGTTCTACATGCAAGTATATAATTGTCAATAATCATCCATCTATTTATTTTATTGTATGTAAATTATGCCTCAAAAAAACATTGGTGGGTAATTTTTTAGCACAAGTGAATTTATAATAATAGCTAATATTTATTGAATGCTGAGCATGACTCTATTTTATACATAGATAAACTGTTAATCCAATGAGGTAGGGGTTGTTTTCACACAATCTTTCCTGTGAGGAAACTGAAGCACATAGAAATTAAGTATCTATTTGTGCAAACTTCCATAGCTAGTAAGTAAATGAGTTGGGATTCTAACCTAAGAAATTGGAGCCCCTAGCCCATACCTGGAGATGCATTATATAGTGATTCTGGGCTATCCTCAGACTAAATAAATCAGAAACTCTGAGTTTAGGTCTGAGTCAGCAGTGAAACCTACCGCCCTAGGCAAACTTGCAGATTTGCACCCTGGAACATTTCAGGAATGTTCTTAGTATATTTGTTTGTGTTAGCACATAACTGAAAGCAACTAGAAACAAGAGAGATGAATAATATTGGATTCTATTTATATAATGTAAGACTATTTAGCAACGAAAATAAATTCCCTTCAGCTATTCTCATGGGTATGGATAACACAAAAATTAATATAGAATGAAAACAGCAAGTTGTAGAAGACTTTGTGCAATATGATGTCATTAACATGAATTTCATAAATGTTTAAACTAATCAATATATTCAATAGGTGGAATAAAACAATAAAGAAAAGGAAGAGCATTATAAATTCAAAATAGTGCCTTCTTCAGGGGGTGGGAGTAGAGAAATAAAGAGGATAAATACACAAGGAATTTCAACTGTACTGAAAATATTCTATCGCTTAAATTCAGTCATAGTATGTATAGACGTGTTCTTTTCATTATTCTTTACATTATTCTTAATGCACACATTATTTTGTTGTTGTTAAATATTTACATAAAAAATTAGGGGGCTGGCCCCATGGTGTAGTGGTTGAGTTTGGTGTGCTCTCTTCAGCAGCCCAGATTCATGGGTTTGGATCCTGGGCACAAACCTATACCACTCATCAGCCATGCTTGTAGTGGCAACCCACATATAAAGTGGAGCAAGATTGTCATAGATGTTAACTCAGGGTTAATCTTCCTCAAGAAAAAAAAAAGGAAGATTGAAAACAGATGTTACCTCAGGACTAATCTTCCTCAGCCAAAAACAAAGAAAGAAAGAAAGAAAAGAAAAGAAGAAATTGAGTAAGAAATATAATAATTGTGCTAATATTCAGAAATGACTAGTTATTTTTGTAAAATTGAGCTTATGCTAAATATGCAGATTTTAAAGAAAAGTTAACACAACTACAAATCATAGGTTCGAGACCAAATTTTGCATAAACAAAAGATTCAATATGTCCCTCACTTATTCATTATTTCTAGTTTAAAATGAAGAACATTCAAAAATAGTTTTAAAGAATTAAATATTTCTACTCAAGTTCCTTGGAATCAAATTTCCATTATGTTGCTCCATTCAGCACATTTATGGAGGGTTAAAAACATAACTCTTGTCAATTATTATCGGAAGCACGTGATCAATTGCTAACAACAGTTGAAATAATAACTAACACTTGCACAAAGCTTTCCATATACCAGGCACGGTTTGCTTTGCATATATTGGTGTATTTAATCTTAGGACATTACTATGTCACGTGCTTATGACTATCTCCTCTATGCAGCAGCACAACTAAGGGACAGAGAGTTTACATAACTTGTCCAACGTGACACCTCCATTTGGGATCAGAGCTAAGAGTGAAACCCAGGCTCCCCAGCTCCATGTTTGGATTCTCAGTCTACAAGTGATACATCCTGCGTCCCTGATAAAGGCGGTGGGGCGTGCTCTGAAGTGTCTCCAAGTGCAGGGCGCAGAATAAGCACATCAGTTGTTTTATGTTATCAACAAGCCATTCCAATGGCATTGAGTGGTGAGGGCCAACCACAATAAACATGTCCTACTGTCAGGAAAGCAGAGTTGATAACGGCAGAAAGGAGACCCCTAGGTTATGCAATCCACATACTTTAGGAGTACGGGCCTACACTAAGCAGAGGAAAGGACTGAGTGGTATATTAGTTGACACTTTGAAAATCTGAGACTGTCTTTCTGTTTCTTAACAAAAGAAAACTATTTTAGATTGGTATAGAGTCGTTGGGTCTCTTTTTTTCTTTCTCTCCAAATTCTGTAGACACTTTCTTCTAACATTTCCTTTTGCAAAGGAGACATCTGAGTCAATCTTTTCCTTTTCTTCCTTTTTGGTAGTGTTTTGTCTTTTGTAAGTCTTTCATTCTTTTTCTTTGTAAGTGTATTTAAAGAATCTTTACAAGTCTGGATTTTCTTTACACTGACTTTGGAAAGGGTGAGTAGAGATTTGCATATCCACTCCTCTTTCTAATTCTGAAAGATTTCTTTAGCCACACCTCTGGTAATTGTTTATTTTTGATTATTTTGATGATGATCTTAGGGAAATACATAATTCTTAGACTGTGCTCTTTGTTTTATGTCTTCTCACTATTGTTTTGTTTTGTTTTTAATCTCTGAATTCTGGGAAAGTTTATCAAGTTCATCTTCCACATCACTGATTTAGTTTTCCAATGTAACTCTCTTCTTCATTACCTCCACTGAAAATTTTATTTCTGCTATTACATTTTTAGTTTCCTTGTAAAACTTCATTATCTTACCCGTTTTCCTGTTTCTAATCTCAGTAGTTCCCTTTTTCTAATTTTCTGAACATGTTTCAAAGGAGACATAAATTATGATATCCTATTGAGGATGTTAAACATTTTTCTAAAATTTTTCTTGCTTCAGATAAGTTGCAAAGATCTCCTCTTCCTCTGAACATTCAGAACTCCTTGTTTTTCAATGTTTTCACATAGACTGCTTCCTTTTGGGGGTTGGGTGGCAATAATCTATTCCAAAGGATGATAGCTCAAAGTTCCTGTCTCTTCTGTCTGATTCAAACTATAAGCTGTCTGGCAAGTTGGTTTGCATAGTTATTGGAGAAATGCCTGAAGTCTCCTGGGCTTTCATTGACTTTGGGTCTGTGGCACTAAAGTAGCCCATTCCTCTCACACACGGAACATAACAAATACATGGAAAAATAAAATCCTTAAGATGCATGGCTAACAGGACCATATTCTGACGCTAACCATTGATAATTTAATCATGGGAACCACACCTCTCAGGATAAATGTACAACCATGGGGACCTCCAGCTGGTGCTCCCCCAATCCAGCCAATAAATGTAAAACAGAGATACCTCTGTTGGGAAGAAGAGAACAGTGCTCTGTCTACCTCAAAGAGTTGCTGCCCATCAATTCAGTTGTTACCTAACTCAGAATCCAGGAGGCAGACGAAAGGAAAAGAACATAGGTCTTATTACATACTTTGGAGGCAGGTAGACTCGTCAAATGCTTACAAATCACAATTTTTAGTAAGTACACATTTCTTTCAGATTCTGACAATGAGTTGCTTCTCTAGGTAACAGTTAAGTTTTAAGTTTATCTATCTGAGTCCATGGATGTATTTTAGCGTGAAATTTGGAGAAATTGTGCCTAAAGCCATTATCTAAACACTGTTAAATTCTTGCTAGTCCCATTATTATGAGGTTTGTATGACAGAGGATTTCCTGCACCTACCCACCTCGTATCCATTATTGTTCAACTGGATGGTAGGTTACAGCTTGTCTATCTTTTCAAATCTGCCAATAACTGAAGAAAGATGATGTTGTTGTTGCCGTTAATGTTGCTGTTTTTTCATGGTATTATAGAATTGAAAGTGGAATATTGTTAATTAGGATTCTATAAAATAGACATAGGGACATCGAGTCATTTTATCTCTCTTGTTTCCAGTGGACTTCATTTTCAGAGGAAATCTTAACCAAGAGTGGACTCTAAAAACATCCCATTACATGCTCTAAGTATATATCATTTTCCTTTCCTTTCACCCCTCAGGTGCTTATCTAAGCTAATGGGCTGTGAGCGGCATTATAAAGACTCTTCAGTGCCAATTTTGTAGCTTGGACATTTCCTGAGTGGAAATTCATATCACAGAGTTAATCGGTCATGCCTGTGCTCCTTTTTAAAATAAAAGCCTGCTTGGAATATTTAATTGATTTCATTTTATCATTAATAACAAGTGTAACTCACCTGAATGGATGTATTCTCTAGGTAGCTTGGAGCAGAGAACCAAAGGCAATCAAGTTCCCTTCCTCTGAGGGAGAGAGAAGGGTTAGGGAGAATGGAGGCCAACACCCCAGAAGAGAATGTTACTGCCAGTTCCTGCTTAGGATGGAAGGGAGCCTAGAGGGACAGCAAAGAAAACTGTCAACAAAACCACAAGTTTGCCTAGGGCCATTTATGTGTCACCTAAACCATTAAAGAGTTTCAAGATTAAGGGTCCCATGATCCCATCACACATCTTACCTTCACAAGGTTTTCCTTTCTCATTAATGTAAATCCGTCATGATAAAATTTACATGTACATTTCCTCTTTTCCAACCTTGAGTTGAAATACATAGCACATTTCCAACATCTGTAAAATAGATGTCATGTTCTTCTGGGTAGGAGGAAGCGGTCATGGAATCATGGAGAAACATCTCAGTCTAACAGCCTAAGTCTACAGAGGAGGAAAAATGTCTCAGGCCAAGAAAGACTCTCTATCAGTTCACAGGATGGTTCATGTCCCAAGTGCCAATGAAATGTGTAGCTACAGTGGAGACATTGCTAACATAGAAAAGGGTGGACCTGCTCTCATCAGCTTGAAGGAGAGCTGTGCCCTGGATCTCTGAACAGGACATTCAAGCCTCCTGTTCTGCCCCGACTTCTTACTTCGACTTGTATTGTATTTCACACTCTCTAAAGTAAAAGATATTTTTAAGCTTTTTTTTAAATGAGCTTGCTAAAGTTAATAGCTGCTTAAGTTTGTCCCTATTTAAGAGCAATGTGTCCTTCTGTAAAGTTAAAATGTTCCACTGAGCACACTCAGTTTTTAAGAAAACTGCATGATTCTCAGGAGTTCAACATTCATTCTGAATCTGAAATCAGCTCTTAGTTAACTAAAGAGCCAATTTGTTGTTTAAAGGTACAAACTTGCAACCAGTAGAGAAATAAGTCCTGGGCATCTAATGCACAGCACAGTGATGATAGGCAGCAATGCTGTTTTATAGACTTCAAAGGTGCAAGGGGACTAGGTCTTGCCAAGAGACTAGATGTCATGTGATTGAGGTGCCAGCTAACACTAAGATGCTAATCATATTGCAATATATAAATGCATCAAATCAACACATGTACACCTTAAATCTACAGTGTTATGTGTAAATTATATTGCAATAAAAGTTAAATAAAAGAAACACACACACACACACACACACACAAACCAACTTTCACAATAAATGCCAGGCTTGATAATAAGAGATTTTCCATTCCAACTATCCAGCCTATTTCAGACTTTTCCAGGATACAATATTTAGTCAAAAGTCTTCTAGAAAAACAACAATGACAAAAACTTACTGAAAGCAAAGCATGAGTTGAATAAAAAATTGTATAAAAAGAATATAAATTTTCAGGTCTCATATAATAGGAAAAATCCCTGGAAGGTACTTGAAAGGAAAGTGGTATGTTTGGTCCTTGAAAGTCCCTACTTGAGACTTCAAGAGACATTCCAGAGTTTATATCCAAAACTGCACCAACAATTTCTTTGGAAAATTCCAAGTATAAAGTATGAAGTATACTGTAAATAATATAAATAAGAATTCACGCTGTGTGAATTCTAGTTGTTGAAAATAAGAAATGCACCATTTAAGGCATCAGAAAAAAAAAGAGTTGGACCTCTCTCTGCTTCATTTTTCACCCACGGGAACTTGTAGTTGGGATTGAACCATGGTTATTTAATATATTTAATTGACTGTGGCTAGCCATGGTTCTAGGGAGTAGAAATACAGCAGTGAGCAAGATACATAAAGATCCTGCTCTCACAGAATTTGCATCCTATGAAGAAGAGTAGTTGAGAAAAGTTTAGATGGTGAAGTACTGTGAAGAAACAGGAACAGGGCAACGTGATAGAGGGTGACTGGAGACTTCTTTTATTTTGGATGGTCAGCCCTCTTTGAAAGTGTAGAGTTTCACTGGGGATCTGAATGAGACGCAGTAAGCCTTGTAGAGGTGTAGGAGGAGATCGTTCCAGACATGAAAAACAAATACAAAGTACTTACAGCAGAAACCAGTTTAGCATTTTGGGGACCAGAAAAATATATTCCTGGAACTCACCAAGAAGGACAAGAGTGGTACCGGAAGAAGTCAGAGAGGCGGGCAGGTGGCTGGCACGTGCAGGGCCTCAGTGGGGTGTGCTGGGACATGTTTAACAACCCGCTTACCTGATTTGTAGCACTCATAAACTTTTAATTTTCATCATGTGAATATTCCCCCCGTGGATGATTTCATGCTATCAAAAATTTCAAAGCTGGCTCACAAAATTTCTGAAAATTTGACAATCCAGTGTGAGCCAATCCAGCAGAGCAAGGACACTGGGTTGCATTTGTTTCAGGGAAAACCCAGATTTTTCCACAGGTTTCACTCCTCTGGTTTCCGTTGAAGAGAAAGAAGGGAGAATAGCCATCGTGCTTCTCAGGAGACAAAAGTAATGCAAGAACAATTCCATCTCTGGAATCCTCTGCTCCCACCAGCAGGAGGAGGAGCCATTTACCTGATTCGCCGGATTTGGGAACAGGAACCAGACATGCCAGGTTGTGACTTTTGCAGTCGCTCTCTTTTTCAGGTCTGTTTGACCACAGGCAGGGAGCATGCTGACCTGCTCACACATGCAGGAAAACATCTGGGAGTGGCTTTGCCTGGGCAGGGAGAAGCCTGTAGTTCTGGAGAATGAGTAAAGTTCAAGAAACAAAAGTTACAGGGCAACCGTGGCCTCACGACTAAGACACAACATTCTCTAATTATCGTTATCATGAAGGGTGACACTGGGATCTCCATCTTTCTGTCTCCTATATGGACTTCTTAGTTGTAAACCTAGTTGGGAAAGTAATGGGTGGAATTTTTTTACCCTTAAAGCCCAACATTATTATAAGAGCAAAATGGACTTTAGCATGAGGATGATCTGATTTAATTTGTATTTTACATAAACAGACTGCTGTGTCAGAGAAAAGGTGGTAAGAAATGTCCTGTCTTAATAGTTATAATTTAACAGAGACTGTAGGATGAGAGGAAACCAGCATTAAAAAGATCGTGGGATAGTATTTCTGGCAGAGAGCAAAGATCCTCTGGTGGGAAAAAGCTTGGTTAATTCCAGAAACTGACAGAGGCCATGACTGGAACAAGATGAGTGAGGGAGAGATTGGTACCTAATGAGGTAAGAGGGAGGCAGGGCCAGACCTCGCAGGGCCTTGTCAGGGCTGTGTTAGCACATTTGGCACCTCTGTACAAATTGGAAAAACGTACCTCCTCAGAGAGGATAAATTAGAAAAAAATGCTCTCTAGGGCAGGAAAATTAGAACAAGGTGCTCCATCCCCTCTGTTGATATAACCCTAAGCCCTGGGACAGAGCTTGGGCAGTAGCAAGCTGGCGGAAGAAACCCAAGCTACACAACCACCATATGGAAAGGAGTGGGGATTTCATTATAGTTGCTGAAGAAAGTGACGGAAGAGTTTGAGCAAATGGTTGAAACAGCAGAGTACGCAGTTAAGGACAACAAGCTGCTTGAGCTTCACTTTTGGCTCCTCTTCTGGAGCTGCATATTAACCTTCTATGTGCCTCCATTTCCCTATCTATAAAGTAGGGGTGATAATGGGGCCAACTTATAGGATTGCTGTTAATAATGAATGAGTAATATATGTAAGCCACATAGAACAGCGCCTGACACTATGCGTGTGCTTCACAAATGTTTGCTAAGATTGATATCTGAATTATATGTCTAAAAGATCACCTAGCTGATTTGTTGAGGATAAACTTTAGGGAATAAAGATTAAAAGTGGGGAGACCCATGAGAAATCCATTGTATTCGTGCAACTGAAAGATGATGGTCTTTGGATGAGAGTGGTATTAATGTGATTATGATATGATTATATGATATTCAAATATAGCAGCAGACATCATCTATATAAATTTATCCACAAATATTTTATATGTATCTAAAAAAGATAAGAAATTTTTTTAAACATAAACATAATACCATTATCACACTTTGAAACATTAATAAATTTATATTGTCACCTAATATCAAGCCAGTGTTCAAATAATTGTCTCGTAATTTTTACAGTTGGTTCAAGATACAAATAAAATCTATATGTTGCAGTTCTTTGATGTTCCCTAAGTCTTTTTTATCTATAGGTTACCCCGCAACCAATCTCTCTTTCTCTTTTTCTCTCTCTCTCTCTCGCTCCATCTCTCCTCTTACTTTATTTGCTAAAGAAAACAAAGAACGCTCCTTTAGAATGTCCTTCCCTCCGGATTTCGCTGCTGCATCCCATACTGTCATTCAACGTGTTTCTCTTTCTCATGATTTTTTCTGTATATTAGTACTTTTAGCTACATTTTTTATCAATTTTGGTTCCTTTTTTTCAATAATGTTTCATAGGAGGTTTATATTTCCACTCAAAAGGTGCACACACTCACATACATATAAGATACACATAATTTTCCATGATTCTATCTGTTTTATTTGCTCTTTAATAGATTCCTTGGGAAAAAGTTATGGTAATAATTAATTTCCTGAGATATTAAATATTCATAGTAGATTTTCTGGAGCCTTTAAATTTAGTTTGTATGGATATAAAATTCTAAGCTCATATTTTCTTTCTTTGGCTACATTTGTCTTTTGGCATAAGCTATTGCTGTTAAAAAGTCTGATAACAATTTAATTTCTTTTCTTTTTAAGTGATTTTGGTGTTGCCCTGGATGCAAAGAAATTTCTTTTTAGTTTCCATTATATTTTTAAGTCATAGTTTTAGTAGACTATGTCTTGGTATTAGCTGCCCCCATTGGATTTTCTCCCAGGTGTGTGGCGTGCCATTTTAACAGATGCTTTTATATCTTTATTTCTAGAAAGTATTCTCTACTATAATATTTCGCTTTTATTCTGTTGCATTGCCTCACTTTTCCTCTTTCAGGAGGGCTACCATGAATACAGCAACTCTTATGTGCTCTCTATCACTTTCTCTTGAAACCTTTTCACCTCTTTCTTACTTTCTTGTAGGTTTTAATATATTTTCTCTTTTCCCTCTTTTATTTCTCTTAAGGCCTTTTTCTGAAGTGTTTATTTGCTCTTCTGTTAGTTTAGGCTTCCTCTCGCAAGTGGCTTTTTCTTTTACTTCTAATTCTTCCCTGAGTTCTGAAATTCTCTCTCTATGTTTGAGTAGTTCTGTTTATTATTTTTATGCTGCTCGCGTACAGTTTCTATTACTTTTTAATTTGTTTTAGAATATTAGGTCACAGTGTTTGACAGAGTCTGCCTGTTTTGTGGACGTGATTCCCAAAATGTCTTCATTGCCTGTGGCAGCATTTATTCTGCTTCTCTCTCTCTCTTTCTCCCCCTTTCTCTCATTCCCACTGTCACGATCTCTTTTTTGATAAAAACTTCACATATGGGATACCACTGCAGTCCTCTTCCGGTTCTGACCGTTCTGTGAGATGAGTTTTCGTGTGCTCTTCACTGGATCCTATGAGCCCTGATGTCTCTCTGAGTGTCGCAGCTCTAGAGTCCCCTCTCTTACTATGTTCATTAAATGTTCACAAACACTGCCTTGCTCTTTCTGAAACCTCCCTCTGCTGCTCCCTACCTCACTTTTACCTGGTTTTCCTCTTTTCATCTCCCTGATTATCCCTGTTCTGTTCAACTTAGGTTCTGGTAGTTTCTCCTCAGTTTGCAATTTTGTCATGGAAAGTTGCTTGGGCTTGTTTCTAGGGCCTGGACCGCTCCAGTGCTATCAAACTCTCCCTCCCAGCAATGAGTTTGTTAGCACGTTTTTCCCCCAGGTTTGGCTTTTATTTTCAAATTGGCCATATACATTCTAGTGAGAATCTATAGGAAATTGGGGGGTTCTCTGGACTTTGGTGTTGTCAGAATCTCCTTGTCTTTCATCTGTTACTACATGAACAGTTACTCATAACTGGTTGGTTTTCATTGCTGTGAGTGGTTCCCCCATGCCTCCACTTGCTTATATTTTGGGGGTTTTAGAGATACCTTGTAGGAAGGAGGTTTGAGAGACTTGATAACTATTCCATAATCCCATAATCTCCTCCGCCGCAATTTCTAATCCTTGCAACTATCTGGAAGGAGGCTTTACAAAATTCATTGTATATATGGAGAAACTAAAGCTAGGAGATATTAAGAAACTTAAACAGATTTTCAAAAATGGAAAGGGGCAAAGGTAGGATTTGAACCCAGGTCTATCTGACTCCCAAACTCATGTTGTTTGTACGACAAAAATATTTCTCCTTTTATCATTTGGAGCATATCTGCACTTAATTTCTCCATTTATTGGCATGAAGAGAAGCAAGGATGGCTAAAAAGAAACATGCTGAGCAATGGGGCCAAGAATGGGTTATAAGACAAGGCTGTAAATGCTATGGTTCCTCCTTAAGTCACCATGACTGAGAGAAACTTTCTTGGATGCAAAGGAAACCTAGACACAAGTCTTTACTGTCCAGAGGGAAAAACAAACATTAAAAAAGGTGAAAACATTTGTTCAACTTATTCAGTAGTTAAGATAGATCTCTATCTGGGATGGATTGCACATGGTCCTGAGCAGAGCCGGGGGTGCAATGCATGATCTCTTACTATTTCTTTTAGGGTTGTAATTCTCTATTTGAGTAAACTCACTACATCTGCCATCCAAGGCCACTGAGTTTAGGCTGAGTGGGGTATGGGTTTAAGGTGAGGTAGACAATGTTCTGAATTACTTCTAAGAAAGAAATGAATACTGATTTGATCCCAAACTTATCTAAGGAACGTCACACAAGCCATACATGAGAGAACTACATATTAGTTTTCCTCTGCCCTAAGGACAGGCCAGAGTGAAATAGGTGTTCAGACCATGAGTTACTCGGGTACAACAGTAACAGGTGAACAGCTAGGTCATGTGGCAATTACAGGTGAAAGCCGTACTCCCAGGAACGGATTGCTGAGTGAGCAGAGAATTCAGTATGCACAGAGACACCAAACAGCAGCCAGGGATTCTCCCTGGAAGACAGATTAAACAGGAAGTCCACCAAGGCACACGGGTAAGCATTCATGCGTACTATTTTGCTTAATTTCTCAATTCCCTTTTAGTCAAAAAAAAAAATCTTGGAACATCTTTTGCCCACTTTAATCCATTTCTGTCAATATTGGGTTAATTATTTATATTTAATTTGTTAGAAGTTCAATGTTTAATTTTTAAAATCCAACGCATTGTAGCATTTTAATAAATAATGCCTAATCACTATTAAAGATCACTCAAAATGTACAAGTGACTTAATTTCATAGCATAACTCTTTCGTGACCTCTTAAACAGAAACGAAATATTGCCTACAAGGAAACTCAAAACTTTGAGACATTCGCAACATAATTCGTGTCTTTAGTTCTTCCTGCTCTGTTAGTGTTAAAAGTACAATCACACCCTCTTAGAACCTGTGACTCACAGTATTTTTGTAAGGAAAACATATCTAGAGGAAGGACAGCCCAATTTCCAAAAGTGGAAACAGTATTCTACCCCCCATACACACCTTAGTCCAAAGAGAAGGTTGGGGCCACTGTATAGAAAACTTAGTAATTAGTTATATGGTATCACAAACTAGTAAACACCACATCTTCCACTACCCTAATTATTCTCTCCCCATATTTCTCCATAGGATCAACTGTAAAATAGGCTGACTTTATATCACACTTAGAAGTGGGAAGGAAGTGCATACTAAATTAAGGAAAGTTCAGATGAAATATATCTTTTTTACTACATAAGGAAGAATTAGAAAGTGTATAGATACACTTGTTATTATTATAACAGCAGATTTTATCAGTGTATAAAGTTAATCTGAACAAAACTTACAATTCTGAATGAATAGGCCAATTAGCTTACATACAATCACACCATGCTTCACCTAATATCTCCCACACCTTTTTAGACCGATATCCTGTCCTTTCCCAGCATCACTAAGTTCCACTTACTCAAGTCTTCTCTATGTCGTTCTTACAAGCCATGCCTCTTTTTCCCTTTCTTTTCTTTCCTCTGCCACATTCTTTTCCCACCCAATTTTGTGTACAAATCCTTACTTTCCCTAAAGATCCAACCCAAATATAACTCTTTATTAAGCAAAATTGATCCCCTCTCTGCTTCCACACCTCCTACATCCACACAGCATCTGGCAGTTACCTCTTTTATAGCAATTAACCAGGTACTGTCCTGATTTACATATTTGTTTTGCACTAAAGCATGAGTTCTTCTCCAAAAGTAATTTGTTCTAATCGTTGCTGTATCCCTAGGACCCTCTGTAAGTCCTGGCACAGGGAAGTCATTCACTTCTATTTGTCATCCTTTCTATTTATCTCATTAAGGCAAAAATGTTCTTGGGTGAGGTACTGTCTATCTGACATCTCTACTTGAAAATCTCATTAGATGCCTCAAAAAAGCTTGATCCTTCTACTCACCTCTCCTGTCCAACCTGGATTCACATTTCAATAAGTAGCAGCACACTCCATAGAAACCTGGGGATGATGCTTAGTCCTTTTCTTCAACCCAGCACCTAATCTTTCAGCAAGTTCAGTTGGTTCTGACACCAAAAGAAACTTTGAACCCCTAACTACCTATATCACTGTTGTCTAAGCTGCCATCAGCTTTCCCTTGAACTACTGCCATAACCCCAAGTGGCCCCTTTTAGTCTTTTACCTCCTTCTAGTCTATTCTCTTCAAGTGACCAGCAGAAGCTTTAAAAAATGCAAATAAGATAATATTCTCTTTCTTAAAGTTCTTTCTTAAAATTGTGGCTTTCCATATCACTTATGTTGAAAGTCTACCTAGTTTATCATGAATTACAATTAGGGCTGCCAGATTTAGGAAATAATAATATAGGGCACTCAGTTAAATTTGGATTTCAGATAAAAATTAATTTTGCTTTTAGTATAAGTATGTCCCATGCAGTATTTGAGATTTACAAAAAAGGCACTACGTGTTTATCTGAAACTCAAATTTAACTGAGCATCCTGCATTTTATCTGATAATCCTAGTTATAAGGCCCAGTAAAGTCTAGCTTTTGTCTGGCTTCCTAACTTTGTTTGCTATTACTTTTCCCCTTATTCACTATGCACAACTCATACTACCATTCTGACAGTTCCTAGCATATGCTAAGCTCATGCCCATCACAGCGCTTCTGGACTTTTTGCTCCCTCTGCCCATAACATTTTTCCCTGGTCTTTCTGATGCCTGGCTCCTTCTGATCACTCAAGTATCAACTTAAATGTCACCTCTCAAAGAAGCCTCCCCCGAGCACCTTACATAACATCAGCCTGCTCCCTTTATTCTGTTTATACTACCATTACATTGCAGTAACTCTTTTTGTTTGCCTATTTATGTTATTTGTTCATATTTTTATTAACTGCTTTTACTACCATAATTTTCTTTTATGAAGTCAGGGAACTTGTCTATCTCATAGAAGATAAGTTGAATATTTGTTGAACAAATGAAGAAAAGAAAGAGGGAATTCAGCCCCCGTAGATTCGGATTTGATGTCTGGCATCAGAATTTAGACGGAGCTTAAAACGATGACTGAGTCTGATTGTCAGAGTTTGAAATCCCAGTTCTTATAGTTTGGGTAACTGTGAGCAAGTTATCAAATTTTAAAAGCATTACTTCTTCATTATTAAATTTTGAATAATAGCAATACCTACCATCTAAGGCTACTGCAAGAATTAAAAGAGAAAAAAAATTATACTAAACACAGAGAAAATAAATGTCGGCTATTATATCACTATTGTCGTTATTTCCATTTTATAAGCAACCCAATTTCCACTGAGTCTTCTAGATACTATTCAGATCCAAAACACATTTAGCAAAGTTTCCCTTTGAGAAGGATGATGAAAAATGCATATGTTTCATAAAAGTTGGTTAGAGAATGAGGTGAATACGGAGGAAGGCTGCATCCATTTCCTCTCTAAGCTGCTGCGTAGACAAGGAAGAAGTCAAGAACAAATATGAAGGGACTGTTTGCCTGATGCCTGGGCTTTTATATTCTCAGGGCCTTCCAGGGGGTTGCAGAAACAAAAAAGAAAAATAATTATCCTATTCTCCACCTCTTCTAGTTTCATTCTCTAATCCATTTCTGAGATTGAAGTTGGTAGATCTGGAGAAAAATTAAAACGAAGCAAATAAAAGAAAAGAAAAGTAACCAAATGTTGTTAGTGTATGGACGGCCAACTAATCTAGGACTGCCAGAATCTGGTCTTCTGACTCCTACTAGCTCATGGAAAGCTATCAGGATAGCCTTTCTGATGTAGAGCATCTGAGATTTAGCAAATATCTGCATTAAAGAAACCTAAACTGTTTCTGAATAAAATTGGAAGGACAGATCTCACATAAAGTTAATTCAAGAGAATTTTAAATCCATTGTACTTTCTCAACTCTGTTCAAAATAGATAAACCCCAGAATCCAGATGCTTTTATATAGTTTCAAAGTTAAATTACTTTTGCAGATACACAGTTACTGGTTTTTAAGAATAATCTTCTCATAGTACAGAGCACATAGGAAAAAATAAATAAATAAAATATGCTATTATATGGTGTTAATTGCTAGAGGAATTTAGGTTTTGAAAATGAGTCTTTCCTTCCCAGAATGGAGAGAGAAGAAAAGCTTTTAAAACCATTCCAAACTATTTTTGCTCTCTCAAACCAAAACACAAAGAGGCTTGTTCAATTTCAATTGAAATAAAAATAAAGTCACAGGGATGAGGAACAATATATCAACTTTCTGTTCAAAATGCATGTTTTTATCATTAGACGTAGTGTCATAAACATGATGCTATTATAACTGAAATCAAGCTTTGGATACTCTGCCAAAGGCATGTTTTTCAGTCATGCAAATAGTGTCCTTTTAAAACATGTATTTATAGCTTACTCTAAAAAAAACATTTTTCAAAAGGATTCTTTCGGTTTTTCTTTTTTTAGGACTATTGTTTGCATAACCAGCTCATCTCAGGAATATTATTGAGCTAAACATAAATGTCGTTTTCATTTGGCTAGCTACTGCCAATTATGCCGCAAATTCCAAAGGTTGATCTTTATGGAACAAATTTACCTGGGAGGGAAATGGACAATGTCAAAGGGAGATTTGGCCTCAACTAATCAAATGCCATTTACCTCTTTCCATAGTTTTCTCATCATCAGATGTTTAAATGCGATCATACAAAAGAAGGAGAAAAAAATTACAGAGCGAACTTCAAAGCAGCAGTTAAAAAGATATACAGAAATCTTGTTCTTTTTTAACTGAATATCTGAGGATATAATACTTCCCACGCACTCCTTTCAAATTATACTCTTAATGTCTTTGGGAGATAGTCATTGTTGCCTAGGAAATCCAGTCAAAACTAGCCAGTTAGATAATACCAGTAATCATGGGGCTTGGACATATTTCCAATGGTGTAGGTTTATAATCAAATTATAGGTATCATAACTGGCACAATAAGAGTAATTCATACATTAATATATCTATTAATTATTTGTCTATAACCAAAGGATTATTTTTAAGGTAGCCCATTAGCCACTGAACAGAAAGAACTAGTAACTATCACAATATAATTAGAAAATACTGAACTATATATGTAACCTTGTAAGTGTATTCATATGTATCTAACCACGCATTACATTAAGCAATGCAGCAAAATGTTTGAATTTTCAATAATAAACATCATCTAGTAGTATACCATTAAAACTGATGATTTATTTCACTTATGTGAAGGGTTCATAATTTAAGTTACTTTAACGGCTTAAAAACCACACTAGGGACTTGAATGAACTGGAATCTGCAATCGTACCAAATATAGAAAAAAGGAGCACCAATGGCATCCAGTAGGCATATAAATACTTTTAACCAGGTGAAATAAAACATCATCAACTATGCCATGCCTTGTAATGCAAGCGTTACTGACAATTCTCTTCACAATGACTACATAAAATGAGCTTTCATTACAAATTTAGGCAAAATAATGAAATTTGCACTCAGGTTTTCCTGCCTTCACATCCAGACGCCTTCATGTGTTGGCACTATGAACGTATGAACTTGGGCCTATGATTTAGCTTCTCTGTGCCTCAATTAAGTCCTGTGGAAAATGAGGGCAACAACTTGCCTCAGAGGATATTTTTGAGGAAGACATTTGGTAACAAGTAAATATTGCTGGCATTTGGCATATGCGCAATAAATGTTAGTTTCTTTTTACGTCTTTAGAGTGAGGCAATGTCATCACAAAATGAGGAGCCAGGTTTGACTCCTCGTTTAAAGGACCCTGAGAGCCACTGCAAGTTTGAGTTTACATTTGATATGTCAACATTCCAGACACTTCCAAAACAAGCAACTATCCTTCCTTCCAAATTAGAATTCTCTAGGAGCGGTAGCAAAGGCAACAAGTCTGAATAGAGACAGAGCAGATAAAGATTTAGATTTGCTTAATAAACCCTTCCTTGAAAATCCCTTGAAGAAGTGCCTTACACATTACTTTTGGGATCCATACAAGATACAGGTACATACAGATATCAGTAGTTTGTCCTCATAATACACCTCTTTACTATTATTATCAATCTCTTCCCCATCATCAGCTGACCATTACATGTTGAGGACTCAGTGCTAGGTGTTAGCCATCTCTCTATTTCATATCAAT
Source organism: Equus przewalskii (assembly GCF_037783145.1). NCBI lineage: Eukaryota > Metazoa > Chordata > Mammalia > Perissodactyla > Equidae > Equus > Equus przewalskii. Next base: position 55,365,789 of record NC_091836.1, on the reverse strand, counting down.
ATAGAATGCTTAGGTTATCATCTCTCAGCAAATAAAACCTAAGATGCATAACTTCACAATCTATTTCACTCTTTCTCAGTCCATGGAGCATACTGCAGACGACCATTTCCTCAGAGACCTTGTGATTGATGCAGGTCCTGCCTCACTGACGCCAGATTCTGCTTGCCAGTATTAACTCTGAAAATTTGTGATTCACTCTAAAGAGACAAGGCAGCTGCTAATTTCTTTCTGTTATGCCATATTCAATAGCACACCAACAAAGATCAACGTGAGGGCCTAGCAGGCTACACACCATGATGTAAAAGTAGTTGATGTCAAATTCCTTAATCTGGGAGGTTATCTTCTCCTTCTGGACCAGGAGGTCTTCCCTGGCAATCCCTGGACTAGGTAGACATCCCTGCTGTGACCTCTCACACAATATTGAGCTTCCCTATCACCTCCCTCTCATAAATGATCTCACTTGTTGGTTTAATTGTTGCTCTTCACCATCAGGCTCTGTCTCTGTGAAGGCTTGGAGTTTTTCTGTCTTGGTCCCCATTGTTCTCTAGGGAACTGGCATTCTGATTGGTTCAGAACCAATGCTCAAGCATAATTGTGGCGTGACTTAAATTAGCAATATAACGGTTCTTCTCTGGGTGATTAGGAGTATCATTCTTTACATTTGGCAAGAACTTTTCAACCTACCTGAGTATTTTACAAACATACGCCCTCACTTAGTACTTGAATGTTTCCTGTCTTCCTATTTGTAAGTACATATCTACACTAGCACAGGGCATGATACACAGAGGGCAGTTAATTAATATTTCTCAATGAGTAGATTAATTAAACCTCAAAATTTTTATATTCTGAAGACCTTTAGTTAAAATTAAAAGTCTTTATGCCAAATAACAGATTTCTGTTGTGTTCCTGACTACAGTCAGAGCCCTCCAGTGGTCAAAATCACTTTTTCAGATTTTCCTACTACGTAGCCCATAAACCTTGAAACTACAAGGTATAAGAAGATTACTCTGTTGTCAATGAATTTTAAAGGCAAGTGTTAGCTTATTCTATTTCTCGTTAAATGTTTGTATAATAATACCTTCATACTTAACGTTCTTCTGCTAAAGTAGATACCCTATTTGATTTAAAATAAACATTTCTAGTTAAATGCGCATGTATTAATGGTTTTGTTCTTAACACTCTTCTGTTAGAATGCAAACATTCTAAGACATGTCCTAGCTGTTCAAGAGTCATTCCACTGTTTTCTTTTGTTTTTAATTCCAGTCCGTTTCCATCTTCTCACAAGAGCCATGTTAACAGAAATTAGAAATTCATAACAAGTATTGTAATTCAGACTCACAGTAAGAAAGCGCAGAAAGAATTTCCTTCTCTGGTTCAAAAGGCCATTTATGTAAGTTTCTATTTGTTGAAATATCAAGAATGGCCAAGTCATCTTGATGTAGTTTCATTGACCAGAGGCAACATGATGAGAATTCAGGTCCAGATTGTTTTTAACTGTGAGCCCCAGATCTTTTACAGTCATTTTTACATACTCCATCTGGTTCTGAAATCCAAAATAGCCTCTATATTTGAACACAGGAATCTTGTTTTGAAACCATTCTCTCTTAAGACCATGTAGGGGCTAAAACATCCAGCCTGAAGATTGAAATCTACCAGGCCCAGTAGCATGAGGGGACAATAGTCTAGCCACAAAAATGACTGAGGAGCCAAAAGAAAGTGACTTAGCTTAGCTCTAAAATAATTCTGAAAAGTTACCAAAGTAAATTCATCAAAAAAAACAAAAACAAAAACGTGGATTTTTATGTTTGATTTTTTTGGTATGCCTATATGGTTTGAACACAACACATCACTATCTCTGGAATCTATAATTGTGGTACAGCTTTAAAGTGTCGCCTTCATTCTGTTGGATTATAAGTAAGAAGATGCCTTCTGTTAAGCAAGTGAGAGAGATCCCTCTGGAACCTACTAGTTAAGTCTCTCTGACTCAATAGGGGATTGAGTTAAGAAACAGAAAAAATAAGCTTTAAAAAAAATCCCCAAAGTCCCTTGAGAAAACAATCTTGTTTATGAGTAGATATCCACGAAGATCTTCTTACCAGTTGTGTTAAATATAATCTAGCAGAGACCCTACAAACCCTTTCTTCTGAGCTACCAAATCTGTAGTTTGTACTGTGAAAGAAATTATATAGCTGACCAAAATAGTCAAGTGAGTGGAATCTGGAACATTTTTTTATAACCAACTTAATTTTTTTTGGAGTCATGGTTAAAGCTAGGCAAAGCTAAGAACTGGTTCCTTAGTAACCAACTCCTAGGAGCTTCAGATTAATATTGGTTTACTCTTTCTTATGCCCAAATCTTTGTTTGCTATCACAAAGTTTGTCTGTTTTATACAACTGTCATTCCCAGAATCCTTAGGAGAACACCTACGTATTTATGCAATGGTAAGTTCTCAGCAGTTCTTAAATTCCCCACTCTGATTCTCTTGATCTGTTCAGAGAACACCATGCACCAAGCTGTATGCTTCAGCTTGAAAGGCAGCATCATCTTCCTTGAGGAGGCAATAGAAAAACTGTTAGGAAATTCCTACCACTCTGGAGCTGTTGCTGCTGACTGGGCTTATGGTTTCTGGCAGAATTTGTTTTTGTTTTTGTTTTTTTTTGTGAGGAGGATTGGCCCTGACCTAACATCTGCTGCCAATCTTACCGTTTTTGCTTGAGGAAGAGTGGCCCTGAGCTAAAATCTGTGCCCACCTTCCTCTATTTAGTATGTGGGATGCCACCACAGCATGGCTTGATGAGTGATGTAGGTCCACACCTGGGATCCAAACCCACAAACTCGGGTTGCCAAAGTGGAGCGCACTGAACTTAACCACTAAGTTGCTGGGCCGGCCCTGTGACCTGGCAGATTCTTTAAAGCGTCCTTCTTTTATTCCTTTATTTCCATCCCCATCTCCCAGTTGCATCATTCTCTCTTCATATATACCCTCTTCTGGATTTGGAACCCAGCACCTTTTGCCTACCCGCTCTGTTAATATGGCACATTAAAACACTTGAGCCCCATAAGTCTTAGTTTATAAACCGTTTCTTCGTTAGCTGTGGTAAAGTGCCTACTGGCTTTTTTTTGTTAACTGTTGAGCCTAATTATGTGGTAGTTTACTGGCTTTTATTGAATGCACTTAGTTAACCTTCTTTTAGTTTTATTAGGTAGTAAATTTGTTAATTTGGCACGACCTTTTGCTTTCTTGGCTTGGCATCCGGGGTTAGTAATTGCTTCCCTATAATCAATGGATTTACTCATTTACTAATAAGTGCTCCTTTACCCTCCTAATTGTAGATCTTCGTCTTTATTTAAAAGACAATTAGGAAAAATGGCTTCCTTGCCTCTTTAAATTTGGACACTTAGTAGGAAACGGCATTTCCTTCATCTAATAAGCACTATTAAGTGCTGAGCTTGTTTTTAGCCTTGTGCTAAGTGCTATGGAGAACTAAGGTAGCCTCAGACTCAATCTGTCTTCAAGGAAAGCCCTAAGCTCCCCTCTGATTGCTTTATTTGTACTGTGCCCTGTATCTGAAGTACACTGTGTTCTCCACAGTGCCTACCTAGTCAACCAGGAAGACACATCGATTCATCCACACGGCCTCAAGGTTCCATTTCATAGCCTGTTCTTAGTGTTCTCCAACCTAGGGAAGGCTAAATTAATGTTCTCTCATGAACTGTGTTCTCAAACCAGTTTATTATTACCACTGGTCATATTGAACAATACATATGAATTATAAATAGGCCCTTATATATCTCTTTCACTACATGAAACGTCTGAAGTGCAGGAAATGTTTTTATAAATTTCAGCATTCCCAGGGCGCAGCTCAGAGCAGATTCATACCTCCGTAAGTCAGTATTCCAGAGATCATAACTCCAGTTTCACAAAATCTATAGTAAAGCTTCCACTACCTTTGAGAAAGATAAGAAGCATAATCATGGGCTTCAGAACAAACAGTCCCTGGTGGCACATAGCCTACCCTGAATAAATGTTGGTTAGTTTTTAAATATCAGCCAAAGAAGACTGCACCAGGAGATGACAGCCCTGGGTCTGTCACTCTCTGGTAATGTAACCTGGGGCAGGTTAAGTAACTTCCTTGGGTGTTAGTTTCCATATTAATATCGCAAATGTGGTAGAATTAATATTTGTTAAGGGTACCTTGCTGTGTGAAGACTATATGATTCCATCACGTGGGATTGGTAAAGTATACAAACGTTTATGTAACATGCAACAAGATTTAGTAAGTGCCAGAATTTCCTGGGTTAGACAATACGTATTAGATAAATCTAGAGGAGAAAGGGTTTGGGACACTTGAGCCAAAAAGTCAATTACGGTTATTGTAAAATGATCTAGATGATCCAAAGTGACGACCTGAGCATAAACTGCACATGCAACACGAACAGGGGGAACTCGTTAGCCTTCCTCAAGCAGACAGGTCCCCTGGTGTATTAACACCACCACATGTGAGCCTGAAATGAGTGGTTACATCAGCTGCTATTCCTAGAACATTCCTAGATAGACATTGCCAGGTGTGTTGACTTCAAAGTAACTGGATATTACATTTCATCAGACTGAGCAGGAGAAAAAGCAGGTTCATGGTGAGGATGGAGAATATGATCATCTTTCTTCCATAAGCTTTTCTGGAGAAGAAAAAATAAACACTACAGGCAGATTACTTACAAAAGTTGTTCTAATATAAAATTACAGTTGATGAGAAAAGTAGTGAGAAGTGAGTCACGGTACTCAAAGAAGCAGCCAGCCTCTTTCAGATGAACTGGGATAGACCAAAGACCCACTAGGAATTACAATACTCAGGCAAATGTACAAGTCTATGTTCTCCTTCAGAATGCCACATGTACAGATTTAGAGGCCAGCATCTGAGTAAAGCTGGACTAACATTCTGGGAAGACAAACAGCTTTACGACTGTGATTCAGATGAGATCTTAGAAAAAATGAGGATAAACTTTTGTCTCCATAGTTCATATTTGTCTCCATAAAATGGCTCCATGGGAAGTTAAATTGTGAAAGAGGCTTGTCCTTCCACGCACTAACAGTTTGCACCTGCAAACATTAGTGACCGTGGTGCCTGAAGCAGGTCTGAAGGCAGTCCAAGGGGTCACTGGGAAATTAAGTCAGCAGGCAGGTAATTGTTCTGTCCATGATCCAATTAAAGACACAAAGAACCACAATTGACTTCCTGCAGCCATTAAAGGAAACAAGGGGCGTGGACTGTCATTGTCATAAAAACATAATTAAACATTCAGTACACCGGCAAACAGGGAAAAACAAACAGATTTTTCAACAGGCCACAAATACATTTCAGCCCTTACTTTGTTCCTCACAGGCAATGAATTGACAGCACAATTTTGACCACTGACTGGCTGAAGGTCACAGAAGGAATTAAAATACCTCCTAGTGAGAGACCTCAGATGAGAACTAACATGAAGAATCCCTCTACTGCGAAATATTTCCCAAAGGGGGCTACATACACCTGAATCCCCTGGGTGGTTTTTTACAAACACCAATTTCCAGGTCTCACCCTAGAACCACTGAATAGGAAACTTTGAAACCAGAATCCAAGAATTTGCTTTTAAAATGCATCCCAAGATTTTGAAGCAGCCAGCCTTGCACCAGCCCAGCACCAGAACTCTGCCGACTGCTGCTGCCCACTAAATATAAAATGCAAAAGAGCTACAGTTCACGAAAACAACGTTTATTTTATTTCCCATCTATATGTATGTCCATACTAGCCTCATCTAAAATAAAGCACAATAATGAATTCTTGCTAAGTTACAGAAATAAAGCCTGCCCTGTCCAATCCTCAAAGAAAGTTTGGAATTCTCTTTTAGAGAACATTAAAACTTGAGATGCCACGCATGCAAGCAAGACCATAGCATGATGGGAGTAAAATATTAAATATAGTCTAAAGATCAACAAAATCAATCATGAGAAAAAGAGAAACAAGCAAACACATCAACAACAGATACAATAAAATGCCCCAAAGACAACTTGCTGAAAGTTTCATTCTATCATGACTCTTGTATTTCATCCCTGGATGTCTGCCTTTGTTGGGGTTGAAGAGCAGGACGTAGATGCCTAATACAACAGTGTTTTGAGCTGGGAGAAGAGACTCATTCTTTAATTAAATCATAGTCTTTACGTACTATGTGCCATGCTTGGTGCTGGGTGCTGACTATAGACCAGTGGTTCTCGACCAGGAGCAATTTTTCCTCTCAGGGGACGTTTGGCAATGTCTGGAAACATTTTTGCCTGTGACTACTGGGGACAGTGAGGAGAGTGGGGTTCTACTTGGTATTTAGTGAGTAAGGCCAGGGATTCTACTAAACATCCTACAGTGCACAGGACAAGCTCACACAGCAAAGAATTATCTGGCCCAAAATGTCAGTAATGCCAAGGTTGAGAAAGCTTGGCATAGACTGAAGAAGAAGCAGACATGCTTTTTGCCCTTATGGAATTTATTTGAGACAGCCTTAAATAAACATTCAACGAAATGTATAACAAAATATTATCAAAAGTGCTTTGACGAAAAGAACAAGAATTAGTAGAACACAGAGGTGACACTGGAACTAGTTGTTCATCTCATCAACAAAAAAGAACAGGGTCCAACAGATGACAGGTCTCAAATTTTTGCTGAATGAATAAACCATCTTCTATCACCCACTAACTATAACAGCATGTAATATAAAGATCTTTTTCGTTCAACACTTTTTAACCACCTTGTTCTTCGTTCTTTCAGCTTATGTGAATGCGGCGCACCCAGAATATCCTCTGAACTTTACACCAACTCCAGCTATGGCAGCCATTCCTCCAATGTCCTTCTAGACTTGCTTTCCATGGCCCCTTGACAACACAAATAGAGCTTCAGCTACCTAATCTGATCTTCTCAGAGTAAAGGCCAGTGTCTGGGGGTGGGGGTGGGGTGGATGGGGGAGATTTTCTCTGATGACATTAAGATGAAACATGGAATTGAATAGGAGTACTAGTAGGAGAGGCGGTTAATTACATGGTAGGTGTCGACACTCAGATGAGACCAATAGCATGTGTAGAGGACCCTGTCAGCATCCTATCATGCTTTTCTGGTTGGAGGATAATCATTTTCCTAGAGAGGAACCACTTCCTCAATGTGGCTCAGAACTTTCTAGCTCTAGGGACAGGCACAGACTTAAGCAGCCAGAGCCAATGGTACTCAAGTCTGCATATTTGTTGGAATTCTCGAAAAAAAGTCATTTTGTTTACATCGTAATTGTTGACAGGAAAATATAGGAGCCTAAATTTACTGTCAATTCTTTTACCACAAACAAAGGAGTATCTGCTTCAAAAATAGAGTCAATCCAGACAAAGACAAAGCAGGGCAGTATACCAGTGATATCATTTAAGCCCCAGGATCCAGCAATGCCTGATGCCAGATAATCTGGGTGATTAAATCATAACATAACTAAGGAAAATTGAACACATGTGTGGTCCTGAGGTAACTCCAATTGAACTCAGGATAAATAAGACATGATCCTGCCATTAAGAATTTCACATTTATTAAAGGAAACAATTTTATCTGTGAGCATCTATCATGTTTTAGCTGCTATACCTAGACACCGAACAGGTACAAATAAAGGTCTAAATTAATTATCTTCATCTTATTAGACACTGTGCTTAGTAACTTTCCCAAGTCAGAGAATAAATAAATGATCAAGCAGATTTTGAATCCAACTCTTTCTTATTCTAATGCTCCTAGACTTTGCTATGTGTTATATTGCCTCCCGGCAACTATCAAACAAAGAAAATGATTTAATTGTACCAACAAGATTCAAAAACATTTCTACTAGTGTGCAGAAGAAGGAAAAATATAACTCTGAGAAATGTTTCACAGATCAAATTTTGAAAGTTTATAGGGTGTAGAAAGGAGGAAAAATGGAAGAAGGTCTTTTAGAGATTAAGTTTTACTGGCCCTTTGGGCCAAGCACTGTTCTAAATACATTACTATATTAACTCATTTATCCTTATGGTAACTCTATCAAATAGCTGCTATTGTTATCACCATTTTTAAAGATAACTTGGGACACGCAGAGAGAAAGTAATTTGCCCATACAACGCTTTTGCAGGACTAGGATTTGAACCCAGGCAGTCTAGCTCCAGAACGCACACTTGATGCCTTGTATTGACTCCCATATGACTGTACACAACCCTATGTTGCCTCTCATATGACTATGTCACAGTAAGTATAGGAACATCAATGACAAGAAATAAATGAATATCACAATTTAGATATTAGTCTGATATTTGCTTGTACATGTAATCAAACTCGTTTTTAAATTGCTTATAGATGGCTTACAGAAATTTATTTCTCAAAATACTTCATTTGGGATTTTCAACACACTATAGATTAGACGTTTTTTGACAGGACAAGGGCAATAATAAGACAATATGTTACAGCTGAAGGTTAAACTTTAGCTAAATAGGGAACAGAAGACAACTCATTTATTGGTGGTGCAGTACAGTTTAATTCAATATATTTATTAAGCAACTATTTCGTGTTCCTACCCTTACCAAACATAGAGGCTAGAAAACTAGTTACAGTCTGCCAAATAAAAACGTAAGATAAGGTCATTTTCTTAAATGACATCATTTATTTATGTCTATGTGTGTGCATGTGTGTATATACAAACATATACATATTCATGTATATGCACAAAAACACACACACTTAGACACATGCACGCGCAGTTATACGCCCTTTTACCCTTTTACATACAGTGGGCTACTTCTGAAAAACGAGGGATAAGTTCTAATGATTTCAGTTGTACCTGCTTTTGCCTTGAAACGTGGCATGGAAGTGGTTACATTCCATATCAAAACCCTATAGCAAAATTTCAAATAGAAATTATTACAAATATCATTTAATCAATTCAGCTATTCCTATAATATAAAGCTTTAATAAATAGACAAATAAATACAATCACACAATTTAATGTGCTCTTATTATACGGAATTTATTGAAAGTATTGTATGCTATGAAAAACTGGCTATGTCACTTACTTTGAGTTTGGTCAAGTCACTCAAACTCACTGGAGCCTCAAATTTTTCATCTGTAAATGAGAATAAAACTTTAAACTTGTTTTAAGATTGTTAAGAGAATTAAAGTACACTGCTGCCATATCATAAAACCCAATAAATAATAGCTTTTAGGGGCTGGTCCTGTGGCATAGTGGTTAAGTCCAGCATGCTCCCCTTTGGCGGCCCAGGTTTGCAGGTTCAGATCCTGGCCACAGACCTACCTGACTCATCAAGCCATGCTGTGGCAGTGATCTACACACAAAATAGAGGAAGATTGGCACAGATGTTACCTTAGGGTCAATCTTCCTCAAGCAAAAAGAAAAAAGAAGAAGATTGGCAACAGATGTTAGCTCAGAGCAAATCTTCCTCACCAATAATAATAATAATAATAATAGCTTTTATTATTTAATACATACATATATAGTTCTAGCATATGAGATAAACTGTGTATTATTCATAATCTTTGACATTGTTTCATGAAATCAATTAGAATGTAGTAAGCACCTTCATAAAAATATTAAAATCTAAAAGGAATTCTCTGGAGAGCTTTTTCAAGTTGGCTTTGAAAAAGATTGAAGGTACTTAGGGAGATCTGGGAACATTTTGAAAAATTTTTCTGGGTTATCTTTGTTGTCGCCTTCTTTTTCTTTTTATATAGTGCCTTGTAGAAGCCTCTAGTAGAGAGAGCACATCATTCCTTTGACTGCCGTGGAACAGACATACTCTCTGAAGTTATCTTAGCACGACAGCACCTTCGCTTCTCCTCCGTGGGGCAATGAACGGTAAATGTGGGACAGGACCCTGATGCCTCAGTCCTTTACCCCTCCCCAACACCTTTAAATCCTCTCCATGACATAGAGAAAAAAGTTTTCAGAAAATATGATGTTTGCTCCAATTATCCACGAACATAAGCAATTAAAATAAGAAACTGCATGAAAATATAAACTGTGTGTCCACCGTGATGCAGCAATCTCACTGTTCAGAACTTACATGTGGAAAATAGCTCAACCACAAAAAAGACATATGTACACGTGTGTTACGTATACAAGTAGTGTTGTAGCACTGTTTTAATAGTGACAAGTTGGGAATAACCTAAATGTCAACTTTATGCTGACTAAGTAAATTCTGTAAGAAATTTAAAATGCAATCCTATACAGTCATTGAAAATAATATCGTATATTCGTATCCATTGAACCAGAAATATAACCACAATATATTCATGAGGGGAAAGAAAATCAAGTTACAGAACAAATAAAATACAGAAGAATATATATTTTCTGACCCTATTTTTACAGTAGTCTATATATAAATATAAGTATTTATAGCTGGATAGAGCCCTATCTGGAAAAAATATTATTTTCCAAAATGTCAGAAGTTATTCTCTTTGAATATTAGAATTTTAGGTAATTCCTACATCTTTATATTTCTATTACAATTTTTCTTACATTGAGCATGTGCATTAAGAATTTTTATTTAATAAACATAACACTACTTTTTTTAAGGTGCAGAACTTTGTTATTTATTGTGCCAAACTAAAGTCAAATTGTATTGATTTTGATCCAGAAAGAAAAGAACAAACATCTGTTAAGTTGCCATTCTGGCCTGTAAACATTTGATATGCTATCTCAGTTGGGCTTCAGTTTCAATTTTAAAAGAATATTAAGGAATGTATACAGTTACTTTCAGAGATGATTTTTATATTATATGCAATAAAGACAGTAATAGCCAATATTTTTTGAACCAGGTTCTTTTCAGAGGATTGATATTTTTCGACTGATTCTAATTTTTAAAACCAGCCTATGAGTTGGGTACAATAATTAAAAGAGTCACATAATGAGCAAGCTGCGACACAGAGTGGTTAAGTAACTTGCCCAAAGGTCACACAGAAAGCAAATGATGTAGCTAAGGATTCCATTCCAGGTAGACTGACTCCAATACTTATACGCAGGACGACTACTCTGTGCTCAATTTATACGACCAGATAAGTGCATACTGTTCTTTTCATGGTGGCCATCTTTGGAAACCAGGTGTTTATCTCATTAAACTGCCATTGTTCAATATGTTTGGGCATTTTAATAGCTGCACGCTGTCTCCTGGTTATATACAGTCACCTTTTCTTGGACTGATACTTTTGGGTGCCTTTCTCCCTTCTTCACCTTTCTTTTAACACAGCTCATTTGTACACACAGACCTCTTTTCTCTGACACAATAAACAAGAGTGAAAGAGCCATTGAGATAATCTGCTGTTGTCCTTGGCTTTTAGCTGCTACTTATCAACTGAACGGGGACAAGAACCCCCACATGCATGGTCAGGAAACAAGCAGGCTGAAGTCGGTTCATTTGCACACTGCCTGCTGGCCTACTGAGTTGTAATGTGATGACCCAGGAAGCAGGAGGACTGTCGAAGGTTCACAAATCGATGTCTACCTATGTTGGAGCAGAACATACCAATTTCAGTATGAAAGGATAATATTGTGGTTACACCTCAAAACAGGACAGTAATTAGTCCTCTAAAGGTTGTGCAGTTAGGGGTCATTAATTACCATTAATAAGTATTTATGTCTTGTATTTCTTCTGTATACTGAAATTTCATATCAAGAAGCAACACTCAGTTAGCTCATTCAAATGAATTCACATCTGATCCAGAACTTAGACTAATAAATATTTAGATTGTAAATCTCAGGATAAATGTAAAGAAGATTCTAGGGCATACATTATTAGAATTCTGTATAAATATACTCCATATATTAAAATTATGAAAGGTAAAAAAATTTAAAATTTAAATCTCTGAATAAGGAAATATATACCTTAAACCTATCATATATACCCCAAACCAATCATCAAATCATATTTAGGGGTTTCATATAACAGGAATAGTGAACTCTGTAATAAAAATGATCTAGGCATTTTCATAGCCACAAAAGGACCCATGCCCGGAAAGGATTCTCTCAAAGAATGCTTTGGTATTAATCAGGTAAGTACTCCTGGTGTCCTGGTGTGCCTACTGGTTTTGAATCCTGGGCTGGCTTCTCTAGAGAAGCCAAAGAAGTATGAGCAATTCCTGCCACACCATTGGAGACCATGGGATTCAAAGTGCCAGAAGCTTACCTAGGGATGCAAAATTAAAATGAATGAAGCAATTACAGAGCCTTAGAAAAAGTGTATAATTAACCTTAGTACTCTTTTTCTCAGTTTGAGTTATTACCCAAATGGTTAGTCGGATTGAGCTAATGTTACTTTTAGAGAGAAATGTTGAATATGTCAATCCTATAGCATGATTAAAAACCTAATTTATTTTTTTCTTAAAGGCATCACAAATCATTTTTTAATGATTTTTTAAAAGGGGAACATAAAGGAATTTGCCAAACTCACTACCTTGTAATAAAGTAACCAGTACGAAGTGTATTAATTCAGAGAAAAAAAGTTAAATGGTTTCATTTATCATATGTTTTATATTAAGGCTTACTTATCTCTGACTTATGGATAGATAGACAATATATAGATAGATAAATGGTAGATAGGTAGATAGATAGACTGACCACATATATACAAAGAAAGAGAGAGAAATGCCAAGAATATATGTATACACACACACACACACACACACACACACACACACATATGTATACACACACATGTATATTCCTGACTCCTTGAATGCTCTTGTTTAGCTTCGTGATCTAGTATAACCTATGATATATTTGACTAATTGAATTGAACTGACTTGACTTTGACTATGCCTATTCTTCACATACTCCCTTGGGCTTCACTTAAGCCCACAGACGCTTAGTCAGGTGCCCTCTGTGTTTCTGACCCCGTGCAGAACCGTGCTGTGGAGGAAAAAACAGGAGTTAGAAGAGGACAAAGGATCTAGCCCTAAGAAGCACAGGAGCTGATCGATGCGACCTGGGCAAGCACAGAGACCAGACAGAGAAACACACAAATCATTGTACGAGGACTGAGGAAAAGTGCAAAGAGAATATCAGCCATTAGGAGACAGGATTCCAGCCCTGGCTCTGCAACCCAGTAGCTTCAGGAGAGCTTTGGGTCGCTAGCTGGTTTTCTCTAGACCTCACTTACCATTTCTGGAAAACAGGTCTGAGCCAGCTAGTGAGCCTCTAAATTGGCAAGTTTTTCTGAGTCATACCTGCTCTATATCTATGGTTAGCTAGCAACTATAACTGTACTGGTCAAGATGCAAGCAACACAGTAAGCAACAAAATTCAACACAATGATTCAAACTAAAAAAAAAAAAGAAGGGGCCGGTCGGGTGGCGCAGCGATTAGGTGCGCACGTTTCACTTCTTGGCTGCGTGGGGTTCACCAGTTCAGATCCTGGGTACGGACATGGCACTGCTTGGCAGGACATGCTGTGGTAGGCATCCCACATATAAAGTAGAGGAAGATGGGCACAGATGTGAGCTCAGGGCCAGTCTTCCTCAGCAAAAAGAGGGGTATTGGCAGTAGTTAGCTCAGGGCTAATCTTCCTCAAAAAAAAAAAAAAAAAAACAGAGAGAAATTTATGTAACGGCTATTGGGCACCTTAGAGAATCACCAAGAAGACCTGGATGAGAAAAAGGGCAAAAAAAGAAGAAGCCATGACACTTGCACTATAGCCCAAATAATGCCACAGAACCTGCTGCTCCCATTGATTCTAGGTTTCTACAGCTTGTGCTACCACATGGCCTTCAGTGGACAGTGCTGCTGGTTCTGAGGACTCCACGGGGCCACGGCTGCTCCCATGCCACAAGCGCTTGTCCACTTGCCCAACCTCCTGTGAGATGGAGTCTGAGGGGCCCAGCCTGGGTCAGAAGCCACAGCCCTGCGGCAAATAAAGTTGGGGAGGTTATGGAACGAGAATTGTCTACTTCCTTTCCCACCCAACCCCAAACTTAAAGATAGGGGATTCTCCAAATACAAAAGAGGGTTCACATGCTGGGTAGACAAAAATTGAGACTTATTCAAACATGAAGACGCCACCTCAAGAGTCTCACACTTACCTACACAATGAGCACCATTCAGATATGGTGAAGCGTTTGGACCAAATTCAAAGGAATGTCAAGTACAAGAGCATATTTTCAACAAATTGCAGTGTGATCCTTCTTTTGCTCCCTCAGAACAATATATTCATAATTTTCTCACATTTCAGTGTGGTTAGTGATGCAGTCTGCCCTTCCCCAACAAGACAGTGTGTTGGTAGGCGCCTTATTCTTTCTTTGTATTCTCGGCACATTTTAGGGATGAAATAAATATTTCGCTTTGTGTGGTTTTGTTAGTGGAGGTTCATAGAAAATAACACATTTGAAGCACATATGAAAGTCAAAGGTTAATTTTGTTAATGCATAAAGAATTCATGCAATCAATAAGAAATTACTAATATTTTAACAGATACTATAGAAAAGGATGTACAGGCAATTCACCAAAAAGGAAATGTAGCTGGATAACAAAAAAATGTGAAAATGCTAATAACTCAAGAAATAGAAAATAATATGAAATGCCATTTTTATTTATCTAATTTACAGGGATTTTTTCCAGATCATAATGTAATGCATAGTATATATAATACACCATATTATGTTGGCCAAGGATTCAGTGAAATGGGAACATTCATATATTTCTAGAGGGGCATAAATTCATAACATGTAAGACAATTTATAATATGTATCATGAATCTTAAAATTTTGATACCCATTGACTGAGCAATAACTATTCCAATTATCTATGCAAAGGGAAAATGCAGAAAAAATATTATATTATTCACTCTAGTACCATTTATAATAGTAAAACATTAGGGTAAAAACATAAATTTTCCAAAAGTTTAGAAATGGTCAGGTATACAATGAATACTTACCTAAAAGTATATTATGCCACCATGGAAAATGATGTTGATGAAATATTCATACTGACATGGAAAAATGCTGCCATATGCATCCTGCACAGGCAGGCATTGTAACTAATCACCACACACCCCCCCCCCCCCCCCATTGCAATTGTTTCCTTACATGTCTGGTCTCTTATGAAACCATAATCTCTTCAAAGTCAGGTATCTTACCTTATTTACTTTTTATCACTAGTAACTAGTACCTTGTTATCTAATTTGAGCTCAACATATTGTTGAAGAATGCAGTGAGTGAATGAATAAGAGAGCAAACAAATATGAATATGTCTTTAGAAAGTCGTTTCCCTGAATGGTATCCGTGTCTGTTACTTTATGTATTTTGTGACATAGAATGGTACAATAGAAGACAATTAATCAATATCATGCAAAACCTGTGCTCAAAAATACTTTCTGAAATTCAATGCCTCATCCAGCGTTTTCCTTTCCCTTTTATTTTGTTCAGCAGGTATAAAGCTAGGTACAATGAGTTCCTGATAAGCCACAATACTGACTGGATTTTCAAAAGGCCTCTAGAATATAAGTGAGTAGATAGTTTCCAAAGTCCTTGAATAATATGATAAGTTATATGTACACACACACATACACATACACACACACACCTGCCCTGTTGGGCTATCAATACCTGCCTTCTGTCTTCTCTGGGCTCAGTCCTATTAGCCTTGAATGTTGCCTGCAGAGGATGCCAGAGAGTGAAGAATCTGCCAAGCTCATAGCTGATCATTGACAATCTCATGACTTTCAAATTTAAGGGAATGTTGAATGGTACCCACTGGAATTACATCCATGTGTGTTGTACCAATTGTTTAATCTTCAGATCAGGCAAAGTATAATAGCACCTCTAAGCTAGGTCAATTGTCAGACACAGGCATGTGCCTCCAAGACCATGTAATGACTGGGACATAAGTGCCTGGATCAAGGAATTTTCATTGAAAATTTAATCTTCTTCAGACTCTCAAAAATAACTAAAATACTCTGACCCCACAGATAGCATTGGGATTTACCTACATATCATATCAATTATTCATGAAATGTTTTATGCAGAAAGAGTTTGTTCCAAGGTTATTTATAGATATAAATAGGAAAATTTCATCGGAGAAAAAAATAAAAAGCAATGTTCACATACCAACTCTACCACAAGGTTCTTACGTCAGATAGACATGCTCTAAATGGAGACTCATATAATGTCACCAGAGTTAACAAGGTAAACCGAGGCAGGGGTGGGGGTGATGCAGAGCTGAATTGAGCCATGTGAGTAAAAGCATGGGCTTTAGAGGCAGACATCAGAGTTCAGCTCCAGCACTGCGCTTATTAGCTGGGTGTCCTCAGTTACTCAGCCACTCTTACTGCTGTTTCCTCACCTGTAAATGGGAATAATAATAATAATAATATCTACCTCATAGTTTCATTGTGAGAATTAAATGAAGACATAAAGTACTTAGCAGAGTTCATGGCACACACCAAATACTAAATAATACTATTTAGTTGGCTAGAATTACTAGTCCACATGACTCAATTGATTAAGTTAATAGCACCTGATCACAATGGAAAAGTCTTGCCAATCTGAAAAATGGCATGGATTTTTAATTATTTTTTCCGATACAGCCTCAGTAAGAGACCAGGCAGCTTTACTTAACACAAATGACTAAAATTAAGAGTAGTAAAGGCTAGGAATCTCAAGAATGTCTTTGAAAATGGTAATAAGCATAAAAACATCTCAAGGTAAGTAAAAGAGCAATTTCCTTCTAGGGGCCTCACTCAGGTCTGGTTAGTCCCCGGCCTGGGGGGAGGGAAAGGGCAGTAGTTCAGGTGCAGAAGTTCAAGTGGTCCTGCTCTTCCAGTGGTTTTCATTCACCCGACGGTTCCCAGCAAAGACTCCCCAGAGAAGAAAGGAGAAATAAGACCTATCTATAGGATGCCTTTAAGAGATGAAACTAGGATCCTAAATAACATGATCCAGCAAGGAAACAGTGAATTCCTTTCTTATAGTATTTGTTTTACCCAGAATCCTCTGGCTAACTAAGCATCCTAACCAGAATTGCAAATATCACAGTAATAAATCTCAGTAAACAGAACTTTTGTTAACAACAGCACTTTACATTTTTTGCTAACAAAAGACATCTCAGAAGTTTTTAGTGACTTAAGAACAATTCATGAAACAAGCCTTCCTGAAGTTCAGGTCCAATTTTCTAAGCATAGCATTTTAAAAGGTGTTGTAGCTGCAAACAGTACTTTCCTACATGTTTTGGTCCCCCCTTTAGTTTTTTCTTTGTCTCGTAGTTTTTTTAAGGACACATGGAAAGGAGGCAATAGTAAGTTAGTACTTAAAATTGTGGTATTTTATTACATTTTCTGCACTACCAAAAATTGCTAAGATCAATGCCTAATTTTCTTGAAAGACCACATCCCTCAACGTGCAATCACTAAGACAAGAAAGCAAAAAATTTATTAACATTATAGTTCAGATCGCTGAAGAGGAGGATGGGAGAGACCAGAGAGCATCAAGATTAACAGTTTCGTTAACTTCTCTGTACCTCAGCTTTTTCATCTGTATCGTAAGAATAAAGTAGCACATATTTATACATCAGAGGCTACTCTGGGCCCTACAAATACGTTATTTTCTTCACATGACTATTCTATGAGGAAAATAATGCTATCATCCCCATTTTACAGATGAGGCAACTGACATACAAAAAGGAAAAGTCATGCTTTTGAAATGACAGAGCCAGAATTCAAATCCAGGATTCTTAAACTTAACATTCTTAGCCACAATGCTATTTTTTTTTTTTTTAAAGATTGGCACCTGAGCTACCATCTGTTGCCAATCTTCTTTCTTTTCTTCTTCTTCTTCTCCCCAAAGCGCCCAGTACATAGTTGTATATTCCACTTGGTCCTTCTGGTAGTGCTATGTGGGACACTGCCTCAGCATGGCTTGATGAGCACTGCCATGTCCGCGCCCAGGATTTGAACTAGTGAAACCCCGGGCCGCTAAAGTGGAGCCTTTGAACTTAACCACTCGGCACCAGGCCAGCCCCACAATGTTATATTTTGAATTAAAGAAGGAATCATCAAACGACCATGGTATACATAGGGGAACATAAGTTTTTTCTGAAGATCAAAAAATTTAAAATAACTCAGGAATTAAGCATTTCAAATTCCTTCATTCTTGAATCTAAGAAAAACTCCCAATAGAAATCAACATTGTATTTCATAACTCTGTAATAGTCTCTTGAGTTTTGAAAGAATCTGAGATGGAAATGAGTACTGACATAAGGATTTGTGACCAGATCAATGTGTAATTATGTTTTAGGTATAAAATTCTCCAGGGGAAAACTGCATGGAAATCCTCCTGAGAGACTCAGCTCAAGCTTATGGATGATTGGTGGTAAGTCACATTAGGAAGAGAAAAGAATTGGTGACTAGACGCAGCACACTGCAGAAGCGTCTTTCCAAAGAATGCCATGCCTCTCTGCCAACATGGCAGGACGCCTCAGGTCAAGAGGAGAATCAGCATCTCCTCCGTTGCTGGTGATGAGCCAGTTGAGCGTAAATCTGTAAGAAGCATTAATCTCTCTAAAGAATGTTTATGCATTTTTTTGTTTAAGATAAGAGTAGATGGCATATTGAAGATGATCTTTTCAACCATGTCCTTCCAACTTCTATCTCAAAGGACAATTGTTTAAAAGTATAAATAAGAATAGGTTTAGTTTTTAATTAGACGTGTAAAACAGCATAAGAATCGAGAAGACATAATAATTAATAATAGTAATAATAATAATAATAATAGCTGTCTCAGGAGCTGCCACCACATTGCACAACTCCAAACTCACCAATCCCTGTGAGCATCTACAGTAAATGGAACCCTTTAGAATTGTGCGACATCATGGATCTAGTGTCAGTTACTGTTCTAATGACTTTGTATATATTAACTCACTGAATCCTCAAGCAACTCTATGAGGAAGTGACTACTATGTCCCCATTTTACAAATTAAAATAATGCTAAGTCCTATTTTACACAGTAAGCAATGGAACTATAATTCAAAGCAAGGCTTTCTGGTCCTAGAACTTACTTGTATCCACCACACTCTGTTACCTCTCTCTCTAAGAAGAAAATGAGGAAAGCTGGATCAAAATATTAGCAAGAAGATTTAATAATGCTGTCTAAGATGGACTAAGCACCCTACGGCCTATTTTTCCAAGTGATTACAATTAAAAACTCAGACAGAGTTAAAAAATTACCTACCTGAGGAAACTTAAAAATTAAATACTAGCAGGAGAAGTGGGGGGAGGGGGGGAGTCAGAACACGAAAAAGGACTCATAAGGGCGATGATTTCCAAACTTGTTTCCCTCCTTTGTCTATAAGCTTGAACAGAATGAGGCTCCAATTTGGAAAAGTCGCAGGAGTTGCATAGAGCAAAATATCAGAGAGAAACTCCTACTTTCTGGCCAGAAGACCAGAAAAGGCCCCACTGTGAGCTGAAGAGTATGAGAAGACACATTTTGTTTCTGTTTTCTTCTCTCCACGTTCTGCCCATGGGCAGCCCCAGTCACCAAGCGTCACTGCGGCAGCATCGGGATGGGCATCTAAAACCCCAAAAGAGGGAAAAGAAAATATTTGTCAAGAGAAACCCAGAAAATGGGCTCTATGTATAAAGAGTGTGAATAAAATCTGTTATTTCTCTCTCTTTTCTTGCCCTTTCTCTCTCAGGACTGCCAGTCACATAGAGCTGTGTGACAGACCAGGAGGCTAACACTACAGGAAGGTCCTACTTTTCTGACCAGTAAAATTGGGAAAAGAGATGCCCTATATGCTGGAAGGTGGAGGGTAGATTCTGCAAAGAAGGAAGCTGGAGAGAAGACCTCTTAATTCTACGAATGAACTGACACACGTCCCAGACTCATCCTCAAACTGTGTGTGCGTGGAGTCGACACAAAGAAGCACAGCAAAGGCTATGAGAACTAAACAATGATGTTAACCACCAGTCAGTTCCCAAACTACGACCTGAGGGGCACACATAGAGAGCAGACCTAAAGCCGTGTAGCAAGGGATCCGTAAACTAATGTTGAACGTTGGACAGAACTTGCTGTTTGAATCTAACTTTAACGATTGACTGCTAAAACAGACAAAACACATTTTTCAGAGGATTTTGGCAGGGTTCAGAACTTAATAGGTAAGGTTCAAAATGTTTAGGATATAATTCAAAATGAATTGGTATACAAAGAACCAGGAATATGTGACCAATTAAAAAAGATAATTAACAGATGCCAAACCTGAGATCTAGATAAGACTTTAAATCAGCTATTCTAAGCATACTCTCTGAGACAAAAACACTCTAGAAATAAATTTGAAAAACAGAAGTTCTCAATAGAGAAATAAAAACTGTAAAAAGGAAACAAATAGAAAATTTAGAACTGAGAAATGTAATATCTGAAACTTTAAAAATTCACTAATGATATCAATAGAATAATGAAGAGGTCAGAGAAAAGAATCAGTGCACTAGAAGATAGAATAATGGAAATAATCCAATATAAAAATCAATGAGAAAATATATTTTTATAAAAAGAACACAGCCTCGGGAACCTGTGGGACAATATCAGAGGTTTAATATTCATATCACTGGAATTCCAATGATGAAGAAGAAAGAGATTGGTGCATTAAACGTATATATACATATATATTTGCAGAAACAATGGCTGAAAACTTCTCAGATTTGGTGAAAGGTATAAATAAAGGTCAGTAAATGCCAAACAGGATAGACTCAAAGAAAATTGTAGCAAAATACATGATAATTAACTACTGAAAATAAATGATTTTATATATATATATATAATGTAACAACAGAAAAACAATACATTATATTATAGCAACAATGATTCAAATATATGTGGATTTCACATCAGAAACCATGGAGGCCAGAAGACAGTGGAACAATACCCTTAAAGTATAAAAAGAAAAGAACTGTCAACCTAGAATTCTATATTCAAAAAATTATCTTCTAATATATTTTACCAATAAAGGCAGAAAATATTTTGAATGAAGGAAAATTAAGATAATTTGTTGCTAGAGAATTATTCTGAATGAAATACTAAAGGAAGTTTTACAGGAAGAGGGAAATAACAACAGAGGGAAACTTGAAACTTCAGGAATGAAGGGAGAGCAACAGAAACGGTAAAGATGTGGGCAAATGTAAGGCAATTGTTTTTCTCTTTTGATTTCTTTAAAATACGAATCACTATTGAAAGCAAAAATAATACTGTTGTCTAGTGGTTAGTTCCAAGAACATGGACATATCACATATGACATTAAAATATAAGACAAAGAAATTAAAGGAGTATGGTTATAAGGCATTTATAGTTTCTTTGAGGGGGTAAAATCTAAGTAGATGGTGAAAAATAAGACATATATTTTTTAATCTCTAGAATAACCTCTGAAAAATAATACAATCAGATATAGCCAAAAAGGCAATACATAAATTGAAAAGGAGTATTAAAATATTCAAATAATCTAAAAGAAGATGGGAAAAAGGGAGACAGAGGAACAAAATTATAGGAACAAACAGAAGGAAAAAAAAAATAATTGACCCAAATCCAATCATATTGGATCATTTATTGATCCAATAAATACATCAATCTCTTTCATTAAATGTAATGATCTAAAAACACAAATTAAACAAAATAATAGTCACATTGGACAGGAAAAAAACCCACTACCCAACTATATGTTGTCTATAAGAAACATGCTTTAAATGTAGTGATATAAATATTACAGGAATGGAAAAAGATCTACCAAGCAAATACTAATCAAAAGAAAGCTGCAGGAGCTATATTAATATTGGCCAAACTAGATTTCAAAACAAGAAAAATTGCCAAGGATATTACTTAGTGATTTTAAAAAAGTCTATTCAGCAAGAAATAAAATTCTAAATGTATATGCACTTGAAAACTGAGCTGTTAAATTGTGAAGGAAAAACTTTAATAGAACTGAAAGAAGAAATAGACAAATTTATTTGCTCTGTGAAAGACACTGTTATAAGAATGCAAAAACAAGGCACAGACTGGGAGAAAATATTTGCAAATCGCATATCTGACAAAGTATTAGCATCTAGAATATATAAAGAATTCTCAAAACTCAACAATAAAAACAAACAACCCAATATAAAAAGTGATGAAAATATTTGAAAAGAAATTTCATCAAAGAAGGTATATGGATGGTTTGGAAAGCTGTGCTATGCCCCTCCCCACGAAGATGTCTCCATCCTAAACCCCAGAACCTGTGAATACATTGTCTTACTTATGGTAAAAAGGACCTTGACAATGTGATTATATTAAAGATTTTGAGATGAGAAGATTATTTTGGATTACCTAGGTGTGTTTAACCTGATCACAATAATCCTTATAGGAGGAAGGATCAGATTCAGAGATCAAAGATATAAATATGGAAGCAGAGGTCTTAGAAGAGAGATGTTATATTGCTGGCTCTGATGATGGATGAAGGGGTCACAAGTCAAGGGATGTAAGTAGTCTACAGAAGCTGGTAAAGGCAAGAAAATTAATCTTCCCATAGATTTCCAGAAGGATCACAGATCTGCCAAGACCTTGATTTGATCCCAGTGCAATGGATTTCAAACTTCTGATCCCCAGACCCATAAGATAACAAATCTGTGTTGTTTTATAGGCCACTAAATTTGTGGTAATTTATTATAGCAACAATATGTAGAAATATATAAAAATTAATACAGATGGCAAGTAGTTAAGGAAAATCATCAATGTCATTACCATTTGGGAAATGCAAATTAAAACCACAATGAAATTCCGTTACATAGATACTAGAATGAAAATCAACAACGGAGAATACCAAGTGCTGCTGAGGAAGCTGAGCAATTAGAACACTCATCCAGTGCTGACGGGACTACAGTACAGTACAGCCACTGTAGAAAGCAGTTTGGCAGTTCCTTCTAAACTACCACATGACCCAGCAATTCCATGCTGAGGTACTTACCCA
The DNA here is from genome assembly GCF_037783145.1 of Equus przewalskii. Lineage (NCBI taxonomy): Eukaryota > Metazoa > Chordata > Mammalia > Perissodactyla > Equidae > Equus > Equus przewalskii. The sequence goes on along the minus strand of NC_091836.1, from coordinate 55,342,785 downwards.
AGAGAACTGACAATTTATGTTCACACAAAAACTGAATACAAATGTTTACATCATCTTTATTCATCTTTACGGCATTTTATAATTGTCAGAAGCTAGAAGCAACCAAAATCCTTCAACTGATGAATGGATTAAAAAAAAATCATGTGACATCCATCCATAGAACACTACTCAGCAATTAAGAGGATGCGATCAATTGTTGATACATGCAACAATATGGACGAATCTCAGACAGGTTTTGCTAAAGGAAAGAAGCCAGACTCAACGGGCATGTATTGTACAATTCCATATATGTATAACATTTTGGGAGAAGCAAAACTAAAAGACAACAGATCAGGGGTTGCCAGGGGCTTGAGGCTGGGAGGTGGCTTGCCTATAAAGGGACAGGATGAGGGAATTTTGGGGATTGATGGCACTATTCTATTCTATACCTTGATTATGGTGATAGTTATATGACTATATTCACTTTTCAAAATTTGCGTAACTATACACCAAAAGGCTAAATTTTACTGCATGTAAATTCACAATTTTTTTTGATAGTATAGGAACCAGGTTGATGTTTTCAACCTGGGCAAGTTCTCATTGCACCATAGATCTTCACTGTGATTTTAAACAAATTTCTTTCTTTTTGAGGAAGATTAGCCCTGAGCTAACATCTGCTGCCAATTCTCCTCTTTTTGCTGAGGAAGACTGGCCCTGAGCTAAGATCCGTGCCCATCTTCCTCTAGTTTATATGTGGGACGCCTACCACAGCATGGCTTGCCAAGCGGCTCCATGTCCGCATCCAGGATCCAAACCGCTGAACCCTGGGCCAACGACGCAGAACATTTGCACTTAACCACTGCGCCACCGGGCAAGCCCCTACACAAATTTCTTTATTTCTCTGTTCACAAATATTCTTTCTAGTCCGTGGTTTTGTAATTTACATCCTAATACCATGAATATCATTACTAGAAAAAATTTATCAATTAGGTAAGCATGTTTTAATAATGCTGGGGTTTAAGCTATGCCCACTTTATTGGATGACCCTATTTGTCTAACTCAGATGTAAGCAGTACCAGCTTGTGTCTTGTCCTTTCTTACTTACTTTAAGTCAGTGTTAAAGCAAGGCTCGTTACAGCTCCCAGGGTCCTGAAATAGTCCATACACATGAAAAGAGAGAGCTACTTCGATTTTATTGACGAGAGAGCTCATGAGGGAGAGAAGGAGACAGTTGGCGTACAGTCTTAAATACTCATTCCCTTCGTCTCCTCTCCCAAATTTCCCTGGACTAAGTCTTGAATCATTTCTTCTTTGCTTATCCCTATTAGCAACCCCAAAAAGCCTAAACCAGCCATCCGAGCTGCAGAATCTTCGTCCAGCATTTCTTAATCTCTCACTACGTTCTTCACCAGTGCAGTTTGAGACTTATCTACTGTTGCATTTGTGTGTACATGTGAGTGAGAAATTTCAAAGGAATGGCAAAGCCAGCAATCGGCTTGGATATGGAAACTAAAGGAATTAAAGGCAATAACTAAAAACTCTTTTAGAAAAAATATTGAATAAATAAAACTTTGCACATAAAACAACCACAGAACTTAAACCAGAGAGCCCATAAAAGTGTTAAATTGTACAGAACAAGTTAAGTGATGAGAGATTTCAAAGAAGAGAGAATTGGAGTGGATTTTTTTCCCTTTAAGGTTATCAATCTATTGATTGATTAAATGTCTACTGGGTACCCAGCATGGTCTTGTATTATGAACAACCACTACCTCTCCCCACTCCAACCTATGTACACACATACACACACACACACACACAAACACACACACACACGTACATAAGTGCATGAATCAGTCACATAATAATCCAAATATGATGATTAAATCAGTACTTGTTTATGGCAGAACACAATAGAACTTTCTACCACTGATTGACCAAGAATCGATTTTCCTTTGGAGAAAAATGAAATCATTTGCTTCCAGATGAAACAGAGATAAGCCCAAAAAAGTGGTTTTCTCCCTTTATATCATCCACAATCTTGAAAATAACAACATCTACAATTTATGGTAGAGATGAGAGGGCACAGCAGTTTCTAATCACCCCAAATAAGAAATATCAGAGTTTTGTGCTTTCAGACTCAATCTTAGGAAATATTCATTAAAATGAAAAAAACATGGAAAAATCTTGAAACCCAATAGTTAGCAATTTAACCTGAAGTAATGTTTGTCTTCTCCCTGAACCACAGGTAGTTTGATTGAATTAATGTGATACAATAATTTAAGCCATTTATTCAGAAATTTTGCTTTGAGCACCAATTATGGACAATGCATCCTGTAGCAAGTAAGTTAATAGAGTACATAATTTGATACTTAAAGTTGTTAAAATAACATATGGATCAGCAAACGACTGTCTGCTTTTATAAAGTTTTATTAGAACATTGCCACGCCCATTTGTTTATGTATTATCCATGGTTTTTGTGTCCCAAAAGCAGATTCGAGTCATTGTGACAGAGATCATGTGGTCACAAAGCCAAAAATCTGGCCATTTACAGAAAATGTTGCTGACTCCTGGAATAAAAGATTCCAGTGTATGTTTTCTGTGTGATTCTTTAGAATATATTTTGGAAGTAAAGCAGAAAAAACTCAGTGAAGGATTGGATGAAGCAAATGAAGGAAAAAGAAAAAGAGAATGGCTCAAATTTTTTACCTAAGCAATTGGATGCAATAGGGTACCATTTACTGAGACAGGGAAAATCTGGGGGAAAAGTAAAATTGTGTGGGAGGGAAGTGAGGAGTGGAGTGGGGGTGTGGAAATCAGTCCTTCTATTTTGAAATGTTGTCGTCTGTTCACAGCAGTACTCCATCTCTGGGCCCCTGAAGTTTGTTTCTTTGCGTATTTTTACCTTTGATATCTCTTTAATCCAAATAGTTATACACAGTATTGGGACATAATATAATGTAGTACTTAACAGCTCCCACTCTGGAACTAGATACATCTGGGTTTGAAATCTGCCTTAAGCAATACAAGCTATGTAATATAGGGCAAGTTTCTTAACTTCTTTTTGCCTCAGTTTCTTCATCAATAAAAAGTGAAATAACAGTAATATCTGACTCAAAAGATTGTTATGAGCTTACAATAAGTTAATATTTGTAAAACAGTAAGAAAATCAAAGCATTTCATAAGTGTTAAATAGATAAGTAAAACTGAATATTATGTGGGTTTTGCTCTAATGCCAAAGAAAAGTTTTCATCAGTAAAAGTAAAACTTACTCTGGGTTGTGGAGCAGGGGAGAAAAAACTTGGCTTAGTTTTAGGTGCCCTGGACATGCATGGGTTGGAGATCCATCCTTGGTACTCTTAGAAGGTCCCAAGATTGCTGCTCAGAAGAGTGGCTACTGATAGGCAAAACCACTAAACTTGTGATCTTCCAATGATAGCTAAGATGAGCAAGATTCTTATGTTTATTATGAAATTGTTATTCACTATTTGAAAATTATTATTATTTTTTTGCTGAGGAAGATTAGCCCTAAGCTAACATCTACACCAATCTTCCTCCACTTTATATCTGGGTGGCCTCCACATGGCTGACAAGCGGTGTAGGTCCATGCCCGGGATCCAAACCTGTGAACCCGGGCTGCCGAAGCAGAGCACCCCAAACTTAACCACCACATCACAGAGCCAGCCCATGAAAATTATTTTTATAGCTGCCGTTTAATTTGTTGCTATTAAGAATTAGGCCCCTGATGCCCAGTCCCAATAATTTTCTCACCCACGTGCCAAAGGGAACCACTATCCTGATTTTTATGATAATCACTTCTTTGTTTTTCTTTGTGGTTTCACCTCCAAATCATCCATACCTAAAGAGAATAGTTTAGTTTTGTTTGTTTTCCTAACTATATAAATGGAATTATGCCACGTGTATTCTTTTGAGTCTTCCTTCTTGCTCACCATTATGTTTGTGAGAATTACCCCTGCTGTGGGTATAATTCTGTTCATTCATTTGCATCACTATATAATACTCCATGATATATGTATATAAAAATTTGTTTATTCTAAAACTGGTGGCAATTTTAATTTTTTTCAGTTTTATGATTATTATAAATAGTGCTTCCGTAACATCATTTTCCATGTCTCTTCATGAATATAACCACACATTTCTGTGTGTGTGTTCATTCTCAGGAATGGAATTACATCATCATAGAGTATCTCTATCTTTAATGTATTAGAAAGCTAAACTTTTTTTCCAAAATGAATGTACCACCAGCACTATCTGAGAGTCCCTTTTGCTCTATACTATTCAATACATAGTATGGTTCGCATTTATCATTGCAGCCATTTTGACGGTCGTGTAGTAATATTTAGTTGTGGTATGACCTGAATGTCCCCATACTTTCTAGAAGCTGTGGTAGACAGCGAAAGGAATTATGTGAAGGGAGATGTCTTTTTTGGAGCTGACACCATGAAGCAATGCCTATGGCAGAAAGTTAACAGATGGAGATAGGCTGAAACTGGGAGAGAAAAAGGGAATACTTGATGGAGCAAAGGCTGGAGGAGACATGAAGAGAAGTTCTTGCCTGAAGCAAGAGTACATCTTACACTAAAATAGAAGTGAAGAAGACTAAAGATAGGTGCAAAGGCAGGGCAGGGAGTGGGAGTGAGGAGATGGAGAGACAAGAAGAAACTGTGAGATTTCCTGACTGGAGTTTCCTATTTTACCTTCAAGGAGTAAGTTATCTGCTAAGAGCCAGTAAGGAGGTAGGTGACAGAGATTAGTGAAATGAAACAGCTACCATGGGGAACTGGAGAGAGAAAGCTAAGTACCTTTTTATATCTAGCATATAATACATCATCTAAACAATTTGAATACATCTAGACTAGGACTTATAAAACAAATCTTAAGTTGTTAATATGCCTGTCTCTCCCACTACAATCTGAATTCCTTTAAGGTGGGGATCATATCATATTTCCTTTTGTATCCCTAAGGTCTATTATAATTTCAGCTGTGTAGCAGGTATTTAACACATTTTTGTTAAGAAAAAGTAGATTTTTATAAAAAAGACGAAGTTCTATAATTACACTTCTGTAATTACCTTTAGACGTGCCTGGGCATTTCCAAAGAAGGAGCAGGGAAATGCCACCAAGAATTTATTTACTTGAGGTACTAAAGATCTTTCTGGGACGGAAGAGCAATCTGGGCACTCAGAAGCTGGAGATGACCTGAAACAAAAGGGAACATTATTCTTTGAGTTGCCATCAGGAGTAAAGCAAAGGACTGCTCCACAGTTAAATGAGAGAAGAGGACATGACAGACAATTCAGAGGATTAGTCCACGAGCATTGATAAACACTGTCTGGGCACAGCCAGAATTATTTTGTGGAAGGAGCAGATGTGGTTTCTGCAGATTAGATAAGAGAAAGCCCAGGAGATACTGCTTCTCTTTTTAAGATAAATATTATTGATCAAGATGAGGACATAGCTTGTTGCTGACTTCATTCCTCTCACAAGAAGAGCCAACAAGCAAATATCTGTAGATAAGACACTGGTGTGAAAACCCCAGAACCAAGGGTGAGGTTGAAGCACTCCCCAGATCACAGAGACTGAGAAGGAGCCCATTAGAAGGGTAAGAGGTGGAGCTACACTCTGAGCGCATCACCCCTCCCTCAGGCCAGCACAGCGCCATAGCAAAAGGGCCCTGTGGGTCTGTGGTTTCTCCAGTAGGAAAAGAGAGCCCAAGGGGGACATCCAGCTCCCCCAGTGTTGCGGGATGCTTCCTGAGAGGCCCACTTGGATCTTGCCTCAGGGGGATCACTGGGGGAATCTGTGGAACTCGACCTACTGGGGATCAGATAGGGACGGAGAAGGGGATAGAGGCTTACAACAACTAGTGCTCAGATCTTAGTGGACCATTTTCCTGCTACAGCAGTGCCCAAACAGAGATCCTAGCCAGTATCTGTCCATCTGCACAGCGGAGGGTGGCCCCATCTGGCTATCTGGCAGTTCTGCTGGATTTGGATTCCCAGTCAACAGGCTGTACTGGCCATGGAGCCCTTTCTACCAATCCCACTTGGGAAAGGAAACAAGTTCACAACTTTGTCCAACTGCCGAATGTAGCCTCCAGTCCCACTTGACCAGAGAACCTGGGCAGTCATGGAACCTATCCTACAGCCCCGTTCAGGCAGAGAGCCAAGCCAGCAGCCCTGCCCAACTGCTGAGCACAGCCTCCAGCCCCGCATTAACCAGGGATCCTGAACAGTAACCCTGGGCATGCTCAGAGCCCAGCCTACAGTACCCCTGAGCTCCAGAGCCCAGCCTACAGCCCAACCCAGCCACAGAGTCCAGCCTACAACCTCACCCGGCGGTGGATCCCAGCCTGTAGCCCTGGTCAATTGCTGAACATGACTTGTGGCCTCACTCAGGAAGGGAGCGCAACGAGTGACCCTGCCCAATCACAGAGCATAGCCTGCAACCCTACCTGACTAGGGACCTCCGACACCCCGCCCAACCACAGAGCAGAGTCTCTTGCCCCACCCAATTGCCAGATCAGCTGGAGGCTCCTCCTGACCAGAGAGCAACCTTGTCCAACAGCAGAGAACAGCCAGGGGCCTGCATGATCGTATAGCATGACCTGCAGCCCCGCTCAACTTTGGGCACCACTTGTGGCCCTGACTGGTCATACAGTACAGCCTGAGGCCCTGTCCACCGGCAAAGTCCTGCCTGCAGACACACCTGAACACTCAGTCCAGCCAGCAGCACCATCCAGTCTGGAAGTACAGCCTAATCAAGAGCAGTTTTTATCATTTCATTCAAGTATCCAGGTCGATACATTATCTGCCATCAGAATTAGTTTTTATCACATGAAAAAGCAATCTATGGTTTTCCAATTGTGGTAACATATTGAATATGAAAATATTCCCTCATTTTAATTACTACTAATAACAAGAAGTATTTTATTTGAAAAGTAGCTGTAACCTCACTGTAACAATATCCCCAGAGTCTAGTCTCTAGCTGTGCCTTAAAGATGGCACCAACATATTAATTATGTTCTTTACAATTTCATTTATATACCCATATATTCCAAATCAATGCAAGGCAATTCTAAAACAATTCCAAATCTATGCAAGGCACTGTGTAAGACTCCATGGAAGATATAGAAATGAAGTAGAGCCAATTTTCTCTCAAAAATACTAATAAGAAAGATAAGGCAGGGACAGAAATATCTGGAACACAAGCTAGAAATGTGATGGGACATTTCTGTTCTTAGACCCTCTTGTATAGGAGCCAACTTATTTTAACATGTTTCTGTGACCTCCTCATGTACACCTCATTTATCAAAATGTACCAGAAATTACTTTATTTGACCTCATTTCAAGATTTTCTTCATTTAAAATAGGACCTTGTACCATGAACTGTAAATAGATACCTTCCAAAAAATAGCTCTTCATAGTTAGACTAATAGCATTCCTTTTTTACGCCTCTTTTCCCACCTCACTCCAGGACCTCACAGCATTAACTTATGGATATTTACGTACTTGCACAAAATGTTTTATGTCTATGTAGCCATGGGGCAATGCAATTTCACAAGTTGTGTCTCCCACTTATTTTTTAAAAGTTCTATAAAGGATCTCTTGCAAAAAATAATAAAGAGACTAATTTTTCAAGGAATCTGAACTGACGATATACTCTAATGATTAAATGACTCTGTTCTGCCTGCCCACGAGATATTGGAATTTCAGTTAACTTGAATGCATCGATGCATAAACAGTAACGAAGATATATAAGTGATTCCAGTGAAATTGCTATATTATTCTGTCCCACAAATGTCGAAAGCAAATTTAACAGCAGGTATTGAAACAATATAGGCACAATTTTTCTTTTATATACTATTTCTCTGAATTTATAAATATAAAGTCATGAAAAGTATACACCACAGAAATTCCTCATAGTGAATTATAAATTCTGTTTTAAGAATCAATTATCCAAAGTCAAAAAATAACTAAAGAGATTAAAGCTGAGTGAGACTCTAGGCCCCTGAGTCCTACATTTTTGGATCTATTTCAAATGGACATTAGAGCAGAGCAGGGGCAAGAATACAGGTTTTAAAACAGGAAGTCTTGTACGTGGGCCACATCATCTGGCAACTCCAATAGCTTGCAGGAGCAGAGCAAAAAGATTGGCTTGAGACAGTGGTGAGAAAGTTCCTCTGCTTAAAATTAACATCAGGGAAGTTTTTCTGCTTATGTTCAAAATCTGGAACACCCTGTGTGATAAAGATGCCTTTAGTGTGGGCCATGGGGAAAACCACATTGAACCCATTCAGTGCTAGTCCATGACACTGAAAACATTACAAGAGCTTAGTTATGAAGCAGCATATTCCTCAACGGTTTTATTTGTAAATGTCAGAAAATAGGTATTCAAAGGCTGTTGTAGTTCAGGAAATCTCTTTGTGTAAATACATCATACAAACCTGCACACCATATTTCTAACACACAAGAGGTAGAAGTTTCATAGGAATGGCGACTCATGGTAATGCAGAAAGAAATTCACCTGGGGAGCTCAGTTTTACTGGCTACCAAGATACCAAAGCAAGGGCAATGATAAATTAACCACAGCCCATGTCTTCCCTCACCCTTGGGCTCAGAAACTAGATTTATTCAATATATTAGAAATGAAATCATCTTTCAGGAGATGAGTCCTATTAATTAGATCATATGGATGAATACATAAAATCATGGTTAATTAGTGTAAAATGAGAACTACAATATCCAAAGAGAAGAGATACATAGAGATTATGGCCAGTATAGCCTCTCCTAATAGTCCAGTTATATAGCAAGCCAAGCTACTAGCAAAATGCCATTTTATTAATTGATAGAGAATTTTAATTACCAAGTGGGCCAAGCATGAAAATTCTTTAGCAGTATGTTTTCTTCACATAAGCAGGTTACATGGAAAACTGATAAGCAGATGTTTGCTTGTATATCATGGTCTTGAAACAAAGGAGACAGTTTGCCGTTTTAATGCTTATTAACTCGGGCTGGGGTAGCTGATCCACCCTCCGCTGGAATCAGACAGATGGTATATTGGGAAATGTCTCCTCTCCTTAAACTACGCTTGGAAGCCTAGAACCCCAGTTGCTAGTTATCCCCTCCTCCTCAAAGACCTCTCCCTAGTATTTACGGATTGTTTTCAGTCCATTCACTTCAAGACATTCCCTTGGCTTTCGAGTTAAATGTCCCTCCCAGGGGCTTTCCCCTACACTGGAGTTCAAGAACTAAAATTCCTTCTCAATGTGGTACTTCAAGATCCTGGAGGTTTGCAGGGGGTGATGAGCCAGGTCTCATTTAGTTTTATGGTTTGTTTCTCACTTATTGTTGCAAAATTATATCATTTAAAATTGCGCGGTGTATCAAACAATTTTCCCCTAACTCTGCTTTCTTGTCCTTGGGTTCACTCTTATTCTTCAAAAGCTGTGCAGGTCTCCCATGATGATGCATAGGAAACCTCACAGCTCTTGTCCAGAATCCATTGTCCACCTCCCTCAATGGCAGTGTATTTCTTCAAGTCTGTTATTCTACCTTAAACACATTAAGCAAGCCAGTCAGGTGAGGATATGACACTCTAAGACACACAACACATTTTTGACGTTCACTTTAAAGATCTCTCAACCAGCAAGGTCACAAAAATGACTTATGATTCTTGCAAAAGTTTACTGTTAGATAGGACACATGTGACCCCTCCCAAAGTAAAGTGCTCATTCATTCAAGGAAGATAAACATTTTGCTAACTCTTCCGTTATTTGCAAGACCACCCTGCCCACATTGGAGTTAACTCTTACGGTTACTGTGCAGAGCAATGCAGAGTAATCTTATTTTCTTTCTTCTACCACCCTAACCAACCCTTGCTCCCACAGCATCTTTCAAATTATGCTTGCTGTAATCTATATATAGCAAGAAATTAAGAAATAAGCATATGACTGGGGCATATACATCCTAATGGCTGCTCATTAGCTACACAAAATCTCATCTGAGCCTTTAAAAGTGGCATTCAAAATTGGTTAAAATGTAGACTTTATGCTATGCATATTTTACCGCAATAAAAAAGGACACTTGCAAGGCATTGATCAAGTCACCCACTTCCTTCTCAGACTGAGGAGAGAAGGGTGAAGGATGATGGGTTTTTTAGCCTAGTAACACCTCTTTAATTCTCCTTTTCCTGTTGTTTATTTCCATTGCAGAATAATCTTTGTTATGATTGACACATTCTTTCTTTAGATATGCTAATACTTTAACAATACCTTAATGCTTACAACAGTATAGTTTATCTGCCCTGGAAATCATTCTTTTCTTTCAGAGGACACTCAGGGGACAACATTGTTACCTGTGTTTCAAAGTTATTTGAGGACATTTCACCCTTCCTCCAGTGCATCACCAGATTTTGCATTAGAATATTTTCTTTTATTATTTAACTTCTTATATATAACTTTGTGATTGTATTCATTAAAACTATGGATTACAGAGCCAGTCTTCCTGGGTTTGAATCCCAACTCATCCACACACTAGCCATGTGACTCTGGACAAGTTACTTATTTTTCTGTGTCTTGGTTTCCTTAACTGCAACATAAGGATAATAATAGCTTCCCCCGATAAGGTTGTTGTAAGAGTAAATGAGTTAACACGTGTAAAGAAGTTGGAACAGTGCATGACACATTAGGTATTATTTATTGAGCTTATTCTATGGGCTAGGCACTAGGAATACAATGGAGAGCAAGAGAGATATGGATCCTGTAAAGAGAAAAATGCACTGTTCTCCTTTACACTACTACTACTACTATTTTCATCATTACTTCTGGCCACCAAATGTAAGGGGGTTTATTCCCATCCAAACAATTCTCTGACATCAGCTAGGTGTCCTACAATTCAATTCCCTTCTGACGCTATCCACCTGGAGTTAGTAACAGATCCCTCAAGTGAAAGGGCTCCACTCTCACAAACCTACCCCCATTTCAGATGCCAATCACAAGTCCCAGGTTGCCTCTGGTACTTCTGACTAATTAGCTATAAATCAGGAAACCCACAACTCCCTTCTCTGGTTTGATAATTTGCTAGAACAGCTCACAGAACTCAGTGAAGCACTTACATTTACCAGTTTACTGTATAACAAAGGCCCTGATAAAAGATACGAATGAATAGCCAGATGAGATACATAGAGCAAGGTCCAGAAGAGTCCTGAGTGCAGAAGCTTCTGTCCCAGCGGAGTTAGAGTGTGCCACCCTCCTGCCACATGAGTGTGTTCACCAACCTAGAAGTTCTCTCAGTCCTGTACTTTTGGGATTTTTATGGAGGCTTTGTCACATATGATCTATTATTAACTCAATTTTCAGTCCTTCTCCCCTCTCTGGAGAATGAGGGGTGGGGATAAAAGTTCCAAGTTTCTAATCATGGCTTGACCTTGCTGGTGACCAAGCCCCAACCAGGAGCCCAGCAAGAGTTGTTTTCTTAGAACAAAAGATGCTCCTATCACCCAGGAAATTCCAAAGGATTTAGGAACCCTGTGTCAGATACCCCTATCACTCAGGAAATTACTTTTTAGGAGCTCTTTGTCAGGAATCAGGTTCAAACACCAAATATTAGGTGGAACTAGGACAGAGACAAATATCTATATATCACTATATCTTATTATTTCACCATTCCATACTCAGTAGAATATATGAAGCTTATACTCTGTTTAAGGAGACAGACTGAAACTCCAATAACACAGGCAAATAAATAAAATAACTTCATGTTACAATGGAGTTTGTAAAGGAGAGAGGAAACAGAGTTGTGATAGAAAATGATAAAGGGAAATTTGTTTAGATAGAGCAGTCAGGGAAATCTTCTCTGAGATGATAATGATCGAGAAAGTGAATGATTACCAGAGAATGGAGGAGAGAACATTCTTGGCAAGGGCAATAGTAGTATATACTATACTACTAGGTAATGAAGAGCTTGGTGTTTGAGTAGCTGAAAGAAGACAGAATGTTGGGAAAGATGGAATGCGTCATCTGGTGTTATTCCCTAAAGTCGATCATCTGCAAATATTAATGCAAAATTCCGTGTGACATTCATGAGCTGAGCTGTGTGGCCCCATGCCTGATACTCAGTAGTTTGTCATGTTGTTTTCTATAATTCAAGGCAGAACTTAGCAAGTTCTCAAATGGAGGTAAAAAAGAAATGCTTTAGAATTACAGAGCAAACGAAATTAATTTTGCAAGTTTACTATTTTAACATATGTTTTGAGATAACCTGACTTTCCAAGTTTCTAGTGATTTTACAATTTTTGTCCCAATTCCTATACTTGCATTTATAAAAGTATCTAAATCTGGATGCAAGCTGTAAGACTTCACCTGGGACACCATCAATGGCATATAAAACCTGCTGACAATTATCCCCTGTGAGAAGCAGAGGGAAAGAAACAGTGTCAGATAGAGCCAGAGAAACAAAAAAGAGATGAAGAAGAAAAACAAATGGTCATTAAAAAAATGGACTGCAAAAACCAGGCAGGTGTGAAGAGATCTAATGATTTGGTCAAGAGAGAGGCTGACACACAGTCCTGAAGGACCAGAGGAGGTCATCTGTCCTGGATCACTATCACAGACAATGCCATGCTACAGCACGAAATTACTCTTTGATATTGAATGTCCCAGTTGTAACTCTAACATATTTTCATGTAGATAATCTGACTTGCAGGTTTTCACGGGAGAAATTCTGACAGATGGAGCCACTTCTATGCACAGAGTAACACCAAAAACAACATCTGGGTGAGCCCCAGAAGCAGTTCAATGAACCCTAAAGTATCTGAGAGGTGGAACACTCTTTTGGTGAGGTTGCAAGGAAAACACAAAGATTTAGGAGGAAACACAACTGCGATGACAGGAGGAACTGTTCTGTAAGAAGGAGTGTCTAATGGGCACATCCAAAGGTTCCTGATGCAGCAGTCCACATCTTTATGGTTAGACACAGGTTGTTGCCTTAAACCCACAGACAGAAGTATTGGTCACTTCCTAAAATAAAAATAGTAACAAAGATCCCAGGTACCATTTGTACAACAATCTTGGCATGAAGTAAAGAGTATTGATGGTCAGAGATTGATAGCAGAGTGAGTTTTTTTTTTTTTTTGAGATGTCATGTGATGGGATTAAGAAAACCTACTCCAAAATATGGCACCATGGCATATGGCATATTTTAAGCTGAAGGAATTTGAGAAATGACAGGCGCAGGAAGGACTGTCTGATCTCCCCCCTTCTCCCCTGAAGCAGGTCATGAGACCCTCGTGTGAGAGATGCCTTCCCCTTACTCTGGAGGAAAGTAGCATCTTTTATCTACAAAGATGGAAGGACACTGAGAGGAACATGAACCAACAGGCCTTTCTAAGCTTCCCCCAGTTTACTACTCTTAGCTCATGTTCTTTTGTCCTATCACATTTTTCCACGACCTTCCACTCTTCATCAAACCTAGTATAAAAATGTTCAAGCTTAGCAGCTTCTTCCTTATGAAGGCTCCTGTGTCATGTAAAACTTACATTAAACAAATTTATATGCTTTTCTCCTGTTAATGTCTTTGTCAGTTTAATTTTCAGGCCCACCTAGGGACTCTAAGAAGAAAACTGATAAAGGGAGCATTCATATTTAAATTCACGAATTCATCCATTCAACAGGTATTTATCAACCTGCCTACTATAGACAAGTCAGGAGATGGCATACAGTAGTGATATCCCACCCTCATGGTTTTTAGATCACTTCAATAAATATTTATCAAGTGCCTACTCTGGGCCAGACACCATACTAGACTCTCGGGACACAGTTAAAAGTCACAATTGCTACCCTCAAGGAAGTAAGTCTAGTTGGAAAGACATACAAGTCAGCAAGTAGAGCATGAACAATGCTGTGATAAAGATGCATGCAGGGGTGTGGGAACCGTGCTGGGAAAGGCACATTAAGGAAGTTTTTTAAGTTGAGTGAAGACTGAACTGAGTCTTCAGTGATGAGGAGAAATGATCTAAGCTATGAAAGAAGGAAATTACATTCCTAAAAATCTAATCTACATGAATAAAGGCATGGAACTACAAAATATAATAATAGCTAATAGTTATTGTGTGCTTACAATGTATGTGTCAGGTACACAATCAACACTTTATATGAATTATCTCCTTTGTTCTTTACAACAATGCAAAAACATAGAAACTAATATTAGCCTTGTTTTGCACAAGAGGAAATTGAGGCTTAGGGAAATTAAGTCATTTAAAATAAACTTAAACATTTAGTAAACTAGAGCCAGGATTTGGTTCTATCTGTGAAGATCAGGGCCTGAGCTCTTAATCACTAGGCTTGAATGCCTGGTATGACCATAACGTACGTGTTGAATTGGGAAACAGAGTGGTGAGTTAGGCAGAAGCCAGATTTTGCAAGAACTTGTAGGTCATACTAAGGACTTGAATTTAAATCTAAAGATAAAAAACCAGTAAAGCTTTTAAAAGGAAGAGAATCAAGATCAGATTCATATTTATATATTTTTATACTCAGACTACAATTTATATAATACATTTCAGGGAACAAAATCCAAGATGAGAGGACCAAGTAGGGGTAACTACAATATTTTAGGAAAGAGCTGGCAATGGCCTGAAATAGGGCAGTGGTAGGTGGGATAGGAGACAGGTGTGAGAAGTGGGTAGGTTGTGAAATTACCACAACTCAGCAGTTACTTTGATATGAGTGAAAAGGAAAGAGAAATCTAGGTTGATTCCTAAGTGTCTGCACCAGACTAGCTGACAAAATGGGGCTACCATTAGCTCAGATAAGAATACAAGAGGCAGAACAATGTTGAGCAGGCCATAATAAGCTTTATTTTTCAAAATGTGAGGTTGAAGCCCCTGTGAAGAATTCAAGTGGGAGCAGTCCGGCCCTAATGGTTAAGTTCAGAGTGCTCTGCTTTGGTGGCCCTGGTTCACAGGTTCAGATCCCAAGCACAGACCTGCACTAGTCACTAAACCATGCTGTGGAGCCGTCCCACATACAAAATAGAGGAAGAGCAGCACAGATGTTATTTCAGGGCCACTTTTCCTCAAGTAAAAAGAGGAAGATTGGCAACAGGTGTTATCTCAGGGACAATTTTCCTCACCAAAAAAAAAGAATTCAAGTAGGCAGTTCTAGCAATTTTGACACAGTATTAGAAGTCCAGACTAATCCTGAAGATGAGAGATTAGCTGACCTTAACTACCAGATCAACCATATAAGGAAAATGGTGGTAGTGTAACACAAAGTGCCAGAATACCTGGTTCAGGGCCAAGGTCTGCCATTTACCAGCCATATGAACTTGAATAAATCATTTAAACTCTCCAGTCCTTAGTTTTCTTTTTTTTAAGATGAAGAAGATAGGAATATACGATCTTTAAAATCCTTTCCAGCTTTAAATGTTCTATATATTGTCATGATTTTGTTTTTTAAAGATTGGCACCTGAGCTAACAGCTGTTGCCAATCTTCTTTTTTTTTTCTGCTTTTGCTCCCCAAATCCCCCCAGTACATAGCTGCATATTTTAGTTGTGGCCCTTCTAGTTGTGGCATGTGAGACACTACCTCAGCATGGCCTGAGGAGTGGTGCCATGTCCGTGCCCAGGATGGGAACTGGTGAAACCCGAAACTGGCCACCGAAGCAGAGCATGTGAACTTAACCACTCGGTCATGGGACGGCCCCATTGTCATGATGTTTTTTTTTTAATGTGTTTTTACCTGGTTTTACTCCTTAATGAGTTTACCATCCAAGAAAGATAGTGAAGTACTGAAGAGAGATGAGGGAGCGGGACCAATGTTATAACAAGAAGGAAAAAGTATTTAAATGAGAGTAATTTAAGGTTGAGTACAACTTTATTCTTCCATTCATTCTGCAAATATGTATTAAGTTCCTACTGTATGCCAAGCACTATATCATGCTCTGTAAATAAAATAATCAGAGTTCCTGTCCTTGTAAATCGATATCCTTGGGCAAGCCACTTAAGTGTGTTATTTTTTTCAGGTATAAATTTAGGCTAAGAATAACTCCACTGCTATTACATTAATCAAGTGACACGATGTACATAGGAACTCTTTATAAACATGAACTGACACATTACATTATTCTAATTCTCCTCTAAGAACCTCACCATCCCCAGTCACAGAGCATTGTCATCTACATACTGAGAGTATTAAAATACACATTTCATCAAATCTTCATTGAATCTAATTCATCATTATTATATGCCTCACTAAGAAAGAAAAACTTCTTCCAATTAAACTATGACACGATGCTAGGATGCCATCATTTGTAAGATTCATCCTGACTTCAGAAATGTTAAAATATGAAAAAGTAAATAAATTTTATAAAACTGTGAGCTAGCAGTTATCTAGCTGAGAACACATTCAGCATGGAGATAACATGACCTTAGGAAACAGAAGCATGCGATAGACTAATTTAATTTCTTATTTTCATAATAAAACAAACTCTGTAAATAAGGAAGAAGCAATAAATACAATTTGTGGATCTCATAAGACAGTTGTTTATTTTCCAAATGATATTTTCACTAGCAAGCTCAGAAGATATGGTTCAGATAATACTATTCTGATAGGGTTTTTTGAATGGTCCAATGTTCTCCTTACACAGACATTCATTGAAAAGTTACCATATACAGACACTGTGCATGGATCTAATGTACAAAGAGGAGTAACATTCACAACTTGTGCTCAAGGATCTTAATATTTGCTTTGACCCTAAAGATTGGTTAGCGAGCAAGTGGGGTTATCTTGAGGAAATATTTTAGAAGCATGGGTGGAGGTGGAGAGAGGAGTCCAGAATCTGAGACGCTTGAAAATTTTATCAATGTCTTAGATGAAGGATACCTTCATTAAGTTTGCAGAAGGTGACAATTTAAAAAAAGCAATTAAACCAGAAAAGAAACTAAATGCAAAGCGGACTTGATAAAGCAATTATCTAGTCAAACATGCTAATAGTCAATAGCTGAAAGTCTAAGATATAGTCTGGAAATTAAAAACAGACATCTAATACAGAATTAAAAACAATATGCAAAATAACCTTGATAGGCCTAGATGTTGAAAAAATAGAGAACGTGTTCTGTCCTTCACAACTTGCTTAAAAAGGATTGGCAGAAAAACACGGGAGGAAAAAATAAGATGAAAAGGAAATCTTTCGGGGATGGAAAAGTTACAGACGATTGCCTAGAGAGAGCCTAAAGGGAGAACTCATCTCTGTCTTTATATATAAGAAGGGTTATGATGAGGAGCATCAGCACAAGTTGTACCCTTTCTGTTGGGTCCTCAATAGACAATGCACCACACAGCACGGACAGAAGGATTTCAATGATATGAAAAGGAGATAGAAAATTATCATCAATTAAGGGTGGTACTCCATAAATGATAAGGTAATTAGTTAAATATTCATTCTCGTATTCCTGTGACCATTTGTCATTGATGGTATATTAATGTTTCCCAGAGTGCATTCCACAGAGCAGTTGTAGCTAGGAGAAAAAAGGATATGTTACATATATATTTTGGGGAAACTTTGGGTTAAACAATAGCAAACAAAGTTTTTTTATCTTGAAGTTTCTTGAAATTTTCATGAGATTGTGTAGGAACCTCTAACATAATCTCTAACTTAAATTTGACGATGGTACCTTCTTTTTCATGGAGCATATTAAGGAGCAGCTAAGGTTCTTAGAGGTCAATTCTGAAAAGCCTGGTGCAGTTGACTCTCTGCCATAGAAGACGGGCTGACAAGACGTCTTCCTCAAAACCTAAAATTTCTCTTTTTTTTTTTTTTTTTAAAGATTTTATTTTTTTCCTTTTTCTCCCCAAAACCCCCTGGTACATAGTTGTATGTTCTTCGTTGTGGGTCCTTCTGGTTGTGGCATGTGGGATGCTGCCTCAGCGTGGTCTGATGAGCAGTGCTATGTCCGCGCCCAGGATTCGATCCAATGAAACACTGGGCCGCCTGCAGCGGAGCGCGCGAACTTAACCACTCGGCCACGGGGTCGGCCCCTAAAATTTCTCTTTTTTAAAAACTTATACACAAAATCTTTATTTCACCCAAGCATGAACATTTGGAGAAGATTCTTCTTAAGGCACCAGAGGGAAGGCAGCATTATTAGGAAGCTCTGAAAGAATAAAGTACACAAAGCACTGGTGAAGATTTGATATAGATTTAGATATACTTGATATAGATTTGAGAATTTTCTAAAAAACACTTTGGGATCCAGACATACCACTTATCCCCTGGAAGCCAGGTGGTTATGCTTGACTGTAAAATCTTCTTTTTTCTTTTCTTTGCTTTTCTAAGGAGCTACTTCATAAACATCATGCTTGTGATACGGAGTCACAATCTTCCAGCTGAACTTTAATCTACAGATTTTGTTTTTTCAAATGGAACAGTCATAAAATTTATTTATTACTCTATCAGGTAGCACTAATCTAAGGGGTGATGAACACTGGTTTTAGGGCTCACTTGAGCAGAACACTATGTCAGACGCTGCTGTCTGGTTCTTTTTGTAAAGAGTTAGAGCAGAGACTTAAGAATTACATTTGAGAGCCAGCCCTGAAGGCCTAGTGTTGAAAGTTTGGTGCACTCCACTTTGGCGGCCTGGGTTCAGTTCCCAGGAGCAGAATCACATCGCTTGTCTGTCAGTAGCCATGCTGTGGCAGTAGCTCACATAGAAGAAGCAGAATATACAACTATGTACTGGGCCTCTGGGGAAGAAAAAAAAAAAAAGGAAGATTGGCAACAGATGTTAGATCAGGGTGAATCTTTCCTGGCAAAACACAAAATAATAATTAACATGTGAATCTGCACTTTGCAAAGCCATCATTTAGGTCTTCCCACAGATTTAAAAACTATATCTGATGAAATGCTATGGTGTGTAAAAAATGCATCTCTGCTAAAGGCAGAAGAAGATCAAATTAATATTAGAATCTGAGAAATAAAGTTTTTTTCGATTCTGGCTTCAAACAGCACTTTGGTAGATTCTGGCCATCCTGCCCTTCTTTGCCTATCTCAATTATTTGCTCATACAGTATGAAATACTTAGCCTTTAATATAGCCCATGATCCCATTCAATGGGTAAAACTATGTGTTTACATAATAACTTGCTTATTGACGCTTACCATATGCCAGGTACTTTACACGTTTTGTCTTTTTTTTCATTTAATCAAAATACCAATCCTGTGAATTATTATTTCCATTTTAACATAATTAAAGTGTTGCATTTTGGAAAGAGTTAAATCAAGTGTCCAAGGTCACACACCTAACGAATGGCAAAGCTGGATGTAATATTCATATCTTTGGGACGGTAAAGTCCACGCTGTTAGGGTGTTAGGGACTGAGCAATGGATCTCAGAAGATCAGTGCTCTCTTGCCTTTGTGCTCTAGGCTAGTTGGTTTGCATGGTCAAATACCTGATACTAATGACCCCCAAATCACAGATCACTGTCAGGATCGCCACTGGTTTCACAATTGGCCTAGGAATAGATGAAAAGGTTTAGGCTCAGCTAAGGTCACCTGAGACCACAAACCAAAGAGTAGCTTTGGAGTGGAGAGTGCTTTTTGATCACCACTACACACGCCTTCAAATTTATAGTGATTTTTGCTGTTGATGGTCTACAATTAGAACTGTAGTTCAATAAACCCAATATAAAATTGTGGAAGCTAGATGTACAGGCTCATAATTTGGATACCCCCATCTTTATATTTGGCGTTTCTTCTCAAATAGCCCACCGTTCCCAAAGCTGAGACGTCTTCAATATCCTTTCTTAAACTCTCTTATATTTCTTAAATATATAAGTCATGTTTAAGAATGATCATTTCTGGGGCCGGTCCCATGGTATGTGGTTAAGTTCATATACTCCGCTTCAGCACCCCAGGGTTCGTGGGTTCAGATCCCCAGTACAAACCTACACACTGCTCAGCAAGTCATGCTGTGGTGGCATCCCATGTACAAAATAGAAGTAGATTGTCACGGATGTTAGCTCGGTGACAATCTTCCTCAAGCAAAAAGAGGAAGATTGGTAACAGATGTTAGCTCAGGGCCAATCTTCCTCACCAAAAGAATAATAATAATAAGATTGTTTCTGCACATTACAATTTATCTCATAAATACAGCACAACCATACTATGTCATCATGCTCGTTCTTTTTTCTCCAGCTTGATTAAGGTTTAATTGACAAATAAAACTGTAAGATTTTTATTTAAAGTATAAACATGATGATTTGATATACGCATACGTTGTGAAAATATTTCCTCATTGAGTTAATTAACACATTCATCACCACAGATATTTTTTTTGATGAGAACATTTATATTCTACTCTCTTAGCAAATTTCAGTTACACAATACAGTGTTATCAACTATAGTCAACGTGTTATACATTAGATTCTCAGACCTTGTTCATCTTATAGCTGAAAGTTTGTACCCCTTAAAGCCTCTTCCTATTTCCCCATGCCCCAGCCCCTGAGAACCACTGTTCTGCTGTTTCTATGAGTTTGACTTTTTCTTTTTAGATTCCATGTATAAGTGTTACCATGTGGTATTTGTCTTTGTCTGGATTGTTTCCCTTAGCGTAATATTCTCCAGATTCATCCATGTTGCAGCAGATGACAGGATTTCCTTCTTTTTATGGTTGAATAATATTCCATTGTGTATATATATATATATATATATACCACATTTTCTCTCTCCATTCATTGATTGATGGCTAATTAGGTTGTTTCCATACCTTGGCTATTGTGAATAATGCTGCAGTGAACACGGGAATACATATTTCTCTTTGAGATAATAATTTTCTTTCCCATATATATATATATATATCCCATATATATCTATCCAGAAATGGCATTGCTGGATCATGTGGCAGCTCAATTTTTAATTTCTTCAAGAAGCTTCATACTGTTTTCCATGGTAGTTATACCAGTCTACATTCACACAACAGTGTACAAGGGTTCTCTTTTCTCCACATCCTCATCAGCATTTGTTCTCTTTTGTCTTTTTGATAAGACTTAATAGGTGTGAGGTGATAGCTCATTGTGGTTTTGATTTGCATTTTCGTGATAATTACTGCTGTTGAGCACTTTTCCTGTACCCATTAGATATTTGTATACCTTCTTTGCAGCAAATGTCTATTCAGATCCTTTGCTCATTTTTATTTATTTATTTATTTTGAGGAAGATTAGCTAATATCTGCTGCCAATCCTCCTCTTTTTGCTGAGGAAAACTGGCCCTGAGCTAACATCCACGTCCATCTTCCTCTACTTTATATGTGGGACGCCTACCATAGCATGGTTTGCCAAGTGTTACCATGTCCACACCTGGGATCCAAACTCGTGAACCCCAGGCTGCCGAAGTGGAACATGTGAATTTAACTGCTGTGCCACCAGGCTGGCCCCCCTTTGCCTATTTTTAAATTGGATAATTTGTGTTTTTTTGCTGTTTTGTTGTATGAGTTACTTGCATACTTAGGATATTAACCCCTGTCGGGTATGTGGTCTGCAAATATTTTCTTCTACTCTGTAGGTTGCCTTCTCATTTTGTCAGTGGTTTCCTTTGCTGTGTAGAAGCATTTAAATTTGATGTAGACTCACTTGTTTATTTTTACTTTTGTTGTCTTTGCTTTTGTGTCAAATCTAAAAAGTCATTGTCAAGATCAATGTTAAGGAGCTTACCTCCTATGTTTTCTTCTAGGAGTTTTATGGTTTCAGGGCTTGCATTCAAGTCTTGAATCCATTTTGACTTGATTTTTGTGTATGTTCACCCTCATTCTTGGACCATGCCCTTGTCATTCTTTCCTCTATAGAGCATTTCAGCACAAGGCATCCTATCTTTCTGCATTCCTCGTCCATAGTTATGATTTTCTTTTTATTTCTACTCTATTATTCTTATAATCCTTAGAAAGAGTCTGTGAAAAAATATTCTCTGGTCTATATCCAGAATGGACTCACAACTATTAGTACTTTCTCTAATTTTCCAAGCTCTATTTCTCTCTACCCACACCTAGCAAATTCTGAGACAGAGACTTTATAAAGTTCTTACTTCTCATAAAATACCCATTTGAAGCATTAAAACTTCTATATTAGAAATTTCTATGAGACTAACGAGAAACTGAAATTATGTGTTAATTCAACCATAATATGCTAATTTAGAAAAGAAATCTTTGAAAATTCAGGAAGCCTCCATAGAGACAGTGCCCATTTCAACACGAATAAAAATATTGTAGAAGCTCTGCTAAGATGTTTACCACAGCATTCTTTTCACTGAAGTGTCAGATCATAAAATTAAAACACTCTTTCCTAAGTAATTCCATTAAGCAAAAGTCACTGTGTATGGTTTTGAGATTATTGTATAATTACCTCTATGCATTTAGCATTCATTATCATGAGGAGATAAATCTCTGCAATCAACATTTGTTTATACACGATGTTTTGTCAGTACTTGGGTAGCAAATGTCACTAAGCTAAATAAAAGCATTTATTACATATGCTTGTGCAGCAGGAAAGATGCTTGGGAAGTTACTTCTGTCCCGCTGCTCGTTTCGAAAGTCAGTTAGCTTTGACAGCCACAATAACAATTGGTTCAGGTAGTGCTGACAGCTGGTGAGGATGGGCTAGAGCAGGCAATGCATTGTTGACTCAGAATCTTACCACTATAGTCCTTGAGTTCGGAAATTCAGGTGACTGACATGTAATTCAATGAGTGCTAAAATGAGTTATGGATCACTTTTGCTAAATTGATTCAGAGTTTTTATAACAGCAAATAGCAAAAGATAACCTTAACCCTCCCACGTCATCTAGACACTTTGATAAGGCTCCTCAATGTAATATCTTAAACCACAAGTTAAGGGCAGGACAACTGATTAAATGTTTTCAGAGACTGTCATCCCAGACCATTTACATGGAAAAATGGCATCAAAGTTCATACTATATGCTAGACAGGGGTCAGCAAACATTTTCTATAAGGAGCAAGATAGTAAATATAAAGGGCCAGATAATCTCTGTCACAATTACTCAACTCTGCAGTTGTAGCGTGAACGTAGTCATAGACAATACGTTAATGAATAAATATGGGCAAGTTCCAATAAAACTTTATTTACAAGCAGAGGGACAAATCTGACCTGTAGATATGGTTTCTTCACCCCTGTGCTAGATTACGACCTTTCAGAAAGCTGATGGTTGGTATGAGAAGGCAAGTATTCCTCCCAGTACAGGTGCATGTGCATGAGCGATCATTCCAGGCATCTCTGAAAGGCTCTTGGGTTCTCAGTGTATCTAGTTTCAGACTGGAGTCACATGAGTTTAAGATTAGCCTTAATGAGGGCAGAGAAGCAGAGCAGAAACTATGCATCACATGTGTGATTCACCATGTATGTCCATCATAGACCCTCCTTCCAGTTGAAAAGAGGGCATTTAATCACCTAATACTTTGACTTAACTATTCTATCCAGAGAGTACTCTGTTTAAAGGTTTATATTTTTGTGAAGTGGAAAAACCACTGAAGAAAAAATTAAGAGTCCTAACTCTTATCCATCTCAGTGATAAATAAATATGCAGTGTTGGGTACTTCAATTTATATCTTCGAGCTTCAGTTTCTTCTGTGCAATAATGGCATTGAAGTTGATCATTTCAAATATCTCTTCCAGATCAAAAACTCCATGTGTTATTCACTATTTTCACTATTCTTAGTAGTTATGTTCTATCAAATTGCTGTGAACAACGAATTAGCAAATGCTGCATCAATGCTCCTAGGGGAAGACAGGGTTAGGTTCCTGAGAGCCTCTGGTCACAACATTTTTGTCCACCTATCAATACATGACCTTGTTTTATGTGTGTCCCTGTTTACAGACACTTTCGTCAATAGTATTGATTCGTTAGCACTGAATTCATGGCCAAAAGCACTAAAACTCCTATTTGAACAAAGTCTATCTAACACACATGTCTTCCCTGAGGCGCGTCTTAGGCACAGGCTTCTTGTGTTTAGGAGCACCAGACAGCAGCATTATGCTTAGCCATCATTTTAAACAGTAAAATAAAGAACAAAAAGCACAAAATGTGAGAAATGTGGCACTAAATAGACTGGGAAAAGGAAACTTGTTTGCACTGTGAGAGTTGAAACAAGAAGGCAGAGCATCACTTTGCTGCACCTCAGCTGGGACCATGTGAGTTGGGCAACTAAAACTTTTTGCCGCTCAGCACATGTCTGTAAAAGACCCCAAAATGCTGTAAGTTTTAACTTTGAGGTTACAATGAATTTAGTACGGAAGCAGCTTTGCAAATACAGAATCTGCAAATACCAAGAATTGACTGTAATTATATATAAAGTTATCACAAATCGTTGCATCCCAAAACCCTATTTTGTTTCCTTATATTCTTCGTGGAATTTCATATACTGCCCCTCCTCAGGACCTTTCCCTATTCAGCCAACTGAGTCCCAAGCCAAATGCCCTCAGCTTTTATGCCTAGACAAGTGCTGCAACCTTCTGTTTTCTGTCTCTTCTGAATGTAGTCCTTCTTGCACACGAATTCCAGCATTATCTCGCTGAAAATTAAGCTGAGCTTTCACTTCACTGCTTAGCTATCCATCTGAATCCCTCATTAACCAGAGAACAAAATCCTAAAATCCAAACTTAGTTTGCTGTGTAATACTTCACAACTGATTCTAAACCTAACTCATCTCCTGCCACCACCCTCCTCATATTTTATATATTAACCGCTCACATTCTTGTTTATCCATCTCTGTGTTTTCATAGGCTAGGGCCTTTGCAGTCACTATTTGCTTTGTTTTCTGTGCCTATAGCTCAAAGTCCACCAACTCTGAATTCATACTTGAGTATCTTAGTAAAGAAAAAATAGTACTCATAGAGTTGAAATTACCTGTTTACGAGAAATTTTATTCCGTAAATTGTCATCTCCTTAAGGACAAGGAAAATCTTTTATGAATACTTTATGTTCTCAGACCTCAGAATAAAGCCGTAGCATAGGAGGTGCTCAATAAGCAGGATAACACACACAGAAGTAGTATGCCTTTATTATTCATTGAAAATATTTATTTAATACCTGCTATTTGTCAGATACCATTCTAGATGTTGAAGAGACAAAAACGAGTAAGACAACATTGACAATGTTTGTGGGTAAAGGGCAGGTTATTTAATCTCTTCAAATCTCAATTTCCTCATGTATTAAATGAGGGTAAAAATATTCTTTTCTCACAGGAGTGTTGTGAGGAGGAAGTGAGATGACAGAGGGGTACATGCATCACTCAGCACTGTGCTTAAGGTAGTAAGTACTCAATGAATGTTAATTTTATAGGACTTAATATTGAATGAATTATCAGTTATTTCCAGTGGTGTATACCACACACTCCTATAGTGGTTCTTAAATTTTCTTGAGATCCAGAACTTTGTGAAGCCTGACGAAATTTTTAGAATCTCTCTGGAAGGGTGGAGGGGTTATATACAAACAGGCATAACGTGATTTACATCGTTTTCAGTCAGTCTACTAGTTTCTATTTAGGATTATTTTAGATTTTTTTCCTGTTCCATAATTATATTCTTAAATTTCCCTTGTGAAAGTTTTTCCAAATTCTTATTAAGGTAAGATGTCCTTCTTTCTTTTGAAAAACACTTAATCTTCTGTGGATATTTACGATAAACCCAGTCTATCATTTAGCTGCAAGCTACAAAAACCTGACTACACTGCCTTAAAAAAATATGGGCTTGTTTTTCTCATAAAATGAAAGTCTGGAGGTAAGTGGCTGCTCGTATTGGCTCAATATCTCAGTCATTAGGGAAAATATGTCTCTGTGATTCTCTTGGTCTTTTCACCACGATTTCTAAATGGCTGCTACAGGTGAAGCTACCATGGCGGCATACAAGGCAAGAAGAAGAGAAAGAAAGGACAGCATCTGCATCAGGAAGAGCAATCTGTCTCAGAAAATCACAGTGTAACCCCTTTTACATCTCATTGGAGGTGACCGCGTCTCATAACTATCCTGCAAGCTGCATGCAAGCAAGACTGAGATAGCAAGAATTTTTAGTTTGACTCATTCCTTACCATCCCAAATAGATTTTATTTCCATTGGTAAGAAAGAGAAGGTAGAAATAGACATTGTAAACACCAGTACTGTTAGCCACACAAAGAAAACAGCCTAGGGCAGATTTCAAAGAACCAATGTACAAATTTATTTTTCTGACTATAAGGTCCTCATTAAAACACAAAATATAAAATATCTCTTTGTATAAATAAAAATAAAAACTTACCTATTTTTAATGTTTGCTAAAGAGTTTTCCTCCTTTGGTGCCTCTAGGACGTGAATTCTCAAAACTGGTATGTTAAAATCTTGAAGTTTCCCTGAAAAATATAACTTCTCTCACAATACTATCATTTCAAATGAGTACGGGTGTGAGAGATGGACAAAGAAGGTGCAGTATGGGGATGTGTCCTAGAGGTGCTAGAGGAGACTAGATTTGCCCCCCACATGGCCTGCTGCCCATAAAGGTGCTAAAACCAACAGGTGGTTTCAGGTCGATATCTGGAGTAGCACTAACCATTAGGAGATTGTGTCAATACAAATAAATGGGCAATAGCCAACTGCAGCCTTGTGTTGAGGAGTCTGAAACTACATCTGGACTCAGGGAAAGACTCATGTCATTCTGTAGTAATGTGTCTCATGAGTAAAGGAGGGGGAAGTACAAGAGTGCCAAGTGTTTGCTGCATCCCATATACACTAATATGTTCACGACTGTTGGAATTGGAACCTGGAAATTACCTTGTCCAATTATTTCATCTTGAAGACAAAGTAACATAGATTAATCTAGAACCTGACCCCCTGCCTTCCCTTCCTTGTGAACTCTCAGGCGCTGTCAGGCACCCAGTTTGAAAAATAATTTGGAATCTCCACTTCTTTGGTTCTCAGATAAGGAGATTCCAGACACCACAACCACCTCATTTCTGATATCATTAAAAGTGCAATAACAGATAAACCCTAAGGTCTAAATGGCTTTTAGAACTGGAATTAGTCATTTACTTAAAAGTCCAATTGGTTGCAGGGGAAGAAGTATGCTCTAAAGAGAGTCATTCGGCTATGCAGGCTCCTCCATCTTGAGGCTCAGGACTCTTCTAGGACACATGGAGTGCTCTCCAGTCAGCTGCAAGAAGGAGAGTAAAGGTTCACTGGGGAAATTTTCAAAGGCCGGGTCTGTAAGGAGCACAAATCATTTTCAATAATATTCCATTTGCCAGGACCTGGGTCACATAACCACACGTAACTACAAGAGAGGCTGAGAAAGTGATCTAGCTACGTTATCCAGAAGGAAAGGAGATATGGTTTAAGTAAACAACAAGGCCAACTTTGCCACTAAAGTCAATCATCTTGCAGAGCCTTTCCTAGGACATGGTCACTAATTAGTTGCTGTGTGCACGTGTGTGTGTATTTTACACTAGTCATTTAATACAGGTTCAAGAAGTAAAGGAAAACAGATATAAGAAGGCACATATTTGTGTCTCAAAGTTTTATAATGCAGTCAGAACTTTATTTCTCATTTAAAAGGGGAAAAAATTTATTGGAAGTCAACTTGAGAGAAAAATTCAAAGTCGTGATACATGTATTCCTCTTTTTTAAAACTTTTTCTTTTGAAGTAAATACAAATTCACAAGAAGTTGGGAAACAGTACAGAGAAGTCCTATATATTCTTCACCCATTTTTCCTTAATGGATTCATCTTATATAATTATAATATAAAATCAAAACCAGGAAACTGACTGGTAAAATGTGCTGGGCTGCATTGGGAGTTCCCGCTGCCCTCTGGGTCCCCCTTGATATCTCCCTGGCTCAGAGGGGTGGGAGGGCCTTGTTACTGTGCCCTCCTGTGGCCTCCATTGATGCCTTGTTACTGCTGGGCCTTGGTGAAAATCTTGACTCTCCTCCAGGTCTCTTCTGATACCATCCCAGCAGGGAGAGAAACTTCTCACTTCATCTTACTGCCAGGTTGGGGAAAAAGTCCAGGCTCCCGATATGATCTCCATAACATGCTTGGGAGGGAGTTCGTTATTACCTGGCAGTGTTGTATTGAGAAGGAGTTTGAAAGACCCATGTCATTTTTTTAGCAATAGCATTACAGCCTGGTGAGGGTGGGATTCTAGGTTCTCCGCTCCTCTTTGCTGGTGCAGGTAAGGTGGGGACAAAGTTTGTTCTGTGGTATTTGGCTGCAGTACAATGGTTATTGTCTAAGAGTTTTCCGTCTTGCTAAGCTGTCCCTTTCCTGGTCCTTTGGCTAAGAGTAGGCTTTTGTGAGGGTTTTTTGTGTCTTCAGCCCTTGGTGTTTCCGGGGTGCCAGCTTCTTCAGCTAAGCTAAGATATAGGAGACAAAGAAAAATCCAAGAGATCTCACCGCCACGTTGTCCTTTGGGTTCCCATGTCCCTAGCCAGTCAGCCTTCCTTTCACCACCTTCTAGAGTCTCCTTATCTTTGTTTTATACATAATATCCAGGTTTTTAGTTGTACTGAGAGAGAAGAATAAGGGAAAGGACATCTACTTAATCTTCTTGGAAGCTGAAGTTTCCTATGTTGAATTTTTTAAAGACTCATAAAGATAGCCTCCATGGCAAAGCCACAGATCTGGAGACACCGTACATCTCTCTCCTAAGCTTCAGTCAACCTGGGCATCTGCTCTTTATGAAAGCACATTCTATCCCATAAAAGGCCTCACACATTAGGGTTATTAAACACTTTTCCTCCACAGATTTCATGATTTGTAAAAAATACTGCAATTTTTTCATGTATGTGTTTATTTTTATGAAAAACCAAGTATCTACACACACCACAGTGGAATTCTCATTTGTGGTACGTATTCAATAAATCTTGAAGAAATATTTACCTAAATTAATATATTAATGAACCAGAACTTGTATATATGAACCCACAAATAGATCACAGCACTTTTTCCCACAGATATTTAAGCCACTAATTTTTCCCAAGCCGTAAGAAAGAGAATGCTGCTGACAGGGAATTTTCTCTCCCTGCTACCATCAAAATTATATCAAGAATTAAGGACATGGTAACTTTGCTTCACAAAACATGCTTGAGGCTTCATGTCTTAATAAAATAATAATAGAAACCATTAGTGAGAAATCACAGGGGAAAATTGAAAATTGGGAAAAACTTGGCTCATAGCAGAAAAGAAGGCAATGTGCATTAATGATAAATTCAGGTAGAGGCAGTCAAGAAAGCCAGGCAGCACTAGTCATTCTAGAACCTTCACTGTTTCTCCAACACTGTGCTTTTAAAATGTCAAATACAAGGTTACAATGACAGTTGTCAGCAGAGAGGAATTACGGACCTGCAAAAGCACTCACTCAATTCCAATGATTTAGCCTCTTCCCTCAGGGAAAAGTCTTAGTAAACAACACACAGATAACATTTACTTGACATTTTCTCTCTCTTCACCTTGATTGGTAATTCACCGGTAATTCATGTTCCCTTGGGCACACTTCTTGGGATCAACATATTTCTCAGAAATCTTCAGAGAAAGAGAGAGAAAATGGACAACGTCCTTCATGCCTCCAGCCTGCACTCAGATTCTGCTCACTAAATGACCTCACTCTTACCTTGGAATAATAAGACTAAACATGTCAGGAAAACATAGGCAACCACAAGCAGACCTGTGGAGTCTCAGAGTCCACAAGAGCCAGCTGAAGAGCTAATATAATTACCCTGCCTCACTATTGCCAATTCTGTCTCTGAGAACAAGTGGCCTGTGTCTTATCTGGACAGGAAATCATGTCATTGCTACTTTTTCTTAGAGCTCTGAACATATGAGAATGCCTCAGCACCCATCTTAATTATTCCCATAAGAATGGCAAGTTGGTCGCTGAACAAAGTATTTCTGAGAGGCTCTGACAGAAATCACTTGACCCAACACTGGATTGGGTGTTTCTGCCTGCCCCAGCCCTGGGTCTTTAAACCAGGCCACAAAGCTCATAGTGCGGCTGAGCCCTGTTCTGAGGGAGAGGCTTGAACTGCATACCGTCCTTTCTGACAGTGCTCTGACTCAGAACCCTACTCTACTTCCTACCCAACTTCAAAGCCTGTGATTGCTTTGTCTCCCATTTCTGACACCTTACTCATTCACTGATTAATAGCTGACATTGACTTCCTGGCTTTTGACCCCTTGCCTCTCTAAGAACTCAAAACCTAATGTCTTCCTAGTTCTTTCTGCAACTGGCTTTTTTAGATAAAAACCCACCAGACCAAGTTCTTAAATTCTTGACAAGGGTCAGTGCTCCAGCCAGATTTTCTGGCCCACTAGAGTGAGTAAAAATATATTTAATGGAAATAATTATCTGTAAAAAGAAGCATCTCTACTATTTTTATAATACTTCTTTTGTATCTTTTTTATCAAGTTCTTAAAAATACTGAAAAGAACAGGAAGTTACTGAACATCCCCAAATTTTAAAATATTGACAATTTATTATTTTTAAATAATTTAAACAATGGAAGAATATAGAAAACTTGAAGTTCTATCTATTTCCCTACTCATTTCCATTCTACTCGCTTCCTCCCCGAGGGCAACTACTTTTATTAATTTGGTATGAAATCTTCTATGTGTGTATATTCATATCCATAAATAACATGTAGCATTACCTTGTGTGTTTTTAGTAAGATAAATACTATCATGCTGCATTTTATCAAAAAATGTGATGTTTTCACTCGGCATTATGTCTTCAACATCTATCCATCAATCTATGTATCCAGCTATCTATCTATTATCTCTCTATGTATCTATCAATCATTCATTCATTTTAAACAACTGAACAGTATTCTATCATATGAATAAGTAGTATATTACATATTCAATTCTCTCCTGAGGGACATTTAAGATGTTTTCAAATTTATTCTTACAAACAACGCTTCAGTGGACGTTATAGCACTCTTCTGTGTTTTGGTCCATAAGTGCTGGTGTTTCTAGGACAGTGTTTATCAAATCGTGTTAAACCTATTGCAGTGTTATCAAGTAAATTTCCTGTATCAATATCATCATTGTAAAAAATGACAGAATAGAATAAAACAGAATGGAATGAGGTAGAATAGAACAGAATAAAGCAGAAGATAATAGAATACCAGTGTTCATAACACATAATGTTGTAGATTGTCCGTACAGATGATCGTCAACAATTTCTCCTGTCCCAGTATATGTTCATGCCGCTTTCCCATCAAGAGGTGGTATCTGTTTCCCCTCCCCTTAAAAACCACCAGGCTTTACCACTTGCTTTGGCCAATAGAATGGGATGAATTGTCTTGTTCATGTTCTGAAGGCTGGCTCTGAAAAGATCTGGCATCTTCTGCTATTGTTCTGAAAAAGACCTGAGCCACCATGTAAGGAAATTCATTTACCCTTCTGAGAGAGCCCACATGATGAGAAAGAGGTCCAGCTACCCCAGATATTCCAACTGAGCTGCTGCATAGGGGACCAAAGCCAACTTTGATCAATTAGCCCCAGTCTAACCCCCAGATGACGCTTTTTTATGAATGACATGAGAGACCAAGAAATTACCTCCCCAGCTGGGTCCAGGCTAGAATACATAATAATGAGCAAATAAATGTTTTTTGCTTTAATATCCTAAGTTTTAGGTTGGTTATATTAGCTCCTGTATGTAACAAGAGTAGGAATATTGTAATACTCAGTACAGGCCATGTAATGCTGCAGGATCAAAACCTCCAAAATC
This sequence comes from Equus przewalskii, assembly GCF_037783145.1. Taxonomy (NCBI): domain Eukaryota; kingdom Metazoa; phylum Chordata; class Mammalia; order Perissodactyla; family Equidae; genus Equus; species Equus przewalskii. The sequence continues at coordinate 55,311,033 of NC_091836.1, read as the reverse complement.
TGAATGGTTTGTAAAATCAAAGGCTTATTTATTAGTTGGTCTATATGTCCATTTTGGCTTGCTTGGGAGATTTATTCTATATCTCCTTACTCCAGGACACAGTCTGAGTGAGCAAACAACATCTCAAAAGTTTCTAGTTGCAATAGCAGAAAGAAAAAAATACAGAAAATCTTGCACTGACAATTAAATGCTGTAGCACAGAAGTGATACACACTGCTTCTGCTCAGAAATCATTGGCCAAAACTTGTCATATGGGTCAACCAAGCTCAAAGGGACTAGGAATTGTGAGTAGGTAGGGCTGATGTAAAGATTACATAGCAAGAAGTCAGGGAGCCAGCAATATTTGGTAAACTACATTACATCTGTGTGTTTGTGTCTACTTTGTATAGTGCAAACATGCATTTTTTTACTACGTGTTGTGATTTAAACAAAACGTTTGAAAAGAAGCCTAGCTTTAAGGTATATTTCTCAGGCTGAGATTACTAGGTCATGGAGTAGGTATGTTTTCAACTTTCGCTAGTTTTGTTAAAATACTTTCCAAAGTGGGTGTCCCAGTTTATACTCCAGAGTATTGCAGTGCAGCCATGCCCATCAGTGCTCTCTGAGAATTCTCACTCCCTCAAAGTCATACCAAAATTTAATATTGTAACTCAAGTAATTTAGTTAAATTTTTAATTCAGTCAATTTGACAGCTTTAATGTATCCTGTTTTTCTTTTTATTTCTATATCCTTAATTAGTAATTAGCGAGGTTAAATATCACTTCACATATTTATTGACTGCTCTAGTTCATTTTCTGTGATTTGCCTGTCCGTATCCTTGGCTTATTTTATATTGGATTGTTTTTCTCTTTTTCATTGGAATTTCTTGTATAGTCCGGACACTAATCTTTTGTCAGTAACACATCCTTCCCGTCCTTCTTTTTGTGATATACATTTCCCTCCTTTTCTTAGTGAAGTTAATTGTGTCAATCTTTCCCTTTATGATTTATGCTTTTGCCTTGTCTAAAAAAATTATTTCTGACCCTGAATTTATAAAGATGGTTTTTGGAATTTAATTTGATGATTTTTCCACATGAAAATATTACCCCTTCACCATATAGAGACTAATCTATTCTCTTCCCACCAACACATAATACTTTCTTTGGTTTTATACCAGACTTCCAGACTTCATATGTATGCGTACTACGTTTCAGGTGTACCCACAGGGAGACAATGGGTGTAGCCTTCTCTAGGAGAAGGCAGTAAGAGGATATACTGTCCATAGAAAAAATTTTAAACAATAATACAACTGACTCTAACTTATTCTTCTTTTCATTTTTATCATGTACCAGCAATTCTAAATGATGTCAGTCACAAAATACTCCTAACTGTCAGGGTGGACTTCTCCCATTGCTCCCCTCCCCCATCTTGATATACATGCATTGCTCTATTCTATCCTATTGATAAATGTGCGTATCAGCAAACACATTTAACAAATATACCACATAGTTTAAATTCTAAAATGTGCAATAAGCATTGATATCTGATAGGACAAATTTCCTTTCTTTGTTTTTCTTGAATAAGTCCTATTCTTGACCTTTTCCCCATCTACGTTGATTTTGGCATCAGTTTGTCCAGTTACATAAAAACAAAACTTGTTGATGTTTTAACTGCATTGCATTAAGTTTACAGATCAATTTGGGGAGGATTGTTATCTTCTGGCATATTGGGTATTCTCACCCATGAGTATTATTTATCTTTTCATTTTGTTCTGTCTCCTTTAATAGTCTTAGCACTATTTTGTAACTTTCTCCAAAATAGGTCCATGTGCCTTTGTTAGATGAATTCCTTAACATCATGCCTTTTTTGTTGTTATTATAAATGCAATTTTTCCTGCTATCAGTTGATTATTTCTGGTATGTATTTCTCCTTTACCATGGATAGTAGTGGTAACAGTAGGCGACGTTCTGATTTTAAAGAGAATGCTTGTATTTTATCATTGAATACAATCCTTCCTCTAGGCTATAGTAGATATCCATTATCAAGATAAGGATTTTTCCTTCTTCTCTTGGTTTGTTAAGAGTTTTTAATTATTAATAGATACTGAATTGATTGTTTTTATATACGTATTAAGATGATAAGAGAATGTTAAAGTAGAAAATTAAAATAACAAATTTTCTAATGTTAAACTACTCTTGCATCTTTGTATAAATCCAATATAATAATGGTGCATTTTTTATATTTTTGCTGATTCTTTTTTAGGATTTTCCTTCTAAGTTTGTTAAGCGGGTTTGATCTACATTTTTCCTACTTTCACTCTAATGGTTTGGTTTTGCTCTGAAAGTTTTCTGAGACTGATAAAATATCAGGACCGTTCTCACTTCCTCTATTTTCTGGAAGTATTTGTGTTACATTGAGATTACTTGTTCCTTAAAATTTAGTAGAAAACTTCTGTATCCATGTATAGTTCCTTAAAATTTAGTAGAAAACTTCTGTATCCATGTTTTCAGAATCTCCTGAAGTATGCTTTTGTGTAATTTTTTATTATTATTGATTTACAACTTAATTGCTTTGAGGTCAGAAAACTAAAGTATTGAAAGAGCAATTTTTTTCATAGATATTTATCACAAGGAATTGGCTCATGCTATTATGGAGGATGGCGAGTTCAAAATCTGCAGATTGGGCTGAAAGCCTGGACCTAGGAAAAGTCAATGTTACAGTTCAAATCTGAAAGCTAAAATAGTAATTTTAAAATATTTGTTGAGCCTTGCTTTATGGCTTAGAACATGGGTGGGATACTTATGTAATTTTCCATTATACTTGAGACAAATGTATAACATGTTCTTAGCTGAAATGTTCTATGTACGTCCTTTTGATTAAGTTGTTTTTATTTGAATTTGTCTTACTGTTATTGATGGTTTTATCTACTTAATCCATCAGTTATTGGGAGGTATATTGAAATCTCCCATTACAATTGTAGATTTGTCATTTTCCCTGGGTAGATCTGTCCAGTTTTGCTTTACATATTTTGAAATTATATTAATGTGGATAATTCAAAAATGGAATAGTTTCATGGTAATACAATACTTAGGAATTAATTTTGCCCTGAAGGCTATTGTCTGGATATTAACTAAGCTATACTATCTTTCTTTTGGTTACTGTGATTTAAACTACTACAGTTTGCCTGCTGTCTACTCTCATAGATGAGGCAAGTTAACCCAGAATACATATAATTATAGTCCTAGAAAGATAATAAAACTTTATGAACCTCAGTTGCCCCACTTCTATAATGAGTGTTTTGATTATGATGATCTCTAACAGCCTTCACAACTCTGACATTCTATGATCTTCTATCTTTTCTAGATTTCTTCCAATCTTTTCTAGACTTTCTAAATTTGTACTGTGCCAAAGTTCTCCATTTACTCTAACTTGCATTTGGCCAGCTTGTAAAATAATATGAATGTCCAGACATTCCAGGTAATTCTATCTCCCAAAATGGAAAGAGAGATCAGAAGTCCATGCTATTCTTTTGAAATGACAAAAAAGCTACTATTTTTTGTGTCTTTCATCACAGTCATGCAGACAAAATATCCAAGTTGAAATGTGTCTTGGATCTTGATCTGTTCTACAAAATCTTTGGATCATATAATAGCTAAGGAGAAACAGAGAGACGAAAGTGCAATGTGAGGGAAACAAGGGCAGAGATGATGCCTTTATCTCAGCAGGAGAAGGCAATTTACAATAATTTGTATACCATTTCCAGTATTCTAGCCAAATGCATTTCACTTAAAGGCTGCGGGCCAGCAGGCTTATCATCAAATATGACACAATTCAATAAAGAAATATTAGTGCTCTTATGTCTAGCACAAAGAGTAGTAGAAATCTAAAGCCAGAAAAGATATCAGAAGTCATCAATTCCAGACCTCTCATTTTAGAAACAGAAAATTAGAACACAAAGACAGAGTGATTTACCATATTACTTGTTTTTAACATGGCATCTTCTGTTAAACATGTATTGATCATTCATTTCTTTTATCTACAACCTGCCAGAGAAGTTTTACCTTAAGCCTGTGCAGTTGGCCAAATTGTATATTTTGCATTACAAAAACTTATTTTTATTCACCCTTCACAATTTTTACTACTGTATCCTTGCATACATTTTACAGAAGATTCAAAAACAATATTGAAACACCAGAAATACTTTGACTCAAACATTTTGAAAATTATTTTCTAATCAATTCAGAAATATTTCTTCTTAATCCAACTGTTTTCATCTCCCTGGGGCTGACAGATGTTGGGGTTTTGTTCATTACCATTGGCATGAACGATTATGATGTAAGACTTTTCATATTATAAATTTATCTATGCTGACCCTACTCTAGCTGGACTGCCTCCAGAACACCTCTTCAAGAACGTGTGGGTTCAAGGATTTGAGGGGTACGTATAAATGACATTGAGTTCTATGGTTTTCTGTAATCATTCCTAATAGTTTAAATGGAGTGGAATTATGAAAGAACTACAATTTTTTGAAAAAATTCGCAGTAAACTCACTCCATAGGAGAAAATAGGCACCAAAATACTAGCTTCTGGAAGCTTCCTCAGACAGCCCTGTTTCTTGCAGTGCATAGTACTTCAGAGATAAAAATATTCTGCAAGATTGTCTAAGTTAATGTCACAAAGTGTGATCCCGAGACCAGTATTATCAGTATCACCTGGAAACTTGTTAGAAGAGCAAATTCTTAGCAGTTCTAGACCTACTGAATCAGAAGCTCTGTAGGGAAGGGAAGGGGATCCATCAACCTATGTTTTAATATTCTCCCAGGGGATTCTGATGCACATTTATGTTTGAGGACCATTCATCTGGGCCATCCTCCACACTCCATGTCTGCTTTTTTAAAATGGGGGGAAGTGAAATACAGATGGGTATTACAATCCCTTACGTCTTGAATATTCTGATTCCCTGGCTTTCCTCAGGTTACACGAATACTCACTAACAGATCCAGGATGAGAACACATATCTCCTTACTCATGTTGTACAATGATGGAATTTTGGAGGTAAAAAATACTTAAAACAATGTACTCAATGTGTTTCATGTTCCTGTGTCTTTGTGTTTCCTACTTATTATACTCAAAATTGTCTGTTTAATATCTATTTTTCTACCCAATTTGAATCTCTATAAATTGATAGATGATAACTATTTTGTCATTATGAACGCTCCAGTGTTTTCACAGTACTCTGTGACATAGTAGCAGCTTAATAAGTATTTGTTGATCAAATAATGATTGATTATATAAACATAAAAATATTTTCTATAATTCCAGAGACCATGATAATACTGAGTTTCAATCACATCCATTTTCTAATCTGGTGGACTTTTAATAAAAAAATTTATATTCTGCTGATCTTTATACATATATAAATTGAAGGTTTGGAAGAAGTCACTGGAAGTTAGGGAAGAATGATTTATTTATTTAGAAGTATTTTCTAAAGTCTCCCAAAATACAAAATCCATGACATATTTGACTTACCTCTGACTCACAGAGACCCCTGGAACAAAGAAAGAATATTATGTTTCTATAATAAAAGAATCATACAGAAGATAGAATAATCAATTTTTAATTTGTAAGTATGAACTTCTATTATTTAATGCTGGTATTTACAAAAATGTATCTTCTTTTTAACAGAAAAATCAACTATAATTCATTTTGATACTAACATGAATGTGTATAACTATATATATCCATCATATGTCAACTTCTCCTATTTTGGGTTAATTGAAAGCTATATTCTAAAAGAAAATCTAAGACTTTACTGGAATGCCTACAGTAATCCTTTGTTTTTATGAAGACATAAAGATAAGGCTTCTAACAAAAAGCAAAGCATTGGAGTTTATACGGGAGCAAAAACCAGTGAGGCTGTATCACATTATAGTTCATTATGAGGGCTCTGGAGCCAGACATCTGTACTCAAATTCCACCTCTGATATTTACCAGTTGTGTGACCTTGGACACAGGCTTCCTTCTGTTCTTAAAGAACAGAAAATGTTCTTTAAAATGTTGGATAATAATGGTACCTTCCTGGTAAGGATAAGAGGATTCAAGGCGTTAATATACACAAAGTACTCAGACATAAATGTTAGCTATTATTATAGAGAATACAGCAATAATTTAGGGCCTACACCAGGGTCTACATACTCTCTCAATATTAAAAATAAATTGGCAACAAAGAAGTTCTTTCAGGTAACTAGGTTCATGTTGCAAATGTGGATAGCCCTCTAGTCTCTCCTCTGATAATTCCACCTGGACTCTCAATCTTGAGATCAACCAAGTGGCATTTTATGTGAAAATGGCAAAGACTACAGAAATGAAAGTTAATGACAAAATAACAAATATCCAAATTCTTTGCAGAGCCTTCCATGTCTCTCTGGCCTCTTTCTTTGTCACTCTCCCCATCCCTTGCCTACATCAGGCCTCCGATGAACCTGTGGACATGTTCCTCTTCCCCATCCTTGGAGAGCTGCTTCCCAGTAAATGTCCTCATCACCAGCTGCTTATCCTTCAGGCTCTGCTTAAACACTGTTTCCTCAAGGGAGCTTTCTTTCAATCAGGGAAAACGTAGGGAAATAGGTCCTTTATTATATTCTTTCATGTTTACTGTAATAATGCTTTATTTATAAGGAATTATATGTGTAATCTCTGTCTTCTGTGCCAGAGCTCAAGCACCTCGAAAGTGAGATACGTTTCCACCACGTCCTGCACATAGTAGGAGCTAAAAAAAAGAATTGCTCACTGAGTGGGTGAATGAGCCATCCACATATTCTGGTAATGAATAAAGTGTAAAAAGATATTAAGGAGAAAAGCCCGAATCCCCATGTTCGCCAACACGATCTTTTTATTTTATGGACCTTAAAAAAAATTCTCAGTAGGTTTTGTGGGAAAAGAAAATGTTTTTGAAGTTAACCCATAGTAAATAACTGAAAAAGAACACTGGTGCTGGATTTTTCCATAAACATACTGAAAAATTATGCTGCTTCAGTATACATATTTCTAACTGTGTGTAAATACACAATGAGGACATGTTTTCCTTTCCTGTGTCTTAGTATGATTCTATTGTTTTTAAAAACAGTAATCATTTGATTTCTAAATTAATTTTAGATTATAAAAATAAACCAGTGGTCCCTATTCTCATCAAATCTTAGTGGAAGTCTTTGCAACTATGCCAGACCCACCACACTTAACAGATGCAGCAGGAACTGCCAAAGGATAAAGTAAGAATCCAGGTACGTTCTTTTGGTTTCTTTGTAGTTCAATGACAAAGTTAAAAAATTTGGATGTTATCCAAATTTAGAAGAAATAGCAAGATTATTTATTTGAAATACTGTCTTGGACCCAAATAGTGTCTTGCAAGAGAAACAAAACCATTTATCTAAGAAAGGACAGAATGTACATTTTATCCTCGGCAAACCTTACAATAACAAGATTCAACTTGGGGAGTGATGAGAGTTGATGTACCTGGGTGGAAGTAATCTAAAACAGAGCTAGTCAATTGCTGTGAAGAAACTTGCAAACAATATCAGAGAAAAACCTGGGGTTAGTAATGGGGAACAAATTGGAACGAATTAGCTATAAGACAGTCCAGAGTCTGCAGAAAGTCAATTAGGAGAAACAGCAGAGCTGCGGGGAAGGGAGACATCCCAGAGTTTGGCTCTACAGCCATTCCTCCCCTTCAAACTGGCCCTGGATCAATCAGCACCTCTTTTTCTTGCTCTCTGCTCTGAATATCCATTTCACAAAGCATCCTGCACCTCTTTGGTGTCTACGCTTTTCTCCCAACAGATGGGGCAAATTGTAGACAACAAAGAGATACCAGAAAGATGCAAGAAAGGAGGGTGGAGAAGGATGGCGATGGGATGAGAGAAGGAACAGATTCATTGATCTTTTATATTTCATTTAGTCCTCATCATAATCTTATGAAGTATGTGTGATTGTTTTCACTTTACAGACAAGCATGTTAACATTCAACGAGGTTAAATGACTTGCCCAGGGTCTCACAGTTAGTAAATTTCAACACCGTGATTCTAGCCTGAAGTCCATGTATCTTCCACCATCTCCTTTAGCTTCTTGTTATCCTCTCTTGATGGTGCCTTTCTCTGTATTAAACACGCAAATGTATCTTCAGAAAGCTCCCAAATACCTTCTGCATTGCAGACTTCAGGCCCTTCCCTGACTCTTTCTTTCTCCTAACTTAATCCTTCAAGTCCCCACTCTTACAGTTCGTACATTCCATCTAAAAAATATCCTAAACCATTCCAGTGTCCTATCATCTCTTTGGAACATCACTATCTCCCTAGGCATGTTCTTACGTAGAATTGTGTTTCAGGACACTCATTTTCATAAAAAAGTCAGCTCTATCTCATTTCAGGCACTCAGTCATCCACTCAACCTGCCCCTTGTTTTTACATCTATTTTTACTGCTAGTGCTTTTACCTTGAGCCAAAGACTGAAATAATCATTTTGGTTTAGTCCAGGAGTCAGCACGGTTTTTCTGTAAAGGACCAGATAGTAAATATTTCAGCTTTGCACTCATATAGTCTCTGTTGCAACTATTGAACTCTACTATTGTCAAAAAGAACCGCTGACAATATGTACATGATGAAGCTACTGAACCTAAGGGGTCTGGACAGCAGCATTCAGAGTATGCTGGTTATAGATGTTTAGGAGGACAAAGCAAAAAAAAAAAAAGGAAGCCAATATAGTAAACAGAAAGTTCAAACTTTCAGAGACCACAGTAATATTGAATATGCATATATGTGATGAGTGTATGCACGCATATGACTAGGAGAGTCTCTTCAAACAAGATTTAAATTCCAAAATCTTCTACTTTAAATCATAAATCTCTTAAATTATAAATCATATCATGTCACTCGTTTTCCAGTTCTTACAATAGCCTAAAAATAACCCCTACATGGTCTGATCCCTGCCCTCCAGCCATGCCCTTAACTCTATTATGCCCCACATCTTCGATCACTCTCTTCTTCACTCCCTCCTCCCACCAGCCTTCTTGCTGTTCAACTACTCTAGTAGACACGCTCCATCTTTGTGCCTTTGTTCCACCTGTTTCTTCTTCCCGAGATGCTCTTTCTTTAGAAAGCTACCTGGCTTCCTTTTATCTCTTCCAAGTCTCTGCTTGAATCTCAGCTTTTAATGAGGCTCATCCTGACCATTGTTATTTACTATTGCAAACTAACCACCCAAAGCTTTCCAGATATCTGTTACTTTTTTCTTTTTTCCATAATACTTATCGTCTTATAATATACTATGTTCTCTACTCATTTATTACGTTGTTTATTTTTTTATTGTTATTTTTTGTTTTGTTCACTGGATGATTCTGAGCTTCTAAAACATCTGGCATGTAGCAGATCTCAAAAATACTTGTTGAATAAATGAATGAATATACTCAATCAAACTTTTGTTGAGCACCTACTAGGTCCCAAGTCTATATTTGATCCCTTCACATATATTGCCTTGTTTTTCTTCACTTTAACCAACAAATATATGTACATTTGGTAAGGTTTTAGAGGCTCATTATTAAAACAGAGTGAACTAAACACTAGAGGTAATCAAAAGCTCTAGAATGTTGCACTTATTCCAAATTCACCTCCAGGATTTTGATAATTATCTTAGAGGCAGAGGTCTGTAAGCACCAGAAATCTTCATATGGACTTTTCTTTATTTTTGTTCTTTTCTTTGGTCTATCCCACTGGTTTTTGAAGTAGTATCATCAGAAGTTACTAAACATGATTGTTGGCTATATTTGACAAGTCATTAGAAGAAAGAGATAGTCAGAAAAAAAAATGAACTCATTTGCAAGTAGAAATCATAGAGAATATTGTTCCTGAATAGAGAATTCAGGAACTTGAAAGATAGAAAGAAGCCAGTTATTTCTCAAAGAGAAAAAGACAAAGCTGAGAAACTCTTTGAGTGATGAAGTTTAAATGAAACAGCCTTGAGGAAATTAGATTAAGGGTTTGATCATCATACTCACTGTTCAAAATCTCTGAGTGGATTTAACTCTGGTTCTCAAAATTTAGCTTGATCAGAACTACCTGGAAGACCACACAGATTGCTAGGCCCCACCAGAGTTCCTAATTCAGTAGTCCAGGGTGGGGTCTGACAATTTGCATGTCTAAGTTCCCAGGTGATGCTGATGGTACCAGACTTGGAACCACACTGAGAACAATTGGGTTAAAGTCACCTTTTAAGAGATGAGGATTTAGATAAAAGAAACTAAATGTGACGTTTCCTTGCCAAGTCTGATAGGCCCAATGTCCTGAAACTATAGAGAGACAGAGAGACAGACAAGAAAGTCCGGCATATCTAGAAAGTATGTCTAGAAAGAGCTGTCACTGTGGCTGTTGGAACATGGGGCTGATGAAAATCAAATAGATAAGAAGCTATCTAATAATTTAAGAGCATTTTACAGCCTCTTTATCAAGTGTTCATCCCACTTTTATTTAAACAACTTCCAAGGCAAAAGATATGAACAGATTAGCAAGCAGCCACTACTTATGTTGGATATTGTTCAGCCGCTCACTCATTCATTCATTCAATCAACATTTTTTTTAATGAAAATGAGTACAACATGTTTCCATCTTCAAAATATTCAGTCCAACTAGGAGAGATCTATAAGAAATTAAAAATTAAATTTTGCTGGGCTGGCCCAGTGGCATAGTGGTTAAGTTCACACACTCCACTTTGGCAGTTGGGGGTTCGCAGGTTTGGATACCGGGCACAGACTTAGCACTGCTTGTCAAGCCATGCTGTGGCGGGATTCCACATAAAATAGAGGAAAAATGGCGTACATGTTAGGTCAGCTACAACCTTCCCCAAACAAAAAGAGGAAGATTGGCACAGATGTTAGCTCAGCAACAATCTTCCCCAAGCAAAAAGAGGAAGATTGGCACAGATGTTAGCTCAGCAACAATCTTCCCCAAGCAAAAAAGAGGAAGATTGGCCACATATGTTAGCTCAGGGCCAATCTTCCTCACACACACACACAAAGTTAAATTTTGCAATAAAAGCCATTATAAAAGTTTACGTGGCACACTAGATACAAAACTTCATTTCTTCATTTTTACTACCTGTTGTAGATACAGATGACCACAAAGATTCTCTATTTTAATTAAAATATGAGGAAATAAGAATGGAATAAAATAATTATCTCAAATGTATTCCCATCAGCCTTACTTGACGTCAACATTTTTCAATGCACTAACATAAAAAAAGACTGTCAATTTGAAGGGGGCTTGATGAGACCTTTAAGGTGTCTCTGATACCTAATGTTGGCAGGGCTTCTTCCAAGCACCATTCAAGACAGGCAATCTGATTACTGGATTTTTCTGGAAGGTGTATATTGATATCTTTATTGTTAAAATAGATAAATCAGTCTATCTCAGTCTCCTGCAATTAAACATTCGAATCCTGTAATTAACTCCCCTTGTTGATTGCATGCTCAACCAACATCCTTCTGATAACTTGGCTTCCTGAGTGGATTGCTCATGGAAATTGAAGGTAAAGGTCAGTCTGGTGCTATTGTCTATTCTCTTGAGCAGTTACAGCTTTCACTGTAATTTAAGAGTCTGGCATTCTGATTCATACATCAGTCTTCTGAGAGCTTTACTATCACAAGCCACTACCCTACTGGGGACCACCTCTGGAACACTGATATGAATAAGTTCCAAGCTTTGTACAGTATGGAACTCCCTAAAGGAGAACCTAGAACACTGTGGGATTAAGGGTTCCACCACTGAGAGTTACCTGGGAGAGAAATGGAAACAGAAGCACTTGCTCCTCTGACAACAGTGACAGGTTTGCAGGCTTCACAAGGTCTAGACGTGAAGTTTTGCCGGTGCCTTCCGGACACTCTTCTGTATATTATCCTCTTTAATATGGTACTCAGCTGAAATAATTATTGGAACTTTCCTTTGATTCTTGAAATTTCCTGATTTCTTAAAATCTGATAGAGATTTTTCCTTTTCTTTCATAGACCTTTCAATAACTTTTAATAGCTAATTTTTACTTGAAATGCCTTTGGTGAATTCTCTTTGTCTGATTAAACTTAAGCCAAAACAAAGATATTCTAGTATAGTATTTGGAATCCTTAGAAATAAACTTAAAGCATATATAGCTGAGCTCACTAAAAGAAATTTAATATTTCAATGTTGGAGAAATAAAATGCTTTAATAAAACTGAGTTCATGGTTTTTCCCAGCAAGCCTATACTTAATAGAAAGTGGGTGAATGAATAATCTTCCTGCTTGTACTGTAAACATACACAAATAAAATACCACATCTTAACAAGCATCACGTATGACACCTTGAATGACACATAGTTTTACGATGTAAATATGCTACTTTCTTGAACACAGTAATGAGTTAGTGATTCACAAGTGTTCTCAGGATACAACATCATGGAAAATTGACTTTACACGTTGATCCTATACTCATTAGTCTTCTCTCACCCTACGTTAGTGGAAATTTCACTAACAGAAAGCTTATTTCAATGCAAGGGCAGTAACAGAGTCATGGGAAGTAGGCAGGTATCTGAGATGAGGATGAGAAAGATTATGAAAAGGAGGGCATAGATAAGCAGCAATAATAGAGGGTCAGCAATAATAAAGAGTTAGGAGAGGCAGAGATAGAGAGTGAATATGATCAGAAACTCCAGGACAAATAATTGTTCTGGTAGGAGAGACAAACATGGTGGGGTCTAGTCAATGAGTGAGTGGAAGTGGGTCCAGTCATGATGGAGACAGTAACTGGCCATTACAGAGGTCATGTTCAGAGATTACCTATGTCTTTATTTACAGCTTCACAGACATCATGGGGTAGTAGCAGGTGTTCTAAGAAGTGAAACAGGATTAACATTTTTTATACTTATTATTATCATGATTACCAACATAAAATATATACCTTGAAAAAAATAAAGGAAATCTTTATGAAGAACTTTAGGATAAATGTAACAAACTAGACACAGTATCTTTTTGTTTCCTGCTAAGTCCCACTAAAATTATGCTAAAGAAACTGTAACGGTATAACCAGACAATGGTAAGAAGAGCAGACAAGGATGGGACAGCAGAGCAGAATTTTCAAAAAAATTTTTGAAAGAAAGTAAAACTAGGGCACAGTTATCTTTTAACTTTCTTGGATCTGCTGTGTGCAAGCAGTTGGGGAAGCCAGCAAGAAACAAATTAATTTTTTCTCCTAGAAACTAGAAAAACTCAGCAACTGGAGGGTCTAGCTATTTCTCAATACAAGAAAATACCACAAGATCATAAACAGGAGAATATGTTGAAAACCTACATGAGGAGTTGTTAGAAACCTGATTCATCCTGCATCTGAATGAAGAATAGAGAGTTTATTCCCTATAAGTTTAAAACCAGAAATACTGTGGAATAGGTGATACCAGGCGTGATTGAAAGCAAGAAAGCCAATATATAAATGAAAACAGGGAGATTAATTGAAATTCTGCATAATAAACAGTGACACTGACTCCCTTGCCAAGTTCCAGCCTTGGATCTCTGGCTACTCCTTACTCCTAGGAAGGAAACTGGAGGATTTCTATCAAGAAAAATTACCCACTGTACATTTAGAAGTGATTTAACAAACAGCCATTTCTCCACCCATTTATTCACTGTGAAGCCTATGAGTCAAGAAGCTCTGTCAAAGCCTAGATAACATATGATAACCTTTTATTGAGAAACTCAAACTTAATTATAAATCGCCATATTTCCTAAAAATACCAGGAAAGCCTCTAGCAGAAAAGACAGAGACTGAATCAAAAAGGAAAAGAAATAAGTAAAAAACAGAAAATATAGAAAGCAGGAGATAACTTCAAAAATCAATCCATATATTTTCTGGAAGACATACATGAACTAAAAAGAATATACTATTCTTTAGAAAGGAATACAGCATAATAAGGAAGCTTTTGAATTAAGAATTATGAGAGCAGGGGCCAGCCCCCTGGCTGAGTGATTAAGTACACTTGCTCCATTTTGGTGGCCCAGGGTTTCGCCGGTTTGGATCCTGGGCATGGACCTAACATTGTTCATCAAGCCAAGCTGAGGCAGTGTCCCACATAGCAGAACTAGGAGGACAAAAACTAGAATATACAACTATGTACTGGGGGGCTTCAGGGAGGAAAAGAAAGAGAAAGAAAGATAGGCAACAGATGTTAGCTCAGGGCCAATCTTTAAAAAAAAATAAAAGAATTATGAGCAAACTAAAATAGTTGATAGAGGATTGGAAGATTAAACTTTAAGAAATCCCAGAAATCTGAAAAAATAAAAAAAAAAAAAGGATGGAAGCTAGATGAGAAAATTAAAGACTCAATTCAAGAAACGTATTATCCAACTCAAATAATAATTCCAGAAAGAGAGAAGATAGAAATAAGAAAATTTCCCATAACTGGGACATAATTTTATTCAGTATAAAAGGACTGCTAAATATTCAACATAATAAATGAAAAATAAAGACTCTCAACAAGGTACACTATTGTGAAATTTCAGAATGCAAAGGGCTAAAAGAAGATTCTAAAGACTCCTGAGACCAAAAAAAAAATATATATATATAGTATATGCAACATATCAGTAATTATAATGCCATTGGATTTTTTAAGCCCAAGAGTGGAAGCAGAAAGACACTTAAGCACTGTCTTCAAAGTTCTGAGGAAAAATTATTTCAACACTTTGAAATTCTATACCCAGCCAAACTATCAACCAAGCGTATGAGCAGAATTACAACATTGTCAGATATGAACAGTTTCCATGAACTTATCTCCTGTGTGCCCTTTGACATGAACACACTAAAGGTTGTGCTTTACTAACACAAAGCAACAAACCAAGAAACACAGTGAAAAAAAAGCTTTATTTAAAGTAAAAGAAAATTTCCAGGATAGCAATAAAAAGAGGCTTCAAGACAACATCCATGAATAATCCCAACCACTTAATAAGAACTAATACGGGAAACTGGAGGACTCTAGAAGTGAAGCCTTAAAGAGAAGAATAAAACTGACCTCATTACATCTGATCAAGTAGAGAGGAGTTTTATATTTTTATAAGAGAATTAACAAAGATTAGGCTCATGAAAAGTTAAGAAAACAAATAAGATTATTAGCTTCAAGAAAAATATATGAATAAGAAAAATATGCAGCTCAACAAATATTATTTTTAACTATAATAAGTTAAACAGAATACTGGGCATTCAAAATTTGTGATACAAATATGTTGCTATGGTTGATGGAAGGGAAAGCATTTGTGATTGCTGAGGTAAACATAAGACAAATCATAATAACATATTATAAGAAGTCAATAGAATACATCTAGAGACAGCAAAAAAAAAGTCCAGAAATAACAAGTTAAGTGAATCTTTTTTACTTTTAATTCATTTAGTATTATTTGAAATTTCAACTTATATGGGTATTGAGTTGATAGAAATAAATATTTAATTAAAAGAAAAGAAAACATTGAAAAATGAAAGAAAAGAAAAAAAAGTATTTGCAACTTCCCACTCATTGATAATCACTGTAAAGAATTTTGGTATGAATTCTTTTAGTCAATTTTGTTCTATGTATAGATGTCAATATATATTGACAAAGTGATAACAAGATACAATTTTTTCACCTGTAGAACTATTAATGTAATCCATACCATAAAAATTTCTTTCACATTTGCAATGAATGCATATCATTCCACTGTAGGAATATTATAAACAGCATTGCTATGAATATCCTATTAGCCTTATACTTGCACGTATTCTAGACATTGTCCTTAGAATTAAGTTTTTATATTTTTCTAAAAATTTCTTTATTTGGTAGCTACTGGCTCAAAGGATGTAAGCCAGAGTTTCTCAAATTTTTTTCATTAATACTCTCTCAAGGGATCTTTTTAGATTTTTTTTCCTAATCAGAGCCTCATATAATTGTAATAGTTCAAATATTCTATGTATCTGTTTGTACGTTCTTTGTGTATATATAAGATTCTCCCCTCCCAATCGGTTTGTCTCCCCATTTGAGGAAATATCACTCCTGTTGAAAATGTACGGTACAAACTTTCATTGGTTTTTAGTACACGTTACCAAATTCTCCTCCTCAAAGATGCTATCAAGTTCAAGTTTCATCAGCAACGTGTGCAAGCACATTTCTCCGCTTACCCAGCAAAGAAGGTGTTTGTAAAATCAGCACATAAAAGTTTTTAAAAATGGAATTTTCTCAATGCAAATCTTAAAATTACCTTATTTGCTTGTAAATATACCTCAGCACCAAATGCTAGGAATGAAAATATTTACTTGCTTCAGAATTTGTTCCACTATTATGAGACAATGGCTCATTTCTAACTTTCAAGCAATTTACATTTAGAAAGAATCCTTCTAAGTGTCATCATGGTTCTCAGTATAATTTAGATTGTTTTTAAGTCAATTTGTTATCGATTCAACCAGAATGGTCAATTATATCCTGTGGATCTTCTTTAGTTCTCAAATTATTGAGCTGGTCAAGTCAATTTGTAATTAGACAACTTTTTATAAATGCTTTCTCTCAATGACTATAACAGCTTTTGAACTGCCATCTGGTGAGTTCTCCCAGACTTCGTGATTATCTGGGTCTGATGCTGTTTTTATCTACAGCAATTATGTTTTATTGGGGTTTATCTTGTGTTTGTAAGAGGAGTTGAAAGAATTACTTAGTCCAAGCCTGAGTGGGTTTGTTAATTCAGTGTTACGTAAGATCCATATGAAACTGTCATTTTTTTTTTTAAAGATTTTATTTTTTTCCTTTTTCTCCCCAAAGCCCCCCGGTACATAGTTGTATATTCTTCATTGTGGGTCCTTCTAGTTGTGGTATGTGGGACGCTGTCTCAGCGTGGTTTGATGAGCAGTGCCATGTCCGCGCCCAGGATTCGAACCAACGAAACACTGGGCCGCCTGCAGCAGAGCGCGCGAACTAAACCACTCGGCCACGGGGCCAGCGCCTGAAACTGTCATTTTTGAAGTCAAAATGATTAAATATCAACAATTCCATACAGTTCGATCTAATAGTTTAGTCTCCCTTTACATAGCCCAGAGAAAAAGTGAGTTGATGAAGTAGTACAACTGCCTAGGTGCTGCCACATAGATCTTAAATATTCTGTTGAAATTTATACTTTTCACAGGAAAGCAACAGCCAAACCAACCTAACCATAGAGGAGTAGATATCTTACTGATTTTCAGATTGATACAAATACTGCACAGCCCCACTCCTCTGCGTGAGGAAAGTAGTCGTAACCCAAAACTCGTGTAGTGAAGAGAACGTGGGGGCAGAAGTCAGGGGACCTGGCTTATATTCCAGGCTTTTCCATTTCCCGTCTGTGTGAGTTTGGACCAGGTACCACTGCTTAGCCATTCTTCAGGCCTCAGGAACAGTTTAGGCATTAGCTCCCCAGGGAGGCCATCCCTGAGAATCACAGCACTCTTTGTTTTCCCTTTTGTAAAAGCTTTTATCACACTAAAAACCATTTACTTAATGTCTGTCTGTGTTCCTCACTAAACAGGAAGGATGAGGGCCAGGAGATTTTTGTCTCATTTATTCTTTTATCCCTGGTGTCTAACACAATACCCGACACATAGTAGATGACTCATGTGCCTTTGTTTGATGAAGAAGTGAATGGAGTGAAGCTAAGAGTTAAAAGCCTCAGTTTCATCATCTGTAAAGGGGGTATAAGAGTGGTGCCCTGGGCTTCTGTGGTATTGAGACAAGGTCGTTGAATAGACTCAAGTGAGACAGAGGATACATACTTCACCTCTCCACCATGAGACCTCTCCCCAAATCCAAGAGGGTTAATGTGTGTGAAAGTGTTTTGTAAGCTGAATATCTTTCTACAGACAGGATTTACTATTATCTTTCCTAGAAGTAAAGACTTTATTATATCTACGATATAAGGACTTCCTTAAAGCCTCATTTCACTGGACTAGGCTTCTTGTGGCTACCTACACGTCATTTTTTCCCGATTTGTTATATGTACCATTTCACACCAATCCTATACCCTCTACTCCTTTTGGTGACTTGTTTTCTCTCCCTGGGAACACGTTCAAATCATAAAGACCCTATGTCAATTAGAGTTCAGGCTGAAAAACAGAAGCTACTCTAGGCATTCCAACTAGGAAGGGTTTAATGCAGAATTAGAGGCTTATTCAGACATTGGAAGGATTAGAAACCAAAGTTAGAAGAGTGGCCACCAAAGGTCCTCTCTGCCTACAGCAATGAAGTGGGCAACTCTCAAAAATTGTCTCAGAAGGCATTGCAAATGCCAATAATCTCCAGGAATCAACCACTAAGGGTATGAGTGATGTACAACACCAGTGATACACAGGGCCTTGGCAAAGAAGCTGCTGAAAAACTCATGCAGCGGCTACTTCTTCCAGAAATAATGCCTTCTCCTAATAGAGGTAATAACCAGGAAGACAAAACGAAAGTTTTGCAAGTGGATCAGTTAGTGGTAAGAGTAACAGTAGTCACTCCCACTTCTACCTTTTGTTTCCTAGATCCTCATATCTTGGTGACGGAAGAAATGGTTTCATATGTAGGTCAGTGAGTATAAACAGCATATTAGATAGCACCATAGTTCTGCAAGGTGTTGTCACACCATCTGAGCTGTAACTGCATCTTCAAAACTTGCTTTAGGGTAAGAGTGTACAGATAAGACCTGTGAATCCTGTAGGCATATGTTCAGTACCTCTCTACATCTATTAGATCAACGTTATTTGGAGTGCTATAACATATTGAATAAAATATGGGCCATTTCCTCTCCCTCCCCAGAAGCGTTGCCCCTCCCAATGGCCTTGGAAGTGAGAAGATGTGTCATTCCCCATCTCCCCAGAACCCCTCCCAGAGGTTTAAGGCTGTTTCTTAGGAGTGAAGAGTGAGGGAAGCAGATGTTGTTTCCTGCCTGCCTCCCAAGGTCAGCCAATCACCACCAGCACATCTGCACTTCCAAGGCAGGGCCTATTTCTGGTATCCAGGGCAGGACTTTTATGTTTTATTCGCTGCTGCATTTCTAGCACCTGGAATACTGCCTGGCTGGTAAGTGATAGTACTTGATTTTGATGATTGGATGGATACATATTAAAAAAGAAAGAAGGCCATAACTTAAATGCTACAATTTATATTCAGAAGAAGTACTTTAAGTTTAAAAATGTTTAGGCAATCTGGCAATTTCCTCTCTTCTAAAAAGATGTCCTCATGACCTTCCTTCACAATATGAATGTTCTTACCAAACTTTCCAAAATATATTATTCTTTTAGGGACAAACTTAAGTTAAAAGCATTCACTGATGGCCCAGACCATGTACTGTCATTGTTATTTTAATCAGAAACACAAAATTGGACACTTATTCACCATGGTAGGGCTTGCATAGTTGGCCCTAGGCAGAACTGGATTTAAATCTCAAGTCTTTCATATTCTAGTTGTGTGAGTGTGGATAAATCACTTGTCTCTTTTACCCTATTTCTCCATGTGTATAGTTAGGGTAATTGCAATATCTACTACGGTTACTATGATAATTACCTTAGAAATTGTTAAAATGTGTACATACATGTATGCACAAATATCGATTATACAGTATTTATCAGTAGTGAACAATAACTAATAATCCATATTCACCTTGGTTTTACTTTTCATAGTTCCATGTGATCATATCTTATCTCTGTAACAAAACTGTAAATGCTCTAGGATCAAAGGGCTGATTTTGAGATTGTGTAAAGCCCCCTCAGTAGGAAACCGGTGTGCGCTAGGTTCATAATTCCTTCACAAGTGAATCATATTGAATACAGAAATGTTAACACGGAGGGCAAAGCACTTTCTTTTGTATTTTTTCTCCATTACTGTTGCATAGAGTTCTCCGTCTCCTATTTTTTGTTACATTGCCCATTATCTGGATTACCATCCAGTTGAGAAACATTTGTTTTGCTTTAACAGAAATAGACCTAGCTTCTAGGGAATCAAATTCCTCCCATTCCACACACATTTACCCAGTCCTCTCTTTGTACAAGACACAGTGCAGGACACAAGCATGAATCAGACCTGTTCCTTGCACTTAAACACTTTGGGCATTGGGAATCACCAGTAGCTTGGGCCTGACCTTGCCTGGAAGAACAGGAAATCTGGATTCTAACAAATTGCTGATACTGGGTAGCCCCCTAAAACAACTTTTTGTTGTACTTTGCTCTTGCTCTTTCAAAATAATGACAATATCTTACATTGACCTGGAGAGCCCAGCCACTGAAGGAATATTCCCGTTTTACCTCATTTTATCTTCACCCTTGTTGGATGGAACAAATGCTTTATTTTTTTTTAATTTATTTAACAAATGGAGAAACTAGGCTCAGAAAGGTTATATTTCTTTATCCTTGCATGACCTGGAGCCATATTTAAAGTCTTATGACTACTTTCCTTATACTCTTTCCCTTCAATGTAATAATGAGAAATTATTTCAAACTCTGTATTATGGAAGGAAGAAAAAGGAAGGTGCCAATAAGTAGCATTGGTGGGTGTTCAGAGATATGGTACTGCCAGTGACCATGACCTACCTGGAGGAAGGTCTGGTGTTATAAAATGAACACAAAAACTAGTGCCAGAAGACCACTTATTAGCTCTGTCATTTCAGATGAAATAAACTGCCCTGACCACTATACACTTATTAGAATGGCCAAAATCTAGGACACTGACAACACCAAATGCTGGCTATGATGTAGAGAGATGAGAACTCTCATACATTGTTGGTGGGAATGCAAAATGTTACAGTCACTTTGGAAGTCAGTTTAGCTGTTTACTTAAAAAACTAAACATACTCTTACTACATGATACAGCCATCACACTCCATAGTATTAACCCAAAAGAGCTGAAAACTTATGCTATTACGTTATTCATAATTGCAAAAACTTGTAAGCAACCAAGATGCCCTTCAGTAGGCAAATGGATAAACTATAGTACATCCAGAAAATGAAATATTACTCAGTGCTAAAAAATAAGAGCAATCAAGACATGAAAAACATGAATGGATCTTAAATGCATCTTATCAAATGAACAAAGCCAATCTGAAATGGCTGTATACCATATGATTCTAACCATATGATATTCTGGAAAAGGCAAAACTATGAAGGCAGTAAAAAGATTATAGATACAGAGAATACATTGGTGGTTGTTTGTGTTTGTCTGTTTTTCATACGTGCACCCATCTCAGGATTGTTCTTGGCTGATGGGAGCTACCTAGCCCAGAGGTGCCTAAGAGGCTCCATTCTGTTTTTCCCAAGGAATCAATCAATTCTCCACGAAGCCCTGATTCCTTGTAATGGAATGGTATTTAGAAACCAAGATCTGGGTACTAGGAGTGCTTATTCCTCCTGGGAAGTAATTGCCTCTAGGCTCTCTCAGTGGACTGAGCTAGGAACTACATGTATGGATAATGACTCACGCACACATACCTATATATCTATATTCATTTCTGATTCTGTCTGTCTTATGCATCCTTTTTAAAAATACCCAAGAGTTTTACCACTAACTCCAACTCTGATCCAGCAGCACAGGGCTCATTCTCGCCTTCACCCCTTTCCTTAATTATAATTTCCTTCTTAGACAGTGAGAAATATAGCTCTTATTATCTGTAATATATTCATTTACTTGTTCAGTCCTCCTATATCTGTAAAATAGTTGCAGAATTGCTAAACCTACTCCTCTGAGAAATGAGTTTACCAACCAGAGTACAGCATTTGCAGACAGTTCTTTTTGTCTTTAGCCTGCAGTTTTCAGTCAAAACACTGCTTTCCAAAGTG
This sequence comes from Equus przewalskii, assembly GCF_037783145.1. Classification (NCBI taxonomy): domain Eukaryota; kingdom Metazoa; phylum Chordata; class Mammalia; order Perissodactyla; family Equidae; genus Equus; species Equus przewalskii. The sequence continues at coordinate 55,289,197 of NC_091836.1, read as the reverse complement.
ATTGAGATTGGTTCCTCTCTTCCTCATTTCCTTCAGTGTGGTTATGTGAATCATTTGTAACAGTTTTTTGTCATAGTCTGCGTTCTATTTTAGGTCCCTCTCACAATCTGGTAAATAGTTTACAATTTACATACAGTAAAATTCACTCATTATAACGCACAGTTCTGTAGGTTTTAATAAATGCAGTGAGTTGTGAGCCACCACCTCAGTTCCACGTGGAACAGTTCCCTTACTCCACGCGCTGCCTCACTCTGCCCTTTATAGTCAACGCCTATTCCCAAACCTAATCCCAGGTGACCACTGAGCTGTGCTCCATTTCGGTAGTTTTTCTTTTTGCTAGAATGTCATATAAAGGAAACCACACAGTTTGTAGCTTTCAGTGTCCAGCTTCTTTAACTTAGCATAATGATTTCTGAGATTTAACCATGTGACTTTACGTAACAGTAGTTACTTTCTTTTTATTGTGAAGTAGTGTTCCATTGTATAGGTATTATACAATTTTGTTTAAACATTTTATATTGGTGGACATGAAAATAAGCTTTTTCTCATTTTTACTATAATAAATAAAGTTGCTATGCACATTCACATACAGGTCTTTGTGTGGACATATGTTGTCACTGCTCTTGCGTAAATAATTAGGAGTGGGATTGCTGGATCACATGGTAGCTAAATGTCCCACTTTGTAAGAAATGCCCAGTTTTCCAAATTGGTTGTACTATTTTGCATTCGTTTTTTAATCTTTGTTTGAACTCAATTTCTTTAAACTAAAAAAACAAAAACAAAAAAACCCTATTCACCCATTTCTCCCAACTCCTAACCCCGCCTCCTGCAACCAATAATCTCTTCTGTGTATCTATGAGCACGGTTTTTTTGTTTTTTGTTTTTTAAAGATTTTATTTTTTTCCTTTTTCTCCTCAAAGCCCCCTGGTACATAGTTATATATTTTTCCTTGTGGGTCCTTCTAGTTGTGGCATGTGGGATGCTGCCTTAGTATGGTTTGATGAACAGTGCCATGTCCACGCCCAGGATTAGAACCAAGGAAACCCTGGGCCACCTGCAGCGGAGCGTGCAAACTTAACCACTTGGCCATGGGGCTGGCCACGGGGCCAGCCCCAAGAATGGGTTTTTTTTGTTTCTTTTTTTAGGTTCTATGTATAGGAGAGATCATATGGTATGCAGTATTTATCTTTCTCTATCTGACTTATCTGACTTATTTTACTTAGCATAATGCCCTTGAGGTCCATCCATGTTGTCACAAACGGCAAGATTTTATTATTTTTTATAGTTGAATAATATTCCATTATATATATATTCTATTATATATATGTGTGTGTATGTATATATATATATATGTATATAGATATACCATAATTTCTTTATCCATTCATCCATCAATGGACAGTGTGTTTCCATATCTTGGCTATTATGAATAACGCTGCTATAAACATGGAGGTGCAGATACCTTTTTGTGTTAGTGTTTTTGTCTCCTTTGGATAAATATCCAGAAGAGGAATTTCTAGATTGTATGGTAGTTCTATTTTTAATTCTTTGAGGGACTTCCATATTGTTTTCCATAGTGACCACACCAATTCACATTCCCACCAATAGTGCACAAGGGTTCCTTTTTCTCCACATCCTCATCAACACGTGTTATTTCTTGTCTTTTTGATAATGGCCATTATGCAGGTGTGAGGTCATATCTTATTGTGGTTTTGATTTGCATTTCCTTGATGATTAATGATGTAAGTATCTTTTCATTAACCTGTTGGCCATCTGTAAGTCTTCTCTGGAAAAATGTTCAGATCTTCACCAGCCTTGCGGCACCACAACAGAAGGGCTACGTGTGAAGCACACCACTGGGATGAATATGACAGACTCTCTTTATGGATCCAGGTACTCTATACTTGTTTTGACCATAGCCCATATTCTGGCTGCAGACTAATGGCCCATGATTTTGTTTACCCCAAGCTTGGGTCTAATTACTTGAGAATGCGAGAGAGGAGAAATTAGCTTGGGAAAGCAAAAAAATAAAAACACAAAACATGATACTAACAATTCTTTGCATTATTACATATGTATTCATCCTAGAGTTTATATTTTTCACATTTACATATCACAATTAATCCTTGCAATAGCTTGTTGAATACATAGTATAAAATAAGGGTTATGATTGCGAATTCCCCAATCAGAGAGACCTTTGCTTCAATCTAACGTTCTCTGTGATTTTAGTTTCGTCAGTTCTAAAGTGAGGATAATAATGTCCTTAGTTTACTGTTAAGGTTAATGGAGATAATGCATATAAAGCAATTAACTCCTGGCAGAGAAAAAGTAACCAGCAGATCTTAATTATTATTACTGTTTCATTATAATTATTGATCTATTATTATTGCAAAGGAATTATCTCCATACCATTGCCCCTTATTTATAAAGGTCTTGGCATCTGACTTATAATCTACACTAACCAATTCCTGCAGTTATCTCTGGTGATTGATATCCACACACACCTCTCAGTTTGTTGATGTCATCACGCCCAAAGCCTTCTCCTCCACTCGTCTCAGCCACCTACTCACAGTCATAATTGTGTCTTTCCCTTATCCAGATATCTCTGGCCCACCCCTAATTCAAGCATTTCTTCTTTCTGACCATGGTCTCCTGTTTTCCTCTCTTGCTTGTTCAAAGCCTTATACATCACATCAGCACCTTCATTTCCTTTATACCTTCACCGACACATTTTACTCTCCTCCTGCCTTCCATTACTTTTATTCCAAGTTTAGACTCATAGTTTTCATTTTAAAACTCTCTTGCCAAACCTAACCTTCCTTTATCCTCTATTTTTTTAAATCAAACCTGTCTAGAAAATCCCACCTCTGTTTAAACCTGTTTTCTCCATTCTTATACCTAGAAAGTGAAACATTGCTTTGAGAAAATTACTTAACAGAGTAGATGGAAACTGCTTTAAATTTATGACAAATAGCCTCAGTAGGTCTTCTAAACACCTAAACAGTTCTGCTGTGTTTCTCTAGGTAATTCTTCACCCACTTTCTGCAAGAACTATTTCAGACCTCCTCAACTTTCCTCAAACCTTTGAATATCTCAGTTCTTCCCTTACTTTAATAGGTAGCCTTATCTCTTAATTCACACAATCACTTCTCTCTCTCTCTGTCTCTCTCTCTCACACACATACACATGCACACCTCCTGAAACATTGATGATCTTCAAGCTTTGGCCCTAGATTCTCTTCCAAGCATTCCCTTCCTTCTGAATACTACACAATGCTTTTTCCCAAGATATTCTCACCTATGCTCAAAGCGTCAATTACTATCCATATATCACTGACTTCTAATTTACATCTCCAGCTCAGATCTTTCCTTTGAGTTCCAAACTAAATTCCAAGTTGATCCCTTGGCATCTTCACTTGAATGCCTCAGTGGCATCTCAAATTTAACATGCTAAAAACTGAATTCATCTTCTCCTTGAAACCTGCCTCTTATTCATTATTTTCCATCTCAACAAATGGCGGGACCATCTATCCATCCCAATGCCCCATGTCAGGAATCTATAAATATTCTTTAATCTCCCTTCTCCTTCAGCAAGTCTCATTGATGTTACCTCAAATCTTTAAAATCTGTCCATTTCCCTTCATCTTAAGTAACACCATCTCTATGTCTGCCAGACTCCATTCTATACGGTCATCATATTTCACTGTAACCATTACTGGTCATATACCTCCAGTTGTTCATTATCTAGCCAAGATTCCATGTTTAGGTAAAATATAAATCTGACCATGTCATTTTTATGCTTAAAGTCTTCCAAGGTTTTCCAAACCTGTTCAAATAAAGACAAAGTTCCTTCACATATCTTGAAACTACCGTAGAATCAGGCTCCTGCTTACCCCTCCAGCATTGTCTTAGCTAATCTACCCCTTAATCGCTATGCTCTCTAGACCACAATTCCCATGGGGGAAGTGCCACGCTATTTTGTTCACCATTTTATTCTCAGTGGCTACCAAAATGCCTGGAACTTGAGTAGTGCCAAATAAATGATGGTTGAACGATTAATTATAGCTAAGTGACTTGCCTAAGACTCTTAGTACAGCAGAAAGAAAGAACTGAATCAAGGACCCAGAAAAATTTTCTAGCAGAATTCAGAGTAATCTCATCATCAACATACTAGGGATGACTCAAGCTGAATATGGACCAGGAAAAAGGAAAGGCAATGGTATCTTCCCTGCTAGATGCATGTCCACAATCCCCTTGATAATTAACATCATTAACTCAGATTAAATGGCAGTTCTAAAATACCACTAAAAAAACAGGAAGTGGAGGAAGAAGAGAAGGAAAGGAGGAAAAGAGGGAGAAGGGAAGTGGAGGAAGAAGACTGCTAACGCTTAGGAGAATTCATATCTCTTCTATCATTACAAATTTTTCATTAGGAAAAAAATAAGATGATTGTACAGAAGAGAAGTCAAGAAAAGCAAAACTAAAACCATTTTGTTTCCATTCTTCCCCTTAAAATGCTTCTCCTTCATTGTACCTTCATTGTAATGGGTCTTGAAAAATCATAATTTTTAGCACTGCAAACTATACAAGCTCTTGGCATTTCTGAGACAAAAGAGGTGCCATAACTAAACAAGCTCTTGGCATTTCTGAGACAAAAGAGGTGCCATAATTTCATGCCTTTGTAAACACACACTGTGAGTAATGAAGGGAAAAAGGAAATTAAAAACTAATTCTGTTGTTTACTCTACTCATTTATTTTATCAGTCGTCTCAGTCTCACACTGAATAACAATCAACAGGGTTTGGTAGACACACCTAGGGGAGGCTAGATGTCTTCTCTCCAAATCTCCAGAAAGCTGGAAAGGAAAGTTAAATAACAGTGCTTTGGGGAGGAGTCTCTAATTATGTAATCAAAAGTTTCAGCACTAATATTTCCAGTCAGAGTAAAACTTCTGAAATCAGAAGCTGCATGGGATATCAATAATTTAAAAACTGGAGATCCTCTATCACAGACTCAAAATATTTGATTGGCCAAAATCATGACAAGAAAGACTGTCTCCAGAACAACATAGACTTAGAAGTATAGTAACCAATTACTAAAGTTGATCTCCACCTGTATCCATCCACTGTGACATGATTCTCTCTCCTTGAATTTTGGTTATTTGAGGTTTGGCTTGAGACCCATGATGATCCCTTTAGTGTAAATTCCACTTATGCCTCAGCAGTATTATGAAAATGATTCAGAAGACATAAAACTAAATTATCCATCAGAGAAGAGTCGCTCATGTGCTGCTTCCGAAACTCTCCTCAAGAGTTTGGGATGGTTGTTGGATAGGATGGGAGTCATTCACTTTAATTATCCTTAAACATCAACATTACAAGTAATACGGGGGGCCTAACTTTACTCAAAACAGCAAGAAAGTGTGCAGCAGAGCACACTGCACAAAAGAATGCTACTGAGGCACATGGATCTCAATCTTAATGCTTCCTCTAATAATTGTAGCAGGCAGTAAAAGTTATTAATTTATGATTTTCTGTTCTCTTCTTTCCTAAACAAATCTCAGTCAGGCCATTAATCAATAAGTATTTGTTGAGGATTGGTTACAGGTTGTTTCCCGGAAGCAAATTCTATGATGGATATTTGCATGCAGGAGTTTATTGAATATCAACACCTGTGGGGGAGTGAAGGAACAGCATTGGACAGAGGGAGAAGCTGAATTGCAATGAAGTCACAACTAAGACTCAGCTGATTGTCGAGTCTACAGATAGTTCTGAAACTGGATGAACCTTCACCTCTGAAGAGAAACCTTCAGACTGAGGCAAGGGAACTGTACCTCCCACACCCCCAATTAACCAGTTATTGGATACAGGCTCTCTTCAGCGAGGGAATTCCCAAAAGAGTGACTCGTTTGAGTGGTGTTAATAGTTTGGATGACACAGCACAGCATACACTAAACAATCTATTGTCTATCTGCTCCATGAACCCTCTGGCATTAGCAAATTATAGAGAAAACATAATTTATACCTAGAAAACTGCTTCTTATCTTTTGTGTCCGAGTCCAAATATTTATAAAGTCTGTGGAGATTTTCCAGAGCAAAGTTGGTGCTCTCTCCTCTTTGTTCCCTCATCACCGCACTCATAGATTCGTGGTAATCCTTATTAAACTGAATCATATGTCATTGCTTCCTGGTCTGTGTCCCATACTCGGCTATGCGTTCTTTCGGGGTAGGTTGCAATTTAAATGTCACTTTTCTAACTAAAATCTCCAAAACCACCCCATCTAAGTAACTATACTCCATTTGCTATCCTCAATTACTTCAAGCTTAAGTTCCTTTTTAGCATTTATCCTGACCCTTAATTGTTAGGTTTGTTTGTTTACTTGCCTATTGCCAGACAATTGGTGAAACCATTGTTTTATAATCGTATTTATATAAAAGCAATCATTCAAATAGGCAATGGTTTCATATTTCGATTGAACCTAATTAGTGACACATAATAAATTGAATTCTGATTATGTATTTTAACAATGTTGGAATTTAACGAACCTTCCACTTTTCACATCAGGAAGCCAGTTTCTGGGCAACACAATTATATACCTTGCTTATTTCAAAACCTCTATTTGAGGTGCTTATTTCATGGTAGCTTTTTTTAAGACTATTTTTTCAGATCAGTTTTACGTTCAAGACAAAATCAAGGGGAAAAGTAAAAGAGTTCCCATATATCCCCTGCCCCCACACATGCACAGCCTCCCCCATTATCAACACCCCCTACCAGAGTGGTACAATTGATGAAGCCATGTTGAGACATCATAATCACTCAATGTCCATAGTTTACATTACTGTTCACTCTTGGTATTGTATATTCTATGGGTTTGGACAAATCTATAATGACGTGTATTCATCATAAGAATATCATACAGAATATTTTCACTGCCCTAAAAACCCTCTGTGCTTTATCTATTCATCCCTCCCTCTGCACCTCCTGGTAACCACTGGTCTTCTTATTGTCTCCATAGTTTTGCCTTTTCCACAACGTCGTAATATTGGAATCTTACAGTATATTGGTAGCCTTTTCAGATTGGCCTCTTTCACTTAGTAATATGCATGTATCTCCATGTCTTTCCATGGTTTGCTAGCTTATTTTTTTTCCAGCATTGAATAATATTCCATTTGCTGGATTTACCACAATTTATTATCCATTCACCTATTGAAGGGCATCTTTTGTTTCCAAATTTTGGTAATGATGAACAAGTCTACTATAAAAATTTGTGTATAGGTTTTTGCGTGGACATACGTTTTCATCTCCTTTGGGTAAATACCAAAGAGATTGATTGCTGGATCATATGGTAAGATTATGTTTACTTCTGTTTTTGTGCTTTTTTTTTTGCTGAGGAAGATTTGCCCTGAGCTAACATCTGTGCCAATCTTCCTCTATTTTTTTGTATGTAGGACAATGCCACACCATGGCTGGTGAGTGGAGTAGGTCCGTGCCTAGGATCCAAACCTGTGAATCCAGGCCGCTGAAGCGGAGCACGCAGAACTTTAACCATTTGGCCACAGGACTAGCCCCAAGATTGTGTTTACTGTTGTAAGAAACTGCCAACCTGTTTTCCAAAGTACTTGTGCCATTTTCCATTCCCACCAGCAATGACGGAGAGCTCCTGTTGCTCCACATCCTTGTCAATATTTGGTGTTGTCAATGTTTCAGGGTTTCACCCTTCTAATAGCTATGTAGTGGTATCTCATTGTTGTTTTAATTTGCATTTCTCTGATGGCATATGATGTACAGCAGCTTTTCATATGCTTATTTGCCATTTGTACATTTCTATTCGTGAAGTGTCTATTTGGATCATTTTTTTAACCAAGTTGTTTATTTCCATATTATTGAGTTTTAAATGTTCTTTGTAGGGGCTGGCCTGGTGGCACAGTGATTAAGTTCACATGCTCTGCTTTGGTGGCCTGGGGTTGGCCAGTTCAGATCCTGGTTGCTGACCTACACACTCTTTGTCAAGCCATGCTGTGGCAGGTATCCCACATATAAAATAGAGGAAGATGGGCACGATGTTAGCTCAGGGCCAGTCTTCCTCAGCAAAAAGAGGAGGGTTGGCAGCAGATGTTAGCTCAGAGCTAATCTTCCTCAAAACAAAAAAAAGAGTTTTTTGTATATTTTGGATAAGAGTCCTTTAACAGATGTGTCTTTTGAAAATATTTTCTTCCAGTCTGTGGAGTGTCTTATATTATCTTGATATTGTTTTTTGCAGAGCAGAAGTTTTTAATTTTAATGAAGTCTAGTTTATCAATTCTTTTTTTTATGGATCGTGTCTTTGGTGTTATATCTAAAAAAGGCATCAACACACGCAAGATCATCTATTTCAGTCGCTGAGGGATTTGCTCAAGTCGCTTGCCTCAATCCTCAAATAACACATCTTTAAATTTTGAACACTGGAATACAGAATTGTCAAAGTGCCTAGATTTCTACAATTCAATGTTTCTTCTCTAAAATCAGGATTCATGGAACTACCAGAAGAGTAATTTTTTAAAAAGATCAGAAAAACTGATAGACATATAAGAGGCTGTCAACTAGATTTTGGCTCAATCAAAAATCATAAACTAAGGGAATCAAAAATCATAAACTAAGTATGTTTAACACTTACGTATTAGAAATTTAGAAATGGGAGATTGGAATTTTTTTAAAGCAGTTTCTTATTTCTCCTTCCCACTCTGTTGCAGTAGTATATTTTGACTGCAAAAGTCTCTGTCCACAGAGCTTAATTTTTATCCAGGTAAATTAGGCTGTCCCATTACTAAACAAACCCTTTACTATTGCTAAAAAGTCTCTAAAAGTGTAAATAGATTTAATGATACAAACAATTACTCTATTAGAGGTTTGGAACATCAAAGCTGAGTTCAAGGTCAAAACAGGCCAGTTCCTGATTTATAAATATTCACATTGCAAATTTTTTTTTAAGACTGATGGCCAATCTTTTTTTTTTCCTTCTTCTTCTCCCCAAAGCATCCCAGTACATAGTTGAATAATCTAGTTGTAGGTCTCTCTGGTTGTGGTATGTGGGATGCCACCTCAGCATAGCTTGATGAGTGGTGCCATGTCCACACCCAGGATCCGAACCAGCAAAAGCCTGTGCCACCAAAGCAGAGCATGCAAACCTAACCACTCGGCCATGGGAACTGCCCCTGCAAACATTTTTTAAAAGCTATTGGCCTCCTGCCCTGAGAATTCCTACCACCCCATCACTGAAGCTTTGTGAAGAGCAGTTCTTTGAGTTCAGAAGTAGAAACTAGAGGATACAGAACCAGGAACACCAGTTGGTTCTTGAGCAACAAAAGGGACTTTACCTTGAGGTCTAGGTCCAAGTTGAACGCTTACATCTTAGCCTACTTGCCCCAAAATATCTTCCCCAAACTGCTTGGCATGATAAAAGGATAGTTTCTTCAAGAAAGTCACTCCCACTCACTTTAATACAGAATAACATAATGGTTAAATGCATTGACTCTATAGTCAAACAACATAGGTTTGAATTCCAGTTCTACTCTTGAAAGCTGTGTGACATAACATGAAATTTCACATCACTCTGTGTTCTTTTGTTCACCTGAAAAACAATGATAATAATAGGATTTACTTCATAGGATATCTGTGAAGCTTTAAGTAACTTAATCTATGGAAACTTCTTAGAACTGTGCCTAGTACATACAAAACGTTATTAGAGATAGTAGTGTGGATTAATTTTACTGGCTCACTCTTCTCCTATCATCTCTCTAATAACAAATTAACTGAGGCAATGAGAATTCTAACAGAAGAAAAGAAGAGAAGAAAGAAAACCTGGAGTGATGGAGAGTGAAGGAGTATTTGTTCAGAAGTGAAAGAAGGCATCAGGTACCAAGAAGGGAAGGCATCAGAAAAAGAGAGATCCAGAGTGGAATGAGGAATGATGCCAAGAAACATGTAACTTGATATTTGAAATCTTGGCCATGACTGAAATTATATCAGAAAAGAAGCAGCCATTTCCTTACTCTTCTCCATCTTTCTTCCATGTGCACAAAATGGCCAACAATTCTCAGAACCCAGCACTCAATCTAGTGCTAAGCCCTTTGAAGCCCTCTTAGCTTCTAAGATCCAACTGCTTTGAACCTTGTTTCTGTTATAAACTAAGTTCTAAATTCTAACCAGGACTCTACAATTAAAAGTTTGGATATAGTCTTTTACCAAGCCTTGGCAACTACAAGCAGAAATTTGAAGAGATGGAGCCTAAGGAACAGAAATACAGTGAAAAGGACTAGAGTCCTGATGACAATGGCTGATACACAGACCCCAAAATGCAAATATAGGAACCATCTGTTAAAAATGCACACTTGGTGAGTTGTAAGCCCCTGGGACCTTTTAAAGGATTTACCATGCTAAGCGTGTCTGGAATCACACCAGTTATTGGGTGCTCAGAAAAGGAAGCAGTCTCCAGCTAAGCCCGGGCAGTAGTGGTCAAACAGAAGCAAGAATACAGGAAAGAAGCAGCTGTCCTCAGGGAGCAACACAGGAGGAAAGAGGAAGGAGGCTGGACAGATCTATCTCCCTAAACACTCCACACAAATGTTGCAGATTCTGACATCTTGGACCCGTGCTTCGAGTTTCCATAGGGAGAACCACTTTTAAGCTTTCTAAGAACTTCCAGTTTCTTATATTGAGCACTTATTCTGTGCCAAAATGAGGACAATCACTTACAGGTAATATCTTATTTAATCTTTATAAAAAGACCTATGAAGTGAGTGATATTACTCCATTTCGTAGTAAGGGAACTGAGAATCACAGGGAACAAAAGAGTACATAGTTTCTGCAAGTTCACAAAACTAGCTTGTAGTAAAACTTCAAATTCCTCATTAGAACCTATAAAACAATAGAGTTTGCACTACTAAGAAGGTGTTCCATCCTTTGCACTCTATTTCCTAAGCAAAGAAAGGGAAAGTAGTAATAACAATTTGGAACTTCACCAAAAACCTTTAGATAGATTTTAAACATCTTCAGAATTTCATATACACTGATGATTCCTAGAGGCAAATAATTTAGTAAATTATCCTTCCTAAGTAGATTTATTTACAAGGCTTTCTAATAGATTGTAAAAGTTAGTAGATTCAGGAAAAAAATTTACCTTTTTTCTTTAAGAAAAAATAAAACTACTTGAAAACAAATGATATGGTCTTGTTTCTTTTCCCACACATGACTTTATAGACACACACACACACACACACACACACACATATCCCCTTCGATCTTCCCATCTCCTCAAGTAGAGTCAATAGTCCATTATAAACACATTAGATTAATTTGGCCCTGTCTTTTCTGTATCGTTAACTTGTTGTTTTATTCTGGCTGTCTATATGCCAGTGTACGTTAATTCTTAAGCAGAAAATTAGAATATCTGTCCCAGAGCTTAGCTAAACTTCATTATAATTCTTCCTTGACAGCTTGGACCTTTGACTCCTTTTTAATCTATGTCTTGAATTTATAGTTAGAGAAAGAAGCAAGAGGGTGATGCTGATGTCAAGCAGGAAAGCATTTTGCCTTCATACATTTCAGTAGATAAAACCACTAACTCAGAACCAGAAAAGGATTTAAAATGCCATCTTTTAATACTATTTTTAAAGACGGTTTTCAAGTTAGCATAAAAATAGGAATGGTGCAAGAAGACTGATGGAGATGTAATATACATGTAATTAAAGCTATAGGTGTGGAGAGTACTGTCAGCCCAGACATGTATTGTCATTGATAAAGAAAAAAGAAAAGAACTGCAGACTTGTAAAAAATTTTTTGCTAGTTAAATATACCAAAAATATTCCCAAGACTTTGGAAATGTTGTACGATGTGTGTCAAAGAAAAGTCTTACTCTCTTTGTAGCTCTGCTCAATGTTTGATATTCCCATCATTTCTGTTCCCTCCTTTTTTGGTGATATACATGTCATGTGTCTGTGGACTTAAAGGGAAAATTCATGTAAACAGTGTCTGCATTGACAACTTCACAGTTCGTCCAGAGTGAAGACGGAATCTATTGAGTGTGATAGAATTCCATTGCAGTGTATCATCTAGACTTGGCAAAAGGGAAAGTCTGGATGCTAAGCACCTATTCTGCCTACTAGATGAATCACGCATACTGCTTACTTTTTCTTGAATTCTAATGCCCCAGGTCAATCAAAGATTAGTAACTAGAAGAATTTTGTCTTTTTTGTTTAATGCCATGATTTGATTTGCAATCATGGAATAGCCATTCATTGATATTAGATGAAACTCCCATTTGAGAAATACTGGAAATTAATTTCCACAACTTTAAGTGCAGTACAAGAATATCCCATTAACTGACATATTGCGAATGTACTATTTACGTGGAAGGTAATGGAGATACCAAATATTTGACTAAAATAAATTATTAAACAGGATCTTTCTGGTTGACAGTGGCAAAACTCCAGTTAAACAATAGCAATAAAAGGCAAAACAAATAACATTTATTGAGAGCTTACCATGTTCCAGCCATTTAGCTGAGTATTTCTCATACATTAGCCCTTAATCCTCAGAGCAATACATGAGGCAAGTACTATCATTATCCTCTTTTGACAGATGAATAAAGGAAGCTCAGAGGACACAAAGCACTTGTCCACACGTACAGAGCTAGTAAGTGATGGCTTGAAATCAGAATTGGGACAGTTTGACCCTGAAGCCCAAGTTTTTAATCACTATGCCACTGAGAAAGAAAGGAAATTTATCAGAAGAAAACTAGGGGTATTCATAAATCAAAGAAAGCACATAACAGGGCCCCAGGAAGGCAGGAACAAGGACAGGAAATAAAACCAAGAATTCTCTTATATCACAATCTTCTCACATCCTCTCTTCCTCACACTAGCAGTCTCCATGTGGCAGGGACAGCAGGCTCCCAATCTCACACTTTCACTACTAGAATGGAAAGGACAGGGCCCCATCATGACCAATACCCAAGACTGGAAGATTCTGGGGAAGGGCTCTAATGAGTATCTGCTGGTGAAATGCTACAAACGATCTACCTGCTGGTTTGAAGGTGGTGGGAAGCATCTGGGACCCATTGTGGGCCCACAGGAAGGGATTTGGGGGGGAATAGTTTCCCAAAGAAGAAAGGTGTTATTAATAAAAAAATAAATAAAAGAGGGCCAGCACCATTTCCCTAGTGGTTAAGTTTGGCACGCTCTGCTTCAGCCATCTGGGTTCCATTCCTGGGCACGGACCTGGACTTACAACACTGGTCTATCAGTGGCCATGCTATGGTGGCAGCCCACATACAAGAAAAGTAGAAAAAGAGGAATATTGGCAGTAGATGTTAGCTCAGAGTGAATCTTCCTCAGCAAAAAACAAAAATAAAAATCAATAAACAAGGGCAGTTGTATTAGGATAGACATAAGAGTGGATGTCCTTTGTGCTTGGACTCAGAGGTTCTGGATTCCAGCTTTGGCTCGAGTATGCATAAGTCAGAGGCCTTTGGGAATGTCTTTACATTTCCTTCTGTCTTCCAAACTGTGTAAAAAAGTAGTCTTTTCTGTCCAAACTATTTCACGATGCTTTCAAACAAGATAATATTTTCAAAAAATTAAAAATCATCCATGTGACATATGACTGTTCCAACAAGACAAAGCTTTGTGCTATTTATGGGGATAAAAACGTTTATGAACTAAATAAATTGTGTGCAAGATTTTGCCTTGCTGAGGAGAAAAAACTCCTGTCAAATACTTTACTAGTACTGCATAAAATACCAAACTTTAAGTATGAAATATATACTAAATATAAACTTTTATAATTAATTTATTAGAGCAGATATAAAAAGCCTTTAGCTGACAAAACATTCTAACACTTTTCATGCTTCTATAATGAAACAATTACACCAACATCTTCTACAGCATAAGTTTCAGTAATTAAATTTATATTTTTGCAAGTCATTCTTTAATTCATCTATTCATGTACTTACTTGTTCATCCAAGGTGTATTAAGCTCCTTCCACAATAAGACCAAATTAATAGGCCTGCCTCTTTCACTAAACAGGCAGCCGCTAGGCTCTGATGACTTTGTTCAACAAATCCTACCGGTAAAAATGGCCTCAAATTTGCCCACTTTATTGATTCTAGCAAAGTCTTGCTCTGCTATAAAATATGACCTTTTTCCCAAGACAATGAAAATTTCACAATAAAATTTGAATTCTCTAGAATCACAGGAAGCCACTTCTGAATTTTGTTTTACATGTTGCCTTACCACTCTATCCAAAACTTGATAGGTCCCTATTGTTCCTGTCAAACCCAATACCACTGCGTGTCTTAGCCCACATTAGTCCACTGGAAGAGTTAAAACACGTCATAACAGATAAGACAGAGGAACTCTTCCTATGTACCTGAGAAGGAATTTTAAGAGATTTGGATAACAAAAATTCCTCCAGGGAATTTGACAACGCCTTGAACCATCTCATTCTTCCAAATGTTTAATCTAGTTTACACAATCTTAAGAGCAAAGTGGCTTCACAATGTCTACTCAAAGAGTAGGATAAGTGAGGAAAAAGCATTCCTTACTTATCCCAATTAATAATACCCAAGATAAGAATAGAGATAAGAGCAAAATGTCCTTCCTATTTGTCTAATGCGCCATCATTAAGCACCCAAGATTGTGTTTGCTCAGGCATTTTCCACCAGATTAGTAAATCTATCTATCTATATATCTATTATCTATCCATCTAGCTATCTAGCTATCTAAATATATATAGACCAAAGAAAGATGGTCCTTCTAATTCCTCAGTGGTTCGAAAAAAGACTTCATATCCACCACCAATCTTTGCATGCATGTCACCATATGAATACAATAAACAACTCCTGTGTGTTACTTTATATGTCACTAAGCACACCATGTATATCTTAAAGGAATGGATATAAATATTGAGGCCAACTGGGCCCAAATTTCCATGGAATCAAAATAGGACTAGAAAGAAATTTCTTAGCATAAAACTCAAAAAGTTCAGCATTGGTTTCTCCCATATTGACAAGAATCAGAGTAGTGCATCTTCCTGTCTTTTAGAGTTATTTTATTCAATAGCTGAAAGAAATTGTAAAAATACTTTGAAAGCCAAAATGATTCTGAAATAAAAGTCACCTCCTAAATGGATTTGGATGTGAGAGCTCTTGGCCTCATTTGGCAGAATAGAAGCCATCTACTCAGATTTGGCTATCTCTAAGACAAATCTTCTAGAACAGTCCAATCTATGGTTCCAGAATATTTAAATTTAGACTATAATTTACACAGAAGCCCTCCAAATCTGACACATTCACAAGCTCTCACTGACTGAAGTCATATTTGTATTCAGCACTGGATGATGCTAACTGCTACTTGCTGGAAGTGGTGTGGTTTGGTAAAATTTCTATTTTAAATCTGACATCCTTTGTTAGAGTAGTTAGTCTGTGATGTGTTCTCACTTCCCTGCCAAAGGGCAACCTCCACTTTCTGGAAGTACCTGACAGATGCTTCCTTCATGATAGAGCCAGACTGCCCATCAATGTGTTTTAAGGGGATATCTTGCTGAAACCTGAGCTTTCCCATCAGTTTAATGTGCTGGTGAAGAATTCTCTCCAACAAGGGAGAAACTATAATGGTAAAAAGAAGCTACTGGAGAAGGGAGAGATCGTAATGTCTTTTGCTTGCATTGAAGACTACTACGTCTGCTCCTGCAGCCCCAAATAGCAGCTGAAATCTAAAAAGAAAATGGAAATAGAAAAGATTTCTCTTAAAATTGTCTCAAAAGAATGATAAGCAAAGAGAAAAACTTCTCACTCAGAATATAACCTCCAAATGTCTGAGTCCTATGTCTTTTTCCAAGTGTTCCCTGTTATGCTCTCTCCCTGCCTGCCCCCTCAGTATCCACGCTATCTCAACTCCCACTTTTCTTGAGTTCCAGGCCTTAGAGACACAAGGCAAGCTCTGCCTTCATCAAAACTGGCAACGAGTGGCAGTGTCCCCAGAACCTTACGTCTCAACTGAAGTGACTCCTCCTCCGAGAAGCCTTCCCTGACACCCAGACTTAACTAGGTTCCGACGTTGTAGATTTTACTGGAATCCTACACTTTTCCTTCACAATAGTTTCACGGTTGTACAAATATAATTAAATGATTATTTGTGATATTGTTTATTTACTGTAGATTGTTTGGGGGAAATGAATACACAGGTGTCACGAAAACATGGGAAAATGCCTCGGTTAAAACCACAAAAAAGGGGCCGGGCCCATGGCCTAGTGGTTAAGCTCCCATGCTCTGCTTCTGCAGCCCAGGGTGTCACAGGTTTGAATCCTGGGCACGGACATGGAGCCACTTATCAGGCCATGCTGAGGCAGCGTCCCGCACGCCACAGCTAGAAGGACCCACAACTAAAAATACACAACTTTGTAGTGGGGGGCTTTGGGAGAAAAAGGAGAAATAAAATCTTTAAAAAAACAAACAAACAAACAAAAATTATTGAGGATGCTTTGATTCAAAACACTTAATAAAAAAGAAAGAAGAAGAAAGGAAGGAAGGAAGAAACAGAGGAAGAGAGAGAAGAGAGGAGAGAAGGAGGGAGAAACTGATCACCTGAGGGAGTAGTTCAAGGTGTAAACGCAGTTTAAGATGAGGCTGCCTCTGGAGTTCCCACAATGTGACCACACCAGTTTCCCTCTCTCTTTTCTGAGCTCTATTTCCATAGGTTGGCTCCTTTTAATGGCCTTGCTTCATGGTCATGTGCTTAATAGCTTAGGCTTAGTGGAGAATAGGAGAAAATCTACTTCTCTAACAGCTCAGCTAAAGTCATAGAAATGAGTCCCTTCGGCCATGTCCTGACTTGGCACAGGTGCCCATCCCTGAGCCAATCAAGGTGGCAGGGATCTGTGGACGTGTTCATTTGCTTCAGCAAATCGAAACTCATTCTCAAAGCCAGGCATAGGTTGTTATCTCCAAAATCTCAGGACTGGAAAATTCAGGGTACTAATGGAAGGTCAAAAAGTAAGAACGGATGCTGTGGGGACAAGAAACAAATGTCCATGACCATTGATGCCCAATTAGACTTTGCATGGGAAGCTGCAGAGAATTTTTCAGCAGAGAAATAGCAAAACCAGATTTAGCTTTGTAACTAGCATCAGTATGGAATACTTATATATGAAGGAAATTTTTAAAGCAAAACAATAGGATTTGATGACTGGATAAGAGTGGTAACAGAGAATGTAAGAACGAAGACGGGTCTGAATTTTCCAGCTTCAATAAATACGTAGATGGTTCTTCCAGGAATTAAGATAAAATATAAAGGAGAAGCAGCAGAATTTCAGAGCTCCTAAAATCTATTATGTTTTACATTCTGTGGGAAATAGCTTTTACTTAGACAGAACTTTGGGAAATATTTGAAGGATTTGTTAATCACTACTGAGGTGGGCGTAATGGGCCACCACCTCCCAAGAGCAGATTCAAAAGAACACTGAGTTACAATAAATTGAAGGAACAGTGCCTGACCCCATTTCCCCATATTTTAGAGAAGGCACTAAAACATCGGATATCACATACCTTGAGCAGCCTTTTACTACTGTAAAAGCTGAAACTCAGAGGCACCAGACTAATTTGCTATAGACTGAATGTTTCTGCCCCCCGCCCCCCAAATTCATATGTTGAAAACTAATCCCCAATGTAATGGTATCAGGAGGTGAGGCCTTTGGGAGGTAATTAGGTCATGGGGGTGGAGCCCTCATGAATGGGATTAGTGCCCTGATTAAAGAAACCCCAGAGAGCTCCCTTACCCCTCTGACATGTGAGAACACATTGAGAAGAGAGTTGTCTGTGAACCGGGAACCAGGACTTCACCAGACACGAAATCTGCCTGCCTGGATCTTGGACTCCCCAGCCTCCAGAACTATGAGAAATAAACATTTGTTGTTTAAGTCACTCTGTCTATGGCATTTTTTTATAGCAGCCCTAACAGACTAAGACTTAATTCCAGTACTATTTGTGAGAAACACAGGAAGCAGGGGAATCTTTCCCGTCTCAGCCAAAGTCACACCAGCTAGAAGAGTATAATAATTAGTTTTGCTGCATAAAAAAACCACACCAAAATTCAGTGGTTTAAATTACAGCCAAATACTCAGCTCACAATCCTGTTGATAGGCAATTTGGGTTAAGCTCTGCTGACTTGGGCCTACAGAGTCGATCTCAGCTAGGATTCACTAGGGTCAGTTGCCAGGTCAAATGTGGTCTCTGGTTTCTCCTTAATGTGGTCTAACAATGCCCAGAAGGTTAGCCGAAGTTTATACACAGAATGGCAGAGTGGTCCAAGAAGAGGAAGAAAGCAAGACCCATGTGCAAGCACTTTTCAAGTCTCCACTCACATCACCTTTGCAGATGTCCACTGGCCAAATCAAGGCACATGGTCAATGTGAGAGTTAGGGTGAGAGAGCACTACTGAGAGGCATGGAAAGATGAAAACATGAACTAACTGGAGCTATTCTGACAACCACTGCATTGCAGTGACCAATAATTTGACCCAAATAATTAACCACAAGATCACCTTACTTTTAAACTTGAAGAAACATTTTTTTCTATATTAAAGCTTCATAAATTCCTAGATCTAGCAAGAATTAGAATGGTATTTTTAATTCTTTCCAGCAGGCAATTACTCGAAGACTTCTGTTCTGGAAAATTGAGGTGATTAGTTTTTGCTTCGCTATCTTACTTAACATTGCTGCATTAGCCTTCTCTGACACAATTATTCACAACTACATTGCTAGTAAATTCATAAGTCTTTTTTTAATGAAAAATTGTAGTATAGAAATTCTAATTAGTGCCGATTTTATTCTGATCTTAATATTATCAGTGCTGTTCTCATTATTAATCTGCACTAACCAGTTTCAATCAATTCCCAACAGTGAATTGCTATCTAAAGGCTCATGATGACCCTGTTCAACTTGCAAATCAGGTATGTTTAAGTTCCCGACAGTAACAAACTCTGCTAACAATTCAATTCCATAGTTTGGGTAAGTTAATATCCATCTTAATGAAGCTGAACAAGTACTGAATTAAGAAATCTAAAAACCCAACTTTCTTCTTGAGCCATGAGAGAGCGATAAGGACAAGATTTACCCTCTCACTGAAATAACTAAAAAACCATAAAAAATGCATGAAAGCATAATTTTCAGATTTCAGACAACAGGCAGTTCAGGACAGTATCCTGCAGAGAAAGGAAACATACAAAGTGAACCTACTATTCCCTGCTTTCTGACTGGAGACCAGAAGAAATAGAAGAAATAGAATGCAGAAGATAGGAGATTCAAAGATCTGCAGAGCTCCTCTCACATCTTCAGGTGAGTATTGATCTCAGCCTGTACCTGAGGTCAGTAAGAGAACTATCAAAAAGGAGCAGGTGGAATAAACCCTGGGGATCACACAGGGCTTGGAGTAGTTAGGGAGAAATCCTTGTAATAGACAGGGGAGGGCACTCAGAAGCATATTTCTCCCGTTAGTGGGAACAAAAAGCCCTAGATTAAGGCTTTTTTAAGCCTTCTGGTCCTGCCTAAAAATGCTTAAGAACAAGCCATAAAAAAATCAAATCATTTCCAAGTAACTTAATTGAATCCCAGAATAAAGATCAAGAATATTTATAGAAATGCAAAAATATCCAGTACCCAACAAAGTAAAATTAATGTCTTCTTTCCAATAAAAAATTATTAGACATGTAAAGAAGTAGAAAAATGCAACCCACAATGAGAGGAAAAAGTATCAATGGAAACAGGTACAGAAATGACATAGGTGATAAAATTAGCAGATAAAGACATTAAAACAGTGTTAGAACTATAATCTGGATAACTATCATCCGTGTGTTAAAGAAGATAAAGAAAAACCTAAGGCCAGTAGGCCTTTGCATAGAAATTGGTCTTTAAATTTATATGGAAAAGCAAAAAGCCAACAATATCCAAAATGACTTTGAGAAAAAAAAACTATGCTGGAGGATTATGCTATCTGATTTCAAAATTTGTTATAAAGCTACAGTAATAAGACAGTGAGGTGTTGGTATCAAGGCTGACAAATCGGTTAGTGAAACAGAATTGAAATATACCCACATATATATTGTCATTTGATCTTTGACAGGGATGCCAAGGAAATTAAATGGGGATGGGAAAATATTATGAACAAACAGTGATGGACAAAATATGTATAAAATAAAATAAACCTTAAGCCTTACCTCACACTGTATACACAGATTAAGTAGAAATGAATCATAGCCTTAAACATAAGAGAGAAAATTATAGAGAAAAGAATAAGGGAAGTTGGTTTTGCAAAAGTTCCTTAAATGGGGGCACAAAAAGCCTAAACTACAAGAGAAAAAAATCAATAAGTTAGACTTTATCAAAATCTTAAACTTTTGCTTTTCAAAAGACATTGTTATAAAAAAACAAAAGTAACCCAAAGTTTATGGTAAATATTTTCAAAGCATATACCAACAAAGGACTTGTATCTAGAATATATAATAAACTCCTACCACTCGATAATAAGAATATTTGAAAAGATCCTTCACCAGAGAACATATATGGATAGCAAATAAACACATGAAAGTCGTTAGAGAAATAAAAATTAAAACCACAATAAGATACTAAGACACATCCATAAGAAAGGCAAAAATCAAAAAGACTGATCATACAAAGTGTTGGCAAGGATGTGGAGCAACTAGAATCCTTGCACACTGTCGGTGGAAATATAAAATGGTTAAATCATTTTGGAAAATAGTTTGACAGTTTCTTAAAAAGTTAAATACATCTATCATATGATCTAGCCATTCCATTCCTAGGAGTTTACCCCCAAAAAATAAAAGCATATGTCCACATAAATATTGGACAGGAACTTTTTACTGGTAATAGCCAAAAAGAGGAAACAGTCCGATATTTATCAACAGGTGAATGGACAAACAAAGTATGGTATATCCATTCAATGAAATATTATTCTACAATAAATGATCAGAGTATTGATACATACATTAACATGGATAAATCTCAAATAATTATGCTGAGTAAAAAAAAATCAGAACAAAAGGAAAGAATACATAATGTATGATAGCACCTATATAAAATTCTAGAAAATGCAAACTAATCTATGGTAACAGACAGCAGATCAGTCCTTGTCTGTGGATAGGGAAGGGGGGAGGAAGAGATGGATTACATAGAGGCACAAGAAATTCTGGGAGATCGATGAATATTTTATTATCTTGGTTCTAGTATGATTTTACAGTCTATACAGCTGTCATAACTGATGAAATTTAAATTTATGTAGTTTGTTGTATATCAATTATACTTCAAGAAAGCTGTAGGGAAAATAAACAAATCTAAAAATCTAAGGAACAACTCTAATTTTGAAACCACTATTCCTTTTGAACTTGGATATGTTACTTGTAGTTTCTGAATTTCATTTTTGTCATGTATAAAATAGAATGTTTGAATTAAATGACTTCTAAAGTCCTTTCAAGTTTAAAAGTCTGGTTGTTCTGTGTATCTATTATCTCAGGCCTATTAGATTATATATTTACTGCTTCTCCCCAGGACCCCTCCCCAAATGGTGTTTTCCTGCAGGAAGATTCTATTGAATGCTCCATGAAAGTTTCTTTGAACATATGATTTACTTTACTCAATGAAATGTGATTGGAAGTAAAATGATCAGAAGCTTTAAGAGTACGGTTCTGCCTTATCCATGAACATTTTTCATGAGATAAGCAGGTCTAAGATAGGAGCTGCCCTTGCAGCGTGGGTTCCAGAATGAAGATGTGGAGTAAAGCTACAGAACTGTGGTGGACGTTACCGTAAGCCAGAAAAGAATCTTCGTTTTTATATACCTCTAAGATTTTGTTACTTTTGTTACTACAGCATAATTTAGCTCAAGAGGACTGATACTGAAATTGGTATTTAGAAAAGAGATGATGCCATAATATATAAATCTACAAAGATGTTATACTGACTTCAGAAATAGTCATGGAAATTGGTACAATCACCATGATGCAAAGTGTGTTCCTTGCAATACCTATTCTGTGAAATGTTAATGCGTTAGGTAAAAATAGATTCTGTGGTCAAATCAGTTTAGAAAGCACTTAAGTAAAAAAGGTTATACAGTCTTATTTAGTTCAGGACTTCTTAGAGACTTTAAAATGCCAATGTAAGGGGGGAGACCTGATACGCAATCTTTGCCAAACTTATTTGACCAAAGAATATTTTTTTCACTAGAGCATCTCACAGATTTCATAGTCTATGGAAAACACATACAATTTAATATTCCATGGAAATGCTTTCCAACACTGTTGGAAATACTAAACATATATTAGCATCTTTGCTTTAGGCCAAGTTTACTTCCTTTACCCTATGTGTGTATGGTTCCTCTCATGGTACTAAGAAGTAGTTAGAAACAATGATAAAAAATGTTAAATTTTTGCTTCCAGTCTTTTTCTGTGTATACTTCTACACCATTAGGACTCAAATAATCAATACATCCTTTGTTCCTTCAGTGTGTCATGTTAACAGCTCGATTATAACCTTCTCTCCAGCTGAGAAACTGCCTTTTCTTGTCCTCAATGCAGCAACACGTGGCCCCAGTTCAGTAGGAAGACAGCCAATCATGTCTAGTTGCTGGCCCAATGCCTGGCACACCCATTGAAAGCCATATGAGGAGGGAACCCTAAAAAAGAGTTTTGAAAAAGACGTTGAAACATTGCTCATCTTCCTGCCTCTCTCTTTCCTTTTTTTGCCTTCCCCTCCATTTCTGTTCCTGTCACTTATCCAGAGCCTTCAAATTATGTTATTGCCTCTTGTTCAATCAATCGTTATTCCCCTTACCTCCCTGTCATCTAATCTCTTCAGTCTTCTCCAGATCTGCTCCCTGCTTTCAAATCTTCCTGCCTCTGCTCTTGCTGCTCCTTCCTCCCAAATGATCCTTACCTCTGCATAAATAAGCCTGCTTATTCTTCAAGGTTCAATTCAAATGCTATGTCCTCTTTGTTTCCTTAACTTTAAGCAAGCTCTCTCTCCTGTGAACACCCACAGGACTTTATTTATACTCTAGTTTTTGACACAAAGCACTTTCTTTCATAGAGTTATTTACATGTACGTCTCTTCTAGCTTACTGTAAGCTCCATGAGGATGCATGGTACAACTTGTTCTTCTTTGGCTCCTCCTGTCCACACACTTTCCTCACCTAGAATATGTTCCAGAAGACATTGATGTATAAGAGACTTCCGATAAAAATATAACCCATATATCCACTCTGACTGTCTCTTATCTTGGTTGAGCAAGCACTAATACACAGACTTTGTACCTTTTTAACTTCCCCATAAAGGATCTATTTGCAACAAATATATTAGTAATAAATATAGATTTTGGAAGGTTTCATAGAAAAGAAGATTTATATGACACACTCCATAGCACATATTATAAGTCTCTATTCTACAAATCACTTCTATTAAGTTCCTGTAGACATGCTGCCCCCGAGAGCTCTTCTTCATCCTTCCTGCTCTCAGAGCCTGGCACAGGGGTCCTTGTATTCTCCATTCCAAGACCTTCCTCTCAAGTCTTGATCACTGTCTTTAATCACTTCCATCAGCTTCAACCACTGTCTTCAATTCCTCCCCTTCCATCCTCTCTTAAATACTCTCCCGTTAGACTTTTGCTTCCACTATCCTACCAGAAACTACTTTCATCAAGGACCCAAGTAATTCCCAAATAACTAAACCCTTTGGCCAACTTTGAAAGATGTATTTGATTCTTAATCATTCCCTCTTCCTTAATATACTTTTTCTCACTCAGCTTCCCAAACAGTACAGTTTTTTTGTTTTTTCTCCTACTCAACTCATTACTTTCTTTCAGTCTCATTTAGTGGTTTTACTTCTCCCTGGCTTCTAATGCTGCAGCCTTCAGGAATCAGTCATTGGATATTTTCTCTTCACTATCTACATTTATTCCGTTAGTCCAGGCCCACAGACTAAATGTCGTATGTGTGCTAACTACTCCTGAATATATATCCCAGCCAAAAGTTTCTCTCCAAAATCCAGATTCTCACATTCAACTTGCTACTCAACATTTCCTGTTGATTGGTTAATAGATACTTCCAAACTAACTAGGTTTTTAAACAAGTTTTTTAAACAATATGTAGAAAATATTAATTTACAGTTTAAAGAAATTATAAGGGAAAGT
Organism: Equus przewalskii; assembly: GCF_037783145.1. Taxonomy (NCBI): domain Eukaryota; kingdom Metazoa; phylum Chordata; class Mammalia; order Perissodactyla; family Equidae; genus Equus; species Equus przewalskii. The sequence goes on along the minus strand of NC_091836.1, from coordinate 55,264,972 downwards.
TTGATTAGCCTTACTAATCATTGCTTATCACAGCTGGACTTTTTAAATCATTGCTTTATTGAGTTACAATTTCTATGCAATAAAATGTACATATCTTAAGTGTTCTATTCTATTTGACTGTTTTAAACATCACAGCACTCCACCATCCAAAGATATGGATTACTTCTACCACAATGGAAAGTTCCCTTATGCCACTGTTCTTTCAATTGACCTCCATCTGCCCACAAGAGGTAGTCATTGCCCTGATTTCTATCCACAGATTTGTTTTGCCTGTTCATGAGCTTCATATAAATGGAATCATATGGTATATATTTTTCTGAGTCTTAGCATTTTTACTCAACGTAATAGTTTGAGATTCATCCTTTTTGTTGCATGTATCCAAAGTTTGTTTTTTTTCTTTTGTTGAAAATATTCTATTGTACAAATATACCACAATTCATTTACCCACTCACCTTTTGATGGAGGACTTTTTCTAGTTAGGGATTATTAAGACTAAGAAAGCTATGAACATTCTTACACAAGTGCTTTCATGGACAAATGTTTTCATTTCTCTGAGTAGAAAACAAGAATTGGAATCTAGGCTGTGTAATAGATGATTACTTAATCTTATGATACATTGCTAAAGAGTTTTCCAAAGTGGTTGTACCATTTCCTTTCTCAGGAGGAATATATGAGAGTTTTGTTTGCTCCACATCCTCATTAACAATTAGTATTATCAGTCTTTTTTATTTTAGCCATCCTTGCAAGTGAGAAAGGGCATTTCATTGTGATTTCAATTCACATTTCTCTGATGCCTTATGATGTTGACAACTTTTCACATGCTTTTAAGTCATTGACTGGTATGTTATCTGTTGTGGAGTGCCCAAGTCTTACCCTTTTTGATTTGGCTGATTGTCCTTTGATATTTGATTTATGAGAGTCTTTTATATATTCTCAGTGTGAGTCCTTTGTCAGATATATATGCTGCGAATATTTTTTCCAGGCTAGTTTTCTTATTTATTTCTTAATGGTATTGTAATGAACAAATATTTATAATTCTGATGTTAATGCATATTTTTTTTACAGTTAGCACTTTTTGTGATGATCTAAATACATTGAGAGATATACCATCTTCATGCATTGGAAGACTGAATATTGTTAAGATTACAGTTCACTATATTGTTTTATACATTCACTGTAGTCCCAATGCAAAATACAGCAGGGGTTTTGGAAGAAATTACCATGCTAATTCTAAAATTTTATAAGAAAATGCCGCATACCTATAAGTGCTGGATCAACATTGAAAAAAATAGAACTAGTTTAAATGATCTATACTACCTTATTTTAAGACTTGCTATAAAATCACAGTAATCAATCCAGTATGATAATTGTATGAGGGTAGAAAATGGGTCATAGGATACCATAAAGAGGTTATATTTAGACTCACATGAATATGGTCAATTGATTTCATTAAACTCCCAGTCAATTAAATGAGGGGAAAAAAAGAATTTTGAGCAAATAGTGCTATAAAAATTAGATGTACATAAGGGGAAAAAAAGAGAGAAAGAAACAACCTGATCATACTTGATTCCCAAGAAATGATTTAGGATGGATAATAAAGCTAAGCTTAAAGCATGGAACAATAAAGTTTCTACAAGAAAACATCAGAGAAAATTTTCACGAACTGTGAAGGGGGCAAAAATTTCTTGGACAGGCCCCTTTACTCCACTTCTAAAAATTCTTCCCAGGTTATTGAATGAAGCCGATCTGATTCATTCACCTAAGCTCATTTTTGTTGTTGATGAACAAAAAGGGTAAAACACGGCCTCTCAGAAAACACCAGGAGACTACTTGGATAAATTCAACCTTAAGAGAAGTTTAGTCTACAATTTGGGAAGAAAATATTTTTGAGTAGAAGATACCTCCTCATGTGACTCTGCAATAAAAAGGCAAACTTTTAATTTGTATCTTACTGGATAGTTATCTTGTGGTGACTACTGTACTGTGGAGACTTGTAAGGACTGGCTCTGATCCTTATGGTTAATGGGTGAGATTTCCTGGAAAGAGACAACATTTCCTGGTGTCAATCATCTGGTAAGTGGTGTGTCCTTGCATAGGAAATAGGAACCATGAGGAATGGTGAATTTTCCACTCCTCTTAGTCTGGATATAGACCAAGAATTTATCAAGAGTGCCAAGTACCTGGCACATAGGCCCTCAGTTTGTAGCCTTTGGGAGACACAATTAATCTAATATGCACTCTTTCCCACTGAGCTCAGAGGTGGATTCAAAATTCTTATTCCATACAATGAGTCAAACTACCACCTATTAAATTTGGTATGTAAGAAAACAGTCAGGGACATTCCTGGTCTAAAAATGATTAGAAGATGTATTCTAAGTGGTAGGTATCATGTGGTACTTGTTTGGTGAAGCATAGCTGGGAATAGGAAGGAAGAGACATAGAGAAGTTTTCTCAGGTCCCACATGGGTGGTACAGAGACTTCAAGCTCAGGAAGACAAGTTATATCATGCAATGTTACGTTTTCCATGTTTCAGACACTCTGTATTTACTGGGTTTTGGTTATTGCCTAGATTTTTTTTTAATTTTGCATTTTGACTCTGCCTATGAAATATCCATTGTCCATCTCCCTTCTGCCTTCCTAACAAAACCCTGATTTTGTTGCATAACCCTATTTCACACTACTTTGTGTTTCAGGGGGGTCTTGAGGAATTGAATGCTGATTGGTCCAAGATAATTATGCAGAGTCCCATTTTTGTTACCATGATTGGTGCATGTATAGTCACGTGATGCAGTGCTGGCCAATGAGACACAAAGGGAATACTGAGGGCTTCTAGGAAAGACTCCCTTACTCTTTAAAAGGCACACATGAAAAGGTAGTCTCCTCTTCTTCTGAACATCGTCATACCTTGAAATGACTCCTGAAATTGCTGCTGTCATCTTGTGACTTTAAGTGGCACCAGCCTTAAGAGAATGGTGGAACAAATAGACCAAAACCTCATGGCATCATTGACTATCTGATCAGATGATGCTGGGGATCTACTTTTCTCCGGACTTCTTGATATAGTCCCATAAATTTAAGTCAATTTGAATAGAAAGTTTCCATTGTTTGCTACTAAAGGCATCCTAATATGCTTTTTTTGTTGAAAAAATAATTCAAAGCCCTTTTCCCATTTGAATAGCTAGGCTATGGAGAATATTTAATAAAGGTTTTAGTTCAAGTTTGATCCAAGTTAAAAATGGAGTAGAACAGTTCCATGCCCTGCTGTCCCCATCCTCACTTTGTCCTGAGAGAGTGCCAATTTTGGAGAGTTTGAGTTTCAATTAAGGAAGATGTTATTTTTGCTCAGACCTTCAAATCACACTAACGAGATCATTCTCTGGCAGTCCAGCGCTTCTACATGGAGCCGTTCTGCTCAGCGACACGTAGGAGGGGGAAAAGAAGGCTGCTTAGATGCCTGCTTGTTCAGTGGATACTTACCCAGGGAAGAAGAGTCGGCTTCTTTGAACAATGATTACCAGATTTCAAGAAGTCACTTCTATATTTGCTTTTCTTTCTATTTTAGAAGTTAGGAGACGTTTAGGAGGCAAGATGGTTTTGATTTTAAACTTTCTTTTTTGACGCTAATTACTTAATGACATTTTCTCCTTCTGGGCTGAGGTTGTCCACATTTGGTCTCTGTCTTCTTTTTGGCTTAATTAATTGGAGTCAGAATCCCTTTCCCATCTGCCCCACATTAACCACTGATTGTCGGAACAATCTCATGGAGGTGGAACAAGAACAAGAATGTGGTTCTTGGCTGATGATGGTGAAGCAGCCAAAGAACTGGAAACCTGGTGGTAGGAGATGCAGCCGAGTGGAGAGCACATCATGAACATAGATAGGGCTCCAATGGAGCCTACAAAACTCTGACCTGTCACAACAAATGAAGAGACCACGTCTGAACGTGTTTACACATCCTAAGGTTAATCTCCTCACATACTGTATGTATCATTTATGTTGGCCCTTATGTGACTTCAGTTCAGCATTTCACTTACAATAATGGCTCTCATCTTTGAACATTAAGCATGTGCCAGGCACTATGCTACCTGCTGTGCAGATGGCAAATCTTACGCAATCCTCACAGCTATCTTATGTAGCAGGGATTATATTTGTTTTATACGTGATGAAACTAAGCCAAAGAGAGTGATCTATCCAGAGTTTCATAGTATGTAAGCGGCATAGCCTAGATTTCATCCTAGTCCTATCTGACTCTTAAGCCAATTATCTTAAGCAGTAAACTGTTTCTCTTTTTATTTGTTATACCTCTCCCAAATATACTTTCTTTGGGTTTATACACCCAACAATGAGGTCAGACTAGGTAGACATACAAGTGCTCAATAAACATCTGTTATTATTAGTGTGGAATAACGTGAATAATATAAGGAAAAGCAACTTATTGATCCAGAAACATGTTCTGGCTGAGTGACTCTTATCTATGAGGAAATTATCCTAAGTATGGCACTTGACTGGATTATTTAACATACATACTTAGTCAAGCTAAGTCTAAAACTTCATGGCTATAATAGCTGTTTAGCCAAATTGCCCTTTGTAAAAGACTGACTCTCTAATATGTGCCTTTGGCTATAGAAAAGAACATGACTTGATCAGTTGAAACCCACCCTATTATAGTTTCAAAAAATAAGGAAGCCTTGAGACTCTACTGTCGGCATTTCAGTCACATTGTTTTTGTTGTTGTTGTTTTTGTGAGAAAGATTGGCCCTGAGCTAACATCTGCTGCCAATCTTCCTCTTTTTGCTTGAGGAATATTGTTGCAAAGCTAACATCTATGCCAATCTTCTTCTATTTTATGTGGGATGCTGCAACAGTATGACTTGACAAGTGGTTAGGTCCATGCCCAGGATCCAAACCTTCAAACCCCACTGCCAAGGTGGAACACATGAACCTAACCACTATGCTACCAGGCCGGCCCCAGTCACGTTATTTTTATTAGGGCATATCAACAACTAGATTCTAAAGCTCCTGTTAGACTGTGAGATTGTCCTACATGATGAGCCTTTTGGTGGCGGAACTGTTTTCCTTCAAGAATTCACACACTGACTGTTACATAGAAAATATTGAATAAATATTTAAGTTGAATTAAAATACATTACATAAATGGAAGGAAAATACACTTTAGCTCTATATAAAAATAAATATAAATGTAAGTGTAAATGGGACTTTAACTGAATCTCTATTTTAAACATATTTTTTAAGCCTGATCTTAAGAGAAAACAGAGGCTGGACAGTGAGAGGGATATGTGCTTAAATCCCACATCTTTATTAAGAATTGTGTGATTCTGGATAAAATACTTAACTTTATAATCCTCATTTTTCTCTTCTATGAAATAGAAAATAATAACTCATGGAGTTGTGATGACGAATATATAAATAATACAGTACATATATTAGGTATATAATATATATATAATACATGTATATAATAGTGTGTGTTTGTTCTGTGTATCAGTCAACTTTTGCTGCATTAACAATCAATTCTAAAATCTCAATGACTTACAAAAGCTAACTCTTTTTTCTTGTTCACCTTACATGAAGGCCGCAAAAAGTGGGCTATCATTCTGCTCTAGACTGCAGGTGGATGTACACCTGTCCCATGTGTCTTCTCATCTAGGACCCAGGCTGAAAGACCTGCAGGCTCATGCAAGAGGGCAGAAACACAAGAGGACTGGTAGGAAGTACAATGTCTCTAAGAGCCTCTCATATGCCAATGCTAGTCACATGGCCAAGCCAAAATCAGTGGGACAAGAAGCATATCCACCTACAGAGAAAGAGGGAACGAATACTTGTGAACAATTATATCATTTACTACTAAAAAGGTATATTTTCTTTCTTTTTTTCTTCTTCTTCTCCCCAGAGCCCCCCAGTACATAGTTGTATATTCTAGTTGTGAGTGCCTCTGGTTGTGCTGTGTGGATGCCACCTCAGCATGGCCCGATGAGCGATGCCATGTCCACACCCGGGATCTGAACCAGCTAAACCCTGGGCCACCAAAGAGGAGTGCGTGAAGTTAACCACTGGACCACAGGGCTGGCACCTAAAGATATATTTTCAAATTTAGTTTCCTCTTCTATTAGAAAACAAACTAATAAAAAAATAAACATCTATGGAGTGTTAGCTATGTTCCAGACATTGTACTCGTGGCTAGGAATATAAATGGAAATGAAAAGATTTAGATTCTGCTCTTCAGGAGAACAAAATATCGTAAAATGTTTCTTAATTTTTAGAATCTTAGTCTGGTACTATTGTGTCCCAAGCTATGCAAAGTGTCAAGCAAAACCAGAATTTTCTATAGCTAATTAATGCCTTTAGAAAGTACATTTTCACTAACTTCTCTAACTTTGAAATTTTTGCTTGAGTTACCTGAAGAAAATGATGTTACTGAGAAACCATTTGACATTAAAGATAAGCAGTCAGGGGCCTGGCAGAGTGGCACAGCGGTTAAGTGCACATGTTCCGCTTCTGCGGCCCAGGGTTCACCAGTTCGGATCCCGGGGGCGGACATGGCACCGCTTGGCAAACCATGCTGTGGCAGGCGTCCCACATATAAAGTAGAGGAACATGGGCACGGATGTTAGCTCAGGGCCAGTCTTCCTCAGCAAAAAGAGGAGGATTGGTAGCAGATGTTAGCTCAGGGCTATTCTTCCTCAAACAGAAAAAAAAAAAAGATAAGCGGTCAGTATCTAAGTTAAGAACTAAACAGTCACATTAGCTGGGGCAACTTTTATATACTGTACTCTCAATTACTTACTATCTTGTTAAAAGCTTTTGGGTAGGATCTGTTAAATACAGTCATATCAAAATTGACATGAAAGATATTATATCCCCTTATTTTCTAACTTTTAGTGTAAATATTGTTCATAAGACAGGTTTTCTTATTTAATTTCCCACTGAAAGTGCATTGTTTTTAACAAGCCAGAAAGCTGACAGCACTCTGGTGTTAAGCGGAAATGTGGTCAGGGATTTCGTGAAGTTACTCTCCAAAAGCAGTGCTGAGCTTGGAAGCGCACATGCGTGTTTATACACACATGCACAAACTTACAGCAAAAAAACTTTTAGGCAGGTCTTGCATCAAATTACCCCACTTTAGGTGTTGCTGTGGAAACAGATCAGCCCTCTGGAAGTGCAAACCCATGTTTGAGTCTAATGCAAAGAACAATCCATAGCATGAAAGAGAAGAACAGCTGGGAGCCAAGGTAGTGTAAGCTGACATGTCAGACAGTAGCCAGACAGAGTGAGCCGAGCACTGTCTGGAAAAAAGGGAGTGTGGGGGCTGGGGAAGACAAGTGAACACTGTCAACAGAGTCAACAAAATGGGCCAGCTGTTCGCTTTCATCATAACGAGAAAATACAGAGAAACCCAGGGACAAGAATTAAATTTGCTGAGAGAATGAAAATTTAAAAAAATAAAATGTGTGAATAGAATTGCCCAAAGTGACCTCTACTCAGAAGCTTTTGACTGGAAAGTGCAAAGCAGGACTTCAGGTTCTGGACCCAGCATGTCCAAGTTTGACTTGCTTGGGATATAGAAGCTGACAGTAATTGCTCTCTCTTCCTGGGATATCACCCTTTTTCCTTTATGGCTTTTTGGGAATTTGCCTACTTCAAGAAAGTCACAATGCAGCACTTCTTGTGCTGTCCCAAAGAGGATGAGCAAGGCGTGGACTGAAACGGACTCAAGGAGTCATCTCATGAGCACCGTATGGCAGCACTACTGGGTAGAATGTGGGGAAGGCAGTGGCTCCAGAGCTGCCTAAGTCATTTGCTTTCTATGAGTTGCAGTCCTTGTGGGGCAAAGGTAGGGCAGCATTTGCCAAATATGTGAGTGTCGGAGAAAAAGATCTGGGGATCAAATGCACTGAAAGACGCTATGTGCTTGAATCTTAAAGATTTACAATCCTCTCTTGTGTAGTAAATGCTCTCAGAAGTCTCAAAGAGCTGCCCAACTATGTTTAATCCAATGCTTCCCTCATTATTTGGCCACATAAGCCTTTATCACTTAACACCTATTAAGATCCCACAGTGATGTGCCTTAGAGTTCATCCTAGGAAACTCTGGAGGAACTGTGCCCAAGGACAATTTCATCTGTAAAACCTGCATTCTAATCTACGGTTTTCAGCCATTTTTTTGGCATGGGTCAATGCTGGAAGCTCAGCCTTGCCTAGCACCTGGAAGGCAAGGATTCAGTGTCTTTGAAATGGTCATTACAACACAGAAGACAGCTTCGGTTTCACATAGAAAGTGTGGTCAGGTGGTAACTACAGGCAGATTATTTTACAGAGTAGGTGCTCTTCTGGCCTCGAGAGTGTAATTGAAATGCAAGTCAATCCCTTTTCCACAGGCATTATCAGGATAATGTCATTTAAAAATAGCAGAAAGAGTAAACGAGCTCCAGTTCCAAAGTTTAAAATTCAGCTTTACCATTAATTAACTGTGTGACATTGGGCAAGTTACTGAACCTCTCCAAATCGTAATCCCTTTTTCTGGAAAATACAACTAACCATAATGTTTACCAACACAATACCTGACATGTACCAAGTGCTCGATAGAGGTTAAAAAACAAAATTCTGTAATAAGAAATTAGGATGGACCTCAGAAAAACCAGGCAACTGCCCTAAAAAAAAAAAAAAAAGATCGTTGAGTCAGGGCTTTTGACGACATTCCTATCAGTTTTAACTAAGGAGGAATAATATCTAAAGATACTAATTGATACTGCAGCCATAAAAGTGGTTTCTTTGTTTAGTTTCACCTGCCCTCACCCTAAATTTATTCTCTCAGTGATACTCTTCCCAAATATAGATATAATCATGTCATTTGCCTACTTAAAATCGTGCAATGTCTCCTTATGGCCTAAAAGGTGAAAGTTAATACATGTCACACAAACCCTTGCTTTCCTCGTCTCTGTCCTCTCGTGCACATCACGTCCCCAGCCAGCCATGCTGCAGCTCACACCTAACTACTTGAGATATCCTAAATGTGGGTGTTGTGTCCTAGGTTGGTGCCTTTAACACTAGCTGCTTATTTTTCTTAAAACACCCTTGTCCTCACTTGCCTGTTTGTCCAGATTCAGCTCATGTCACCACCTCTGTCAACCTCTCCCCCGCTTCCTCCCATCCCAGTTCTCCAACAGAGTCTAACCTGCCCTCTGGGTATCCTCACTGAACTCTCATATCCCCCTGCAGCATCCTTCGGCTGCACTTAAACGATCTCCTTTCATGTCAACTCCCCAGCTCCACTGTGCGTTCTCTTAGCCATTTCATTCATCTCTGTGTCCCCAGAGTCTCACGCAGAAGGCCCTAAACAAGCATCTGTTAAATGAAGGCAGAAGGAAATAGGGAAATGTTTCTGGAAACTGTTCTACTCAACAAATGCATTTGTGGCCTGGAAAGATGTTTCCTTCCAACAAATGTGTTATTGTAATAATAATGTTTGTAGCAGAACTTGAGGCTCTGGGAGTACCTAGGTTTAAGTCCAGGTTCCACTTCATTCCAGTTCTGAAATTTTGAGCACGTTTATTACCCTCTCTGAGCCTGTTTCCACTTTGTAAATAATCATACCCACTCCAATCCTTAGTAGAAGGCTGAGTCTATAGTAACTGCTTGTTAATTGTTAGTTGCGCTGTTTTTACAACTACTTGTAGCATTACGATTTTTTTTTACTATAAGATCGAAAGATTAAATATGATCATCTCAATGTGGAGTGTTTGCAAATCGTAAAGAGCTATGGAACTATTAGTGCTTAGTATTGTTTATCTTATTTAAACTCAATAGAAATCTCAGTCAGTCTCAAGCTGGCCCCTAGGTGTGGTAGTTTGGTTTGGGGGCATCAGTAACATAAATAGTGTAGGCTACTTGGAAATTAAGATTGGAAAAGAATTTCTGAAGTATTTCACCAGCCTAGGCATCCAGTGTTGGGAGGCCTCACTAGTTCTGTGGCCTCAAGACCACTTCTTTTTCCAGATGGCATCCCAGATCCACCCAAAGCATTGCAAATTCCATCCTCTCTAAGATGATGGGTAATTGAGGAGAGAATGAAACTGATGCAGCAACTATCTAGTTAATATACGTTTACTCATTCTCAGTAATTCAGTTATTTAACAGGGAGCAGAAGCAGGTTGAAGAACCAAGTCTTGGAACTTCATTCACTTAGCAAACAGCTGTGACCTTGGGAGAGCAGCAAACGGGAGCTCGCGTATAACAAGCTCTTTTTTGGTTTGTTTGTTCTTATTTTCTCTTTTAGTAATGACATGGCTCTGGAGAGATCCTCTTAGGGGAGAATCTGGCTAAATGGCTAGGAGGATGATTGATTAACAAGATATTTTGTTTCCATTGTCTCACAGATAAGCACAATATTCTGTCCTCTGATCTTCTAACTCGTACATCAATGCAGCATTTTATAAATCATGAATAAACATAAAATACACAGAGATGGAAACTGAGAATTTCTTTCAGACAGCACAATCAAGGGATTGATTTTATTATTTAAACTAAATTTTAAGCACAATTATTTCCTCCCTTCACCTATAACCACAGAGAAGATTTTAAATTAGGATTCCTGGACTGAACAGCCCAGAAAACCAACTAGCAAAACATTGAGAGGAGCCCACAGCTGGAGTTCTAGGCTGTGCTCCAAGTTCACGTGCCCTGCAGAGGTCAGCAGTGAGGCCTGGGCAGCATTTAGAGTTTGAGGTCCCTGACCCTCAGCTTCTTCCTCTGACCCTTAGATTTAGCTAGCCAAGGGGGGTGGTTATCAGTTGCAATCAGGGGTGCCAGGGGAAATACAGGATAGGACGTCTGGTCAAATATGGATTCCGAATGAACAACAAAGTATCTTTTAGCATAATTTGGGCCATACTTTCACTAAAAATTTAGGATCTAATAAAAAGGTATTCAAAATCTGAAATTCAAATTTAACTGGATCTTCTGTATTCTTATTTGCTAAATCTGACCATCCTGGTTACAGTCAACTTATAAGAATGCCTTAGCCATCTCCCTACGTAAATTTGCCACTAAAGAGAAAATAAAAGACGAGTTTCCCCAGACCACGAGGCCCCTGTCACTGTCTTCGCTGGCCACCCTCTCCACTGTGCCCTACTTCCAAGTCCAGAAAGAAGGGGTTCCTTTAATGCTAAGAAGCTACCAGTTACTTCCCCAACCTGACTGAACTTTTCCCTTGTCTTCTCCTTACCCGTTCTTTAGGTAGGAGGAGAGAATGGGAAGGTGACTGAGTATTTCAGCCAATGCCAAAAAGTACAAATTACAAAGCAAACCCTTGCTAACTGAGAGGCTTACGACAGAGAGAACCTGTTCATAAATTTCCTTACTGTACTTTTCTTATGATTAATTTATTTTGGCAGAGAGCGGAAGAAGACACTTTCCTCTATTTTAGGATATTTCTGAGTCAAGTGGGTGTGGAGGAAAGAACAAGGATTTGGGAGTCATATAAAGTAGTTTCAAATCCAGCTTCCAGGACATGCACGCTGTATGAGCTCTGTTTCTCAGTATTTTGATCTGTAAAATGGGACAAGAATACAGTGCCAGCCTTACAGTATTATTGTGAGGGTTCAATGGTACGATGTAGGAAAAGACTCAAAATGTTGGTTTTGGGTTCTCTTTCCCCTTCCCCTTTTGATTTCTTAACATGCTTTGAAAGAAAGATCTATTCATGATTTCATCTTTTTTAATATCGAGTCAAGGCACTGTGTCCCCCCAAGCACCCCACAAGGCTGCCTTCTCACGGAACTATTTGTGGGCCAGGATTATTTGCTCAGACATCTTCTCCTTCTCTGCTCTCCCACTATAATCACCCTTCCCCTCACGCGTATATCTGCCCTGTAAACCTCATCTCTAGGGTAAGAATCATTATAATTTTAAATCTGCAGATATTAAAATTCTGGTTTATATATGCCTAATAGTTTTGGAAGAAAATCCTTAAAATTATTAACAGTTGCTCTTTGAGTTCAGAAGTAATGGCTAATGTAAACTAAATGTTATAAAATTGTGAATATTTCCAAGTTTTAAAATATAAGTATGCATTAAGTTTATGATAAAAAGATCTTTTTAACTGATTATTGGAAAGATTAATGAATTCCTAAGGATCTCATAGCCAATAGGAGGCAGAAACGGACCTTGAACCTTGCTCTTCTGACTCCAAATGAGGGGCTTATGCTCCTCTAGCATGCTGTCTTTCTGGCTTGTTCCACTTGCCTGGTGATCTTACAGTACATAGTAATGAATATTCAAAAGTGAATACACTGTATTTCCTTAATAGATCACAACATCCTTGAGAACAGGAGCCATGCTCTGTATTCACGTAAGACAGTGTCAGACACATACTAAGTGCTTAGGATATTTGTGTGGACTGAATGATTTCCTCTTAACGATAACATTCTATTGTCTTTTCCTAACTTAGAAAGAAATCCATCTAGTCAAGAAAATGTGAAACTATTTATTTCCTTTGCTTGTCTATCAGAATATTTCCATACAGAAGATTTTGGTCTGTGTTATTAAGACTGCCTCACTTCTGACATCCCCTTCCACTGTAGCTAAATGCCACTTACACATGCATAATATCCTCATGTGGACACTCAGAGAGGAGTGCTGTCTTAGAGATAATCTATTCTGCACCCTGCCAAAAGCAGGAATGTCTTCAGATGTTCATCCAACTTCTGTGTAAAGAAGATTAGTGCCAGAGAGTTGTTATTTGGCAGGGCCATTTAGAATATAGCAAATGATTAGAATGTGTTTATTAAATTAGGCTGAAACCAGTCTAACTTCCACTCATTGTTCATGGTAAGCCCTCTGGCCTTATGTAAATTTTCATCCCTTCTATTTTAGGGCTGCCTTTCAAATGTTTTTAGACATAACAGGACCTCCTAAATGTTCCTCTTTCCTTCTTTTGGCTAAACGCTGTGAAAGATTAAGCCTCTTCTTCAACTCCCATCTTCACTGAACTTTTAATTTCATATCTTGTATTTGGTATATTGAAGTAATGTGAATGTATTAGTTGAAGTAACACCAGCTGCTGTAACAAATAGATCCCAAAATATGTAATACCTCAAATACAGCAGAAGTATATTTCTCACTAATGTAACAGTCTAAGGCAGGTGTTCCTGGCTGTAGCTATTCTCAACTTGGTGTTATGACACCCACGATCTTCATATATTTGGCTCTCTGATTCCCTAGGGTTTCATTATCATTGTTTGCATCCAACAAATAAAAGAAAAAAGAGTGGAAAGGATAGACCTGCTTCTTAAAGACTCTTTTCTAGGTGAGATTATCATCACTTCTGCTCATATACTAAGAGGAAAATAAAATCACATGTTCTTCTCTGAATGCAAGGAGAGGATGGAGATGGTACTGGAAGATATGGTCAACTCTTTCACTGTCACTTCCCTGCAACAACCCCATATTATTGAAAAATATAAAAAAAAATTTTTTTGTGGACGTAACCATCTTTGCTATATTGTAAATGTAAATTAGATGTGGCAACAGAGTAGCAAGGTGCTATGAGCCTCAAGTGACAAGAACTGCTAGGTGATAGGCCTTCTTTCTCGAACTTGGCTGTGTCACCATCTCTCTGCCATCACCCTCTTCCAGAATTTTCTAGTCTGTTCCATTGAAAGACTCATCTATTATTTTGTGTGCTCCTAAGAAAGGAAAAAGTGCTGCTAATTATTCTGACACAGTGCTTTCATAGCACAGTGACCATATGATATATTCCAATTTCTGAGATTATAAATTTAGAAAGAAAATGCATCTTAGAATCACAATGTCTGGTATCTGCTGTGGCACACACACACAGAGCAATACATGAATTCCTTTCCTGGGTTTTGTTTTTTCTTTCTACTTCATAACTTCTATGTGTTATTCCTTTTACCCAATATCCCTTCCAGCACATAGGGAAGTGTGTTAGCAATTTGGAAATCTCCCAATCACAGGACACTGATCAATCCATTCTGCCAACCCTATGTTATAAGGAGCAAGATTTGAGATGAATTTAGAGTGCCAAAGTGTCATTACCTTACCACTGGAGAGTTAGCCACGTTGAGCTAAGCAATGGTAATGGGTATGGCCAATGAAAGTGGCCTGAGAGTTTGATATAAAGCTGTATGAATAATATTTCATCTCATGTTTAGTTCATTAAACTCAAACCACACAAGCAATTATGTCATAAACTTTTAACTTTAACTGATAATAAAGGTTTTAGTGAATTCCACAAAATAGGGCAATACTTCTGCAAAAAAAAGAATTAGAAACTTTCTTTCTGCTAAGTTTTGCAGACTATGAAAAGTCTTCTTCAATCCTCAAATATATTCTCCTAATGGCCTCTCATGGGCTGTAAAGGTCTCAATATAAACCACTCCACAGGACTTAGGCATGGAAGAATCCAATAAAGTGAAGACATGTTATCTATGAGGAGTAAACTCCTACAAAACTAACTTTTTTACTGGCCAATAAATACTTTTTGAGAAAGGTCTATGTAAAAAAAGCACTCTTTTAAGTGTTGTTTTGAATAACAGGAGAAAGGAGTTTCAGAGCCAAGAATGTTGTAGGGACAAGGCAAGACTGAAGTAGGGCTCTCGGGGCAGTCAAGGGGAAATGGTAGCCCCCATGTGCCCGGATGGGCAGTGGAGTTCACTCCACTATGAACTGCACTATTACTCTAGGACCAAACGCTCAAACTGCAAGCTTTGCAGACTTTCTTTTAATTAGGTTAAACAATTTGCAGATATCAAAGCATCCTGGGATTCATTAACCAAAGCTTATGACCCAAGGTAGGCATACATTCAAGCAAGTGTGGGAAGCTAAAGGACAAAATGAACCATTTAGCAACTGTACTTAAGTCAGCAAAGAGATATGAAGAAGAAGAGACAGTCCATATCTCTAAAACAGTAACCAGATCCAGTATGCACAGATGGAAACAAAGACAATAACCAAAAAAAATTTTTTTCTTTAAATTATCCACAGTTTCCAACTTCATGGATGTGGGCTGAACTTTAAAGCCGGAAAATCGTCCTCTTCTGTTTTTTAAAGAGGAGAGAGCTGAACACTGTTAAACTCTGATTTTCCCTCTTTCTGAGTCACCATTTATTTGTTCAGCATCTATGTGTTTGCAAAGCCTATTTTTTACAGCACAGGCTGAAGTCTTCCAAATGGACCCTGAAAATGACTGCACAGCCGTGACAAGTGGCCAGAGCTCCTGTTGTCGGCCAGGAAAACAACCAGGAGCTGCCTGCCTCTTCCACTGGGGACTTTGAGAAAGTTTCACTTTGAAGGGACTAAGGGCTGCATTGTTGAAGGGCACATGAGAACTCAAGAGGCTTGCGGAACTCTAGCTCTGGCTTTTGAAGTGACTTTTTCCTGTAGGCTGATTTTTCAGTTTCATTTTACTTTTAAGAGAGGAAATGTGGAGCCAGGCTCCACTTAAACTTTAACTCATTTACCAGAAGAAAGTCAAATCAGAAAGGAATAGAGTTGCCCCAAAGGCCCTGGGTAGGCATAGTGATGGGGGACATGGGGCAGTGGGGGAGTCAGGAGAGAAGGAGAGGAGAGAGAAGGAGACTAGAACTCCAGCCTGCAAAAGAGCCTGAAAACCTTTAATCCCGTAAGCGCAGCAAAGTAATTAAACTCACCTACCTCACACCTGCCTTGAAAAGAACGCAGACATGTGGGAGAAAATTTGGAATCTCACAAAACTGCACTTTGGACTTCATGAAACGTTCATTTGGGATTCAGAGGGCTGATCCCACTTAGCATGTTAAACATGTATGGATTCTGGCTGCAGAATTGGAGGAGAAGGACCTGAGCAGTTATAAAGCAGAACCCTGTCTCGTGTTTTTCCGGAGAGAGTGAACAGTCCAGGGTAGTAGATGATTTCTGAAAGGACATGTCTGCAAAAGGAGCATAAAAGGGCAATCCTTAGGGTGGCTGAGGATTTCCTTGGATTGTATGCTGCTAATATATGTTCAAGGCAGATATAACAGATGTATGGGAAGGCTCTAGAGGCATTGCTTACAAATTTTGCCTGGTTTAAAGGAACCCCCCCCCCCCATTTCAGTCATCACAGTGTGTTAGATTAAGAAGGTTGACATGAGGGATGTGTGTGTCTTTTAAAGGACCATTTACACAGCACCAAGAGAGAGGAGTTCACTGCATTTGCTTCAATTTTTGTCATGGTTTCAGTTTGTCCTCTAACAATTTCAAGATGCATTTCCAAAAAAATTTGAAAATGCCACTCAATATAATCTTATCACTCTTCTTTTACTTTTAAAACTTTTCCCATTATTTTTCAAGTGATAGCAGAGATAATGTAATTGTTTCAATAGATAATTAGGCACAGAATACATTAAGCATCTGGAAACTCAATACACCACTGACAAAAGAATATGCTGAAGGAAAAGTAAACAATTGCTTGGCCAATAGAAATATGCAGTAAAATTAGGATTATTAAATGGTCTTCTGTAGGAATAACAATCCAAAGACTCAGCATTTCTACAGCATCGTTATCATCATTATTTAGATTTTTACTATTGGGTCTGATCCTATGAAGAGCCAAAGAAAATAAACTACTATCTGGGAGTAATTTGTTCCCCCATATGATGTGAATTAGCTTTTCTTGGAGAAAAAGAGTCCCAATCTGAGCACTGGGAAAAGATCATCTCCAGGGAGTCCATCCTACTGTGTGTGCAGCAGCAGAGGCGCAGCCAGGAAAACAGGAAATTGTGAGGCCAACCATTAACCAAAGGGAGTCCGAGTCTCCTGCAGCTCACGGAAGCTCCCTCTGACTTATAGCATGTTCCCAAGGTGTTGCAATCTCTCCAGACCTCCTGATGGGCTAGATCACTCCAATATTTACTGCAAAGATTGTGGAAAGTCCAGTTTTTCCAGGAGGGGCATAGTAGAAAGAATAAGGGCTTGATATCCTATGTAAGCTTCTAGCACATTATCTGAACACATAGTAGGAAAGGGGGAAGCAAAGAGCAGTTCTTTTTTTCTTTCAGCCAGCCTTTCACTTCTCTTATTTGTCCTAGGAAGTTTTCAGGACCCTCTTTGCCCAATATGTGCCTCATACATGCTCACCAAGTCAACACAGTTACAGAGCAACCCTATCACTGGTGCAAACACCATCAGCTCACAACTGAGAAAGTTGAAAGGTCAACAGCAGAGGTTTTATCATGAAACTAACTTCACCACTTATTAGCTGTGTCATCATGGGCAAGTCATATAACAGTCTCAATGCCTTCATCTTCTCTTCCTTAAATGGGATGATGTTGAATTTAAATTAAACAGCACCAAGCAGAGCATATGACTCAATATAAATAACCAATAAATTGCAGCCGTTAGCATTCTTTAAGGTTGTATTAAAGAATGACATGTAAGTCCTTTAGCCCTGGTAAATTGCTTCATTGGGCAAAATCTTCCCAGTGCTTCAGATACTTTAAACTGGGCATGTCGAGAGGGCTCGTTGTTTTTATCAAGGATCTTTAGATTGCATTAGCCAAAACCTACTTGGTCTAGCTTCAACAAAACAAAAAAGAGAACGGGTGAAAGGGTGCAATTTATAGATAGCAGTATTTCTTAGAATCAAAGTAGCTGGATATTTAGAGCAGCTGTGTCCAATAGAAGCATAATTTTAAATTTTCTATTAGCCACATTTTTAAAAAAGTAAAAGGAAATAGGTGAAATTAATTTTAACCCAATATATCCAAAATATTAACATTTCAACATAGAATAAGCATAAAATATTAATGAGATATTTTACATTACTTTTTGGACTAAGTTTTTGAAATCTGGTGTATATTTTCCACAGACAGGACAACTCAATTTGTACTAACCATGTCACAAAGGCTCAATAGCTACAGGGGTTGAGTGGCTATAATTTTGGGGAACAGCTCCAGCGCCTCCTGAATCCAACCACTAGACATCTGTCAGTAACCAGGTAGTAGTCTCTCTACTTGATTCTCTTCTGTTCTCTGTTCAAATTCTTCTCCCTTTGAGATCACGTTTCTCTGATCTCTGTGTGCCAGCTTAAAATGGCTGATCCACAGAGCAGGAGTATTTAACTCTGCCTAAGATCTAGCCACACTCAGATGCTAACTGTAATCCAAATCCCTAATCCATCGGGAAAAAGAATCTGATTGACGTAACTTGTCACATGTCCACCCAGTTCTTATCAACTATTGGGGAGAGAGGGCAGGAAGATGCGACGTGTAACCATCATGGTTATCAGGGATTGAAATATGTAATTTACACCTACAATAGAGCACTAATTGACCATTCTCTGGGGTCCCTTCCAAGGCTGACATTTTCTGCAAACAATGGCACCTCTCCTTCAATAATAATGGTTGAACTAAGTTGGTGCTTGATCTTTTTTTTTTTTAATTGATGATATTGGGCAGAGTCTATGAAATTAATATCTTAAATCAGGGATTGGTAATTTTTTGTTGTTGTTGTGTAAGACTAGATAGTAAATATTTTAGGCTTTATGTGCCAAGAAACAAAAACAAAATTGAAGACATTATATAGGTACTTGTGTAACCATCTAAAACTGTTAAAACTTTTACATTCTGAACTCACAGACTGTGCAAAAATAGATGACAGGTCAGATTTGCTATACAGGCCATTGTGTGGAGACCTTGTCCTACACAATTCTCTCCCTGTCATAGAGTATACTAAATGGTGGTCCCCAGGTTTAAGTCTGTTTTATTCATTGCCCCATGAAAGCCTACAGCAACCCCTATGGTAGCAGCAGTGAAGATCAGCTTTACTATTCAGAAATTAAAAAGAAAGAGACTTTGATCTGTTGAAGCCAAGCGAAGCCCATCATTAAGTGGACCATGCTCCCTCTTGCTGCTTTCACGTTCTCTGCAGTCGGGGCCTTTGAAAGGGCATTTGTCTGACACAAACATACAGAAGGTACAGCTATTGAAGAAACTCACCTCGGAGGAGGGTACACCTGGTCACACAGATCCTGACTCACCCCCAAGTGAGCTATTTCTGCAACTTTCTCACTGGCAATTATTCTCACTAGTAATGAACCAAGCTGCTTTCCAGACAGGTAGGAGTAAAAGAGTATATTCTTTAGTTAGCCCCTTATCTTAGGGGTATAACTTAACCTCTCTAAGTCCTTGTTTCATCATATGAAAATTAGAGTTATGCTGCCTAGCTCACAGGATGGCTGTAAGGATGAAACAACTAATGCAAATAAATCACTTAACACCACACTTGACATAGATTAAACCACTGAATATATGGTGGTAGTGATGATGCAGTAATGACAGCAATCATGATGATATGATGATGGTGATAGTGGTTAAAGTTCTGAGGGTCAAACTAAAGAGTTTCTCCTAGTAACACATGAAGTCACCTGTAGGTAATCTAAGTTGCAAGGTCCTTTGTCCCTTCAATAGGCATGCTAATATGTGAGCCTTACTGAAATGATTCGGATCCGGAATTACCACATCAGAACCTATTCACAAAGGAGAAAACTGCTCAGGCAGTTTATATTCCCCAGGCTCAGAAAATAGAAACTAGATTTGAATCAAGTAAGCTGATTCCAGAGCCTGTGCTCTTGATCCACGTTAAGTATCAAAACATTGAGAAAACCAGATATGCTGTCCCATAGACCAGATTAAGAGCTGCATGAAGGCAAATCAGAGGGTGAAAGTGGCAGCTTTACACTCTTAATAATGACTTCCAAACTCCCCCACTTCCTTTTAAATGACAAGTTCCTCAGAGTCCATTTTTTGCCAGTACAAGGCTCATCCCACTTTTGTCCTTAGCCATTAGATTGAATAATATTGGATTCAGATTCTCAGTGTAAATAGCTTCTATTTTGATTGCTGACTGTCTGCTGGAGTGCTTATGGTATAAGACCACATTCTTACCAGCCTAGAGCCCTCCCTTTAGGTACTGGCTGTACCACTCAGCAGCTGTGAGAATGTGAGAAAATTATAGAACTTCTCAGTGGCTCAATTTCCCCATCTATAAACTGAGAATAAAAGTAATTTTGAGAAATTAATGAGTATATGCATGTAAGTATTCTTGACATTTAATAAGTTAATATTCGAATATAGTTTAGTAGAGTATGTGTCCTATAAATAAACTTTATGTAAGCATTAGTTAAATCAAATAAATAAGCAAGTAAATAAAGTTTTTACAGGCACACAGTAACCATTCATCAATGTTAGATATCATAATTATTATATTAGGAAAATTTATAAAATCTTATCAATTATAGATAATCAGAAAATTTCTAATTGCCTTCATTAATAGAGAGTACCTGTACTCTCAAATCTTTTGTACTTTGTTCTTTATGTACCAGTAATAATTTTTTTCTGAAAATGCCATTCAGTAGAGCAATTGAGAACCAGGAAAGAAAAGAAACCCTTAAAGCCTAAAATAACTGCTGAAATCCCTTGTACTAAAAGCTTCATATTTTGTGTACCAAGAGAATATTCTCTTCATTTACATACAAGATTACGTGTCTTAGTCACCTGAGTTCTCACAGCTGAGCAGATTACAAACAGTACATTAGAAGGTAGACGGCTATACAAAGAAGGCACATTAACCCTAGATAGCTAGATAATGAAAAAGAGAAAACCAAAACCTACCTTAATGGAACTTAACACAATTACTATATTGTCATAATGTTCATTTTGACTCATTGAGAAAATGTCACATTTAAGAAAGAAAGAAGTTGAGAGCCAGCAGAGTGGCACAGCGGTTAAGTTCCCACATTCCACTTTGGCAGCCCAGGGTTCGCTGGTTCAGATCCCGGGCACGGACCTACACACTGCTTACCAAGCCATGCTGTGACAGGCATCCCACATATAAAATAGAGGGAGATGGGCATGGATGTTAGCTCAGGACCAATCTTCCTTAGCAAAAAGAGGAGGATTGGCAGCAGATGTTAGCTCAGGGCTAATCTTCCTCAAAAAAAAAAAAAAGAAAGAAAGAAAGAAACAAGGAAGTTAAGTAGTGTAAAAAGATTTCTTCCAAAAGTAGTTGGAAAGGTTTGGTTAAATGGTGAAACTTCAGTTCCACTGAAACTTCACCTTTATTACTCAAAATCGTCATGTAATGAGGTGTCACCATATTTGATTTGGGTGATTAAGTCATATGACTTTCAGGATATAGGTTTAGAGCGTAAATTATAACTTATTTACTTATTAAATAAAATAATGATTGTTTTACGTGTGTTAAATTTTATTTGGACGCTATCTGGAAAATAATAAGATTTCTCTAAGTATAAACCAAACATCTAGAAAAAGTGTGCTTATAGAAACAGGCTTCATAAAAAGGATAAGTAAAACATATTCTTAGCAATGCAGTGTGGAGGCCCATTTACTGAAAACTGAAATTTTACCTTTTTAGAGGGTTTTTAATAGGCTTAAATTACAATGGGTTAAATTGTTCTATCAATATCAAATTGCTAAGCAATAATTATAATGCATGTAGAATTTGAGGGTTTACAGGAGAACTCTTAGTCATTATTTCTTCGATTTTTCACGTGACAATTATAATAATAATAGCAATAACAAAAATGGTTACATGTGGAACACTATCCTAAAAGTTTATATGTATTATCTCACTCATTACTTAAAAAAAATCCTAAAGGGAAGTATCATTTTACCTAGAAGAAACTGAGATGTGGAGAGGTTAGGTAACTGTCACACAGCCAATTATTCAGAGAATGCAGTTCTAATGTAATACCATGTTCTATATCACAATGCACTGTTGCTTCAAAAAATTTTGGGTTTTTTTCACTATAATCATTTAGAAGAAAATTACTCTAGAGAAGTTAAATAATCTCCAAGACTACGCAGCAAGTAAGTCCAGAGTCAAACTTGAGCCTTTTGACTATTGATTTCATGCTTTTGCTACCGTTACTGCTCCATCCTTTTTACCTTCCTGTTTCAAGCAAGCATGTTATGGTTCAAAATTCTTAACTTAAAAAATCCCACACAAATAAATTCCCACAGTATAGCTACAAAGTGCCAAGTAAAGTGATCTAGGGTTTATGGGTAAGAACCCCCTAACAAACCAAAAGTGGAGGAGTGACTTAGACAATGGCAGGTGGTACGTCAGGGGTTCTCTAGCTAAAAAGCCCGACTTGCATACTTTGCGACTTTTGCTCCAACTTGAGAAGCACGCTCCTTTCTTCATCTGATCCCAAATCATCTTTCATGAGCAGACAATTAACACCAAAGTATTTACATAAGAGTGGGAGGGAATATGCTTATTATTTTGAGCCTGTTCCTCCTGCAGCAAATATGTCGGAAAGAATGGCACTCTGGGAGAAAGTTTACAGTCTGAGGACTTAGTTTGGAAGTAGTAGAAAAAAATTCGAACATAATATAAAACATAGTCCTCCCCTTTCCCTTTGTAGAGACAAACTTCTGCTCTGAACTAATTGGTTGACTTCCCAGGTGAGTGGGATGGACGGAGCCACTGGTGGTCATTAATGCTCCTCTGGCTTTGGAATGAGCCACAGCCCGTACTCCACTTGCTTACAGATCCTTATTAGACAGCAAAAATAATAGACTCACAAAAAACCAAGGGGTCTGGGAAGTATGTTTCCATTTCTGAAGAGGTATTCCCTCACCATTCTATGTAATTAAGACAAAAAACTAGGCTGTTCATTGAAACGTCCACTGTGATATGCTTCAAAGTTTAATTATGACATTCATCACCGTTTGCCTTTGACTAGAGACATCCTGGCATATTTCTGGAGGCAACTAAATCCCAAGGTTATATTAAACAATGCTTCTGGACTAGCTAAAAACAGCATGGACTCTGGCTATGTCGAGTGTGGTAAAGAGCTCTTCCTGCCGCTCAACAGCAGGAGCTTGTACTGTGGCATTAACAGCAACAGTGGTGCTTCGCCAGCCTTGAGCCTGGCTGTGCATGTATGCATGCTGAAGAAATAAATAGGGCATCCTTTTTATGCTAAAGCCGGACAGGAAAGAAAAGAGGCTTCTAAATGTAGGATGCTCTCTCATTTTCTTCCTATGTTCAGCTCTTTATAGAGCAGGTGGAGAGAGGAAGACACAAAATTAAATTTCCAAAATACAGTAATTGTCCTACAAATTAACTTACTTTTAAAAGAAGCCTTTCATGATTTACTGGAAGAGAAAGAATTCTTCTTTTGTTTAAATTAAATCCAATATTTGTAGTATCATTTTTATCATACTAGAATTACTTACTGTGAATTCACAAGTGGCCGTATGTTAACATTTATTTCATTATGATATCTTTTCTTTTGATTTTAATAAAGAACTTTTACATGAAAGGTACCCTTTAAATTAAGATTATCCCTCTTAAGATAAATTTTGAAGTTAATAATATTTTTTTTTTCTTTTGAGTTTCCCAAAGTTCTTATGGAGATTCTGTGTGTAGCTTACTCGGATTTGCAAACTTTACTCTGGTCATTGTTACAGAGTGCATAATTCCACAGTACCTTGGGGAGTTCCTTTAGTTCATTTAATAATGTTTCCAAAAGGTGTTATATTAGGTATAGAGAACAGTTTTTAGCAAAGTGAACTCATTATGTACCATCTCAACCTTAGATTACACACTCAGTGGTTAGCATCAGTTTATTTAGTTATTTTGTGTAACGCTCAGCCAAATATAAAGACTGCTGGTATATGTTTGTTATGTATTTTTCAATAATTAGGATGGTTTGATAGCCTGTTTCTTCCTAAAATTGAAAAAGTAGATCTATACTTCTGTATCAAATATTTATTTCACTAATCAAAAGATAGATACTCTCAAATTTAAGTAACATTTTGCCAAAAAAGAATGTTATCAAAAAAAGTTTACCATGCCATCATTAACATTAAGACTACGCTTTAGGATGGATCTGTAAAAACACTAAATATAAGCCCCATGAGGGCAGAAAACTTTGTCTATTTCACTTACTGATGTATCACAAGACCCCAGAACAATCCCTGGCATTAAGTTGGCACTTAATTAAGTATAAGTTGAATTGAATTGAATTTTTTTCCATTCTTATTCAATCCAGATACAAACGTGCATGTTTTTACAATCCAGCATGTGCACGTGCATGCACACACACACAGAGTTGGAGCTTTTTCATCCGGAGACCCTCAGAGCTGCTCTGGACCCTACCCTTTCTGACTCCTATTGTTTCATCGCCTTTTCTTTACTTGTCAACTACTTTCGTATCCTTCTAATGACACCCTTGTTGCTTACATTAGCCAGAACTGATTATCTGTAGCCTGCATCAGGGAATCCTAATGGAAATATTAGTTTTATCTCAATTATTAGTCTCCTCTGTCCAATAAATGAAATAATGCAGGACATTGTTGAAGGTAGAGGGGGGATGTGTATGTGTGTGTGTGTGTGTGTGTGTGTGTGTTGGGGAAGTGGTTGCTTTCTGTCTTGTTGTTTCACGTTTTAATGCCAGCCAAATGGGATCATATTGCTTACAACCACCTGGATGTGAAGTAAGCAACCTTACTGAATAACACTTAGTTATTGGTTAAACTTGGAGATGTGCCATTTGGCTGCTTATTAATTGCTCATAAGGATGCTTTTGCTGCAAGTAATTGAAGTAACTGGGCCTTGGAGCTCTCTCAATTTACCTTCTTCCAATCACTCCAGTCATTCTCCCTGATTTCTCTCCACACATGCACCTCACTCCATCCCCAACTCATTCTTCCTGATCAGAATATCAGCCAGCCAAAGGAGGAAGCAAGCAGTGGCCCCCAAAACTTCCATTTTCCTGCTTATTCCTTTGTAAGGTGGCTAGCCATTCCCATTTGTGAGAGGTCAGACCCACAGAAGGTCTCGGAAGCCAGATAATACGTGCAGAATAGCCACATGGGCTAAATCCTATGCTTCTGAATCACTGTGTTATGCCCAGAAATCATCAAAAGCTTTTTATACCAGAAAAGTAACTACAGAACCTGCTGTGTGCACAGAGGCTGGGTTTTCCTTGAGTAATTGGATATTATTATCAGCATCAGGACTTTTCGACAGTAGGTCACGACCCATTAGCAGGACTTAAAATCAATTTAGTGGATTGAAGCCAGCATTTTGTTAAATGTTACTCAAAATTTTAGAATTAGATTCACTTACTCTGAAAAAAGAATCCTCACTCTGTTTATGCTTCACAAAATAGGTAAAGCTGAAACCAGCTATATAGGTGTTCTGAGTAAACAACACACAAAATGTGCTGTGAAGTCAATTTTGTAGCTGATGATACAGCTCACAGACATGTGTTAATTGTGTGCTCTCCAGAAATACCTTATTCTTAGGATGATTCTGATTGACTAGTTGATAGACTCAGTTGTCCTTCTGTGCTGCCGAAAGAATGAATGTGCTATGAAGACGTAAATCCAATATTAAATTGATAATCTTTGCATATCATTATTTACATTTGTGTGCCTTGGGGTTGGTAATGGATTGTCCTTTCTAGGTATGGATCTGGAGGCGAGTATTAGGATTACCCTTATTTTACACATGAGCAAACTGAAAATCAAGTGGTTGGACAACTTGGCCAAGGTCACACAACCAACAAGCAGCAGAGCTCAGAGACTTCTCCTCACAACAGTGCTACACTGCTTCTTCAGGAACCTGGGAGGGAGGCGAGTCTGTGACCTTGCAGCAGAGCACCCTGCTCTATTCCACTATACAAAACTGCTCCGTGAACGTGTCCTGAGCACATGGTCTCAGCTCAAGAGTAAAGTGGGTGAGGGGCTGTGGATCCCAGGCATTTCTTTGCTCAAATTCTCTTCTTCCTGAGCTGATTTTTTATAACTTCCCAAACAGAACTGCCTTGTGTGGGGTAAGCATAATTTGATTTAGAAAGTTTTGCTTAAACTCTATCACCTTTCTTTACTCCTTTGTGTAGTGTTCATGAGTTCTAGCTCTATTGAATTTCCCGGTATCTTTTGTTTTTTAACACCTCTATCTAATACAAAACTATTTCATTCCTACTTTTAGTCACAATGTTTTCATTTATTAAATCTTCTATTTTTAATTTGCCTACCGAAGGCATTTGTCTATTACAGCTTAAAAATGCCATGACTTAATGACATCTAATAGACTGAGAAAAAAATTAAATCTAAACTATTGAAAACAGTCAGCTTTTTAAAATAAATATCATAAAATCACTCTCTGAGAATGCCCTGGAGAGCAAATTAGATAGATGGCTGGAGTTCAATAAAAACAACTTTGAAACGTATTGGGACTGGGTTATTACATGCTTCTGCTGCTTACAGCCAGCAGATTTCCTCCTTATTGTAAATCATAAGTTCAAGCTACAAATACTTCCTATTGACCTGAACTTAGTTGCACGTCGGAGTCCTTCTGTCTTGACTGCCAGCCGTCTGCAATATCTGTTACAGGGATTTGGTGAGGTTTTATGATGATTCAGGGTTTTTTTTTTTTTTTCCCCCACATAAGCCATGTTTTACACTGGACAAGTGGATTTTATTGTATTAAGATCCTAGACTGGTAAGAAAACAGAAAACACAAGCAAAGTGTAACATGGCACAAAGATAATCAGTTGGATCAGAAATGCAAGAAAGTCAGGTTCAGATTTTTGTTTCTTGCTGCAACCATCATACCCCCCACCTGACGCCTGCTTCCCCAGCCCAGTGATTCTTGTTCGCTAGCCTCCTTTTGCTTTACCAGAGTCTTCTATATACTTTCTTTCCTTTCTTCCCCAAATTCAATGTTGAGGTTGAAATTAAAATTTGGAACTGAGTAGTTCAGTTGGGGCTAGAATTGCAAACATGAGATGGAAGCAGTGAATAGCTCACTGGAGTACCCCCATTTCAAGGTAAACATTCACTTGCCCTTTAGAACTTCTCAGCTATCAGGCTGGACAGACTGCCAGCCACACTGTGCTGTGGTTCAAAATTTGGGGCCATCTGTATGAGAGGCAACCCAGCATTGTAGATAAGAGCTCCAATTTTAGACTCAGATGGACTGGGTTCACTTTGTATTTCCATTAATTACTAATAGTGTGTCTTCAGACAGGTTACTTAACTTCCCTAAACCTCATTTACAAAATAAGGAAAATAATAGTATTTACTTCATAGGGTTGAGTGAAAATTAAATGAGGTTATAGATGTAAAACATTTAATGAATGGCACATTGTGAGCACTCAATATTTGTTATTTGATCATTGTATTGTTATTACTACTACTACTACCGAAAGCCCAAGCTGAGAGGTAGGAAGAGGGTAAATTTAGGTAGAGTTGGACACAACAGACAGTACATTGCTGAGAAGCAAGAGAGAGGTAATTATGGAAAATGCAGACAAAGGTAGAGCTCAGAGAGTATAGATGAATGTTGACTGCAGGTCAGATGATGTGGGTGGTATGAGAGAGCATTTGCAGGAGAGGGGCTTAGAGAAAAGAGCCCTGGACTCATATTCCAGGTCACACACCAACTGCTTATACGGCCTTTGGCAGGTGACAGGCTCTCTGCCTTTTGCTCAACTCAGCAGATGTAAAATAAAAGGGTTGGCTTAACATACCTCTAATGTCCCTTCCAGCTGTCAGATACTATGGCACACATGAGAGTTAGAGCTGGTAAAGGTATTAAGAATCCAGAGCCAGAGGAAGAACGACCACCGCAAGGTAGAGAGACAAGGGGGAAGGGCAAAGTACAATGGAGGACGGGGAAATACGGGAGGTAGAGGGAGAGATCCAGAAGAAAAATGATAAAAGTTGAGTGCAATTTTCTTACATGCCAGAGTATTTGTGAAAGGAATTATCCCACTTGGGGACGCTTGAGGGTATTTCCTCAAACAGCTGACAGCGCATAAGGAGCTTCCCTCATCCTACTAATTGTCCTCGTAAAACATAAGACAGTTCCGTGCATGTTAAATATGGTATCATCCAGTGGTTTTAGGTCAAGCCACAGACACACACACACAGACACACAGAGGCACATACAGTTGTTTCCGGAAAATACACTATCCTTCCCCGAATTGACCATTCTCATCTAATAATATTAGACTTAATTACTTAAATTAATATTGTTAAAACTTCTAGTTAATTAAAATTTCTATATAAATACAAATAGAATTTAATACTTATCAGCTGGCTGGTTCTAAATAAAAGATTTCAGAACAGCATTTTAAAATATTATCCCACAAAAACAACTTGAATAGTTCATTATTCTCGTAACATCCTGTAGAAAACTATCTTCCTGAAGCAGTCTAATTGCAATATTAAAACATCAACGTGCTCAGCTATTTGCCTTTTTCCTCTTCCACTTGTCCCTTTCACACACATGAATAAAATGGCTTTAGGAACATCGTTTTCTTTTTTCTTTATGAGGAAGATTAACCCTGAGCTAACTACTGCCAATCCTCCTCTTTTTGCTGAGGAAGACTGGCCCTGAGCTAACATCCATGCCCATCTTCTTCTACCTTATGCATGGGACGCCTACCACAGCATGGTTTTTTGCCAAGCAGTGCCATGTTCACACCCGGGATCCAAACCAGTGAACTCCGGGCTGCCGAGAGGCGTCGAGAAGCGGAACGTGCGAACTTAACTGCTGCGCCATTCGGCCAGTCCCTAGAAACGTCTTAAAGTGTTCTTTTCTCAGCTTGCATTATATTTTCTTGTAATTTTATATATGTATATATAAACACTTATTATACATGTATGTGTGTGTGTATTTTTTAAGTCACTCAACATTCATGCACTCTTCATCTGGCATCAGCTATTTGCAGATAATACCCTTCTTGAATTTATAGACAATGTGGGACTCAAACCAAATCAGAGTGGAGCACATGAACCAGGCTTAGGAAAATCAGCACATCATTTGACCTCAGGCCACTTTGACTGGTTCATTAATAGGCACATAATCCAATCAGATCCTCTGCGTTCCAGTGAGAATTTTGCTTGAACATTTGAACTTGGACGGAATGCTAGGACCACCTGTAGTCGTCTTGCCTCTGTGAAAGAAAGTCTGACAGAGAAGTGAGCTGGGCCCGGGAGAGGGAGCAAGACATTAACTCAGTCTTGTTCCCACCACTGGAGCTCTTACACAGAGCGTGAATGAGGCCAGTCTCAGCCCTGGACTTTTCAACATACCCACTTTTTGCTTAAAAAAAGGCTATTGTTATTTTTAAGAGATTAATGCTTTGTATACACAATCCAAGTGCGAATTAGATCAAATGGAGACATTAACATTTACCTGTTAAATAAAATCATGTTTTTCTAATAGAAAGTTATACTGAAATCTGACATTAAATCTGTGCACACACACACAAAGCAAGCTGACTTTGAAGTCAGAAAAGCCCTGTGATATTTTTTATTTCAAGTGTCAGTGACATTTTATTCTTTCTCACTAAAGCTTTGACATTGTCTGTTCTTTTTTTCAAACTAGCTTTTCATAGATGTTCCTATTTCTTAGCTTAGCAATTAAAATTACAGCATTCGGAAAGCTGCAAAGCACAGCATTTCTAGCACACAAAGACCTCAGATTTCAGGAAGCTAAATTTTCAGTTTACCTTTATATTCCACAATAACTTTATTTTGCCAGTTATACTTCCTTTGAAAGTAACAGCTCAGACTATTTCTATACAGTTTTATAACCCAATATTTTTCGGATGGGTCACAGGGATGGAGAGCCTCAGATGGGCTAATTGTTCATTTTGAGGATTATCACAGGGATGATTTTCATTTACAGGTGATTTTCTCTTCAATATTTAGTATCTCCCTAAATGACCTCTCCCTGGTGAATGACCCAGCTGGTACGTCCATGTATATCTGTGAGCAAACATGCACATTTACTCAGATCTGTGGGGGCCCCCAGACACCCATCCTCGGCCTCCTCTCTCTTATTCTATGCCTCTCTCTCCGGGTGATTCCATCTATTCTCACAGCTTCAACTACCACCCAGGTACTGATGATGCACAAATGCATTTATCCAGCTCACTGCCATCTTCCAAATTCAGTTCTAAAATTTCTCAGTTGTCCCAGAGGATGCAAGCCTAGTTGTTTCAGAGTGAAAGTCATCACCTTTTCAATAGAACCTCGGTCTATGGGTCAGGCAATGTGTTAATTTCTGGGGCTTCCGTAACAAAGTACCACAGACGGAGTGGCTGTAACAGCAGAAATTTTTTTCCTCACAGTTCTTAAGACTAGAAGACCAAGATCAAAGTGTTGATAGGTTTGGTTTGCACAGGGGCTCCTCTTCTTGGCTTGTAGATGGCCGTCATTTTCTGGTCTCTTCACATCATCCTCCCTCTGTGTGTATCTGTGTCCTAATCAACTCTTCACATAAGGATACAAGTCATGTTGAATTAGGGTCTACCCAATGACCCCCTTTTAACTTACTTACCCCTTTAAAGATGCTATCTCCAAAAACAGTCATGTTCTGAGGCACTTAGGGTTAGGATTTCAATATATGAGTTTTGAGGGGATGCAATTAGCCCATAAGAGGCAACACAAATAGAATCATTTTTTTTTTCTGAGTCAAATACCTGAGAACAGTGGTGGACCACGGGTAGGGTGGTCCAGTGGGAACAATCCATCCCACATACAGTCAATTATGGGGTTCATCACCTATAGAGAATTTAAGCACAATAGTAAACCTGACTAAAAGTTGATCTGTTTATTTTTTCTTTTTTAAATTTTATTGAGGTCATAATGGTTTATAACATTGTGAAATTTCAAGTGTACATTATTATTTATCAGTTTCTGTATATACTGCATCATGCTCACTACCAATAGTCTAACTTTTACCCATCACCATATATATGCGCCCCTTTACCCCTTTCGTCCAACCCCTAACCCACTTCCTCCTGGTAAGCACTAATCTGTGCTCTTTCTCCATGTGTTTGTTTATCTTCCACATATGAGTGAGATCATGTGCTGTTTGTCTTTCTCTGTCTGGCTTATTTTGCTTAACATAATGCCCTTAAGGTCCACCCATGTTGTTGCATATGAAAGTGGGTTTGTCACATATGGCCTTTATTATGTTGCGGTATTTTCCTTCTATACACGTTTTATTGAGACTTTTTATCATAAATGGATGTTGGATCTTGTCAAATGCTTTCTCTTTATCTATTAAGATGATCACGTGATTTTCATTCCCCATTCTGTTAATGTGGTGCATCACATTGATTGATTTGCAGATGTTGAACCATCCCTCTGTCTCTGGTATAAATCCCACTTGATTATGCTATATGATCCTTTTAATGTATTGTTGTATTTCATTTGCCAGTATTTTGTTGAGGATTTTGCATTTTTGTCCATCAGTGAAATTGACCTGTAATTTTCCTTCTTTGCGTTGTCCTTGTCTGGTTTTGGTATCAGGGTAGTGTTGGCCTCACCAAGTGAGTTAGGACGTGTTCCCTCCTCTTCAATTTTTTGGAAAAGTTTGAGAAGGATAGGTATTAAATCTTTGAATTTTTGGCAGGATTCTCCAGAGAAGCAATCTGATCCTGGACTTCTGTTTTCTGGAGGTTTTTGACTACTGTTTCAGTCTCTTGTGATTGATCTATTCATATTCTCTATTTCTTATTGATTCAGTTTTGGGAGGTTGTATGAGTCTAAGAATTTATCCATTTCTTCTAGGTTATCCAATTTGTGGGCATATAGTTATTCATAGTATTCTCTTATAATCCTTTGTATTTCCATGGTAATCATTATAATTTCTCCTCTTTCATTTCTAACTTTATTGGTTTATGCCTTTGGTCTTTTTTTCTTGGTGAGTCTGGCTAATAGTTTGTCAATTTTGTTTATCTTCTCAAAGAACCAGCTCTTAGTTTCATTGACCCTCCCTACTGCTTTTTTTTTAGTCTCTATTTCATTTATTTCTGCTCTAATTTTTATTATTTCTCTCCTTCTGCTCACTTTGGTCTTTGTTTGGTCTTTTTCTAGTTCTAGTTCTAGTTCTGTTAGGTGCTGTTTAAGATTATTTATTTGAGATTTTCTTGTTTGTTGAGGTGGGCCTGTATTGCTATGAATTTCCCTCTTAGAACCATTTTTGCTGCATCCCATAAGAGTTGGTATATTGTGTTTTCATTTTCATTTGTCTCTAGGTATTTTTTAATTTCTTCTTGGATTTCTTCACTGATCCAATGGTTGTTCAGTAACATGTTGTTTAGTCTCCACATTTTTATGACTTTCCCAGCCATTTTCTTGTACTTGATTTCTAGTTTCATAGCATTGTGATTGGAATAGATGCTTGATATGATTTCAATCTTGAACTTATTGAGGATTGCCTTGTTTCCCAAAATATGGTCTGTCTTTGAGAATGTTCCTTGCACACTCGAGAAGAATGTGTATTCTGCTGTTTTTTGATAGAATGCTCTCTATATATCTATTAAGACCATCTGATCAAGTTTATCATTTAATTCCACTATTTCCTTGTTGACTTTCTATCTGGATGATCTATCCATTGATGTATGTGGGTACTGAGGTCCCTACTATTATTGTGTGTCTGTCAATTTCTCCCTTGAGGTCTGCTAATTGTTGTTTTATATACTTTGTTGCTCCTGTGTTAGGTGCATTTATATTCAGAAGTGTTATGTCCTCTTGGTGGAAAGTCCCTTTTAACATTATGTACTGTCCCTCTCTGTCCCTCATTGTGTTTTTTATCTTGAAGTCTACTTTGTCTGATGTAAGTATAGCAACACCTGCTTTCTTTTGTTTGCCTTTAGCTTGGAGTATCATCTTCCATCTCTTCACTATGAGTCTGTTTGTCTCTAGAGTTGAGATATGTTTCCTGGAGGCTGCATATTGTTGGATCTTGGGATCCAATTAAAAATGTTTTTAATCCATCAAGCTACTCTGTGTCTTTTGTTTGGAGAATTCAATCCCTTTACATTTAGATTGATTATTGATATATGAGGGCTTGATACTGCCATGTTATCTCTTGTTTACCGGTTGTTCTACATTTCCATTGTTTCTCTTCCTTTGTATTTCTGATTGCCATATCATTCTGGAGGTTTTCTGTGGAGGTTTTTTCAGTTTCTCTTTTTTCTATGAATTGTGGCCCTGTTCTGATCTTTTGCTTAGTAGTTACACTGAGGATTGAATAAAAGATCTCATAGATGAAACAGTCCATTTTCTTATAGCCTCTTACCTCCATTAGCCTAAACAAGTCCCATCCCTTTCATCTTCCCCTTTTGAGTTATTGTTTTACAAATTATTGCATTTTGTGTTGTGAGTTTGTGGCAAAGTTGAAGTGTTTATGGTTACTTTGATGCTTTCCTTTCCTTTATCTTTTAAGTTATAATTAACTATTTATATCCTTGTTCTGAAAAAGGGCTGCAGTTTTCTGCTTTGTCTGTCTATTTATCTCCTTTAAGCTTTGTAGACCTTTTCCTTTTTCTGTCAGGTGTGAGGGCATCCTTTATCATTTCTTGCAGAGGAAGTCTAGTGGCAATGAACTCCTTCAACTTTTGTTGATCTGAGAAAGCTTTTATTTCTCCATCATATCTGAAGGATAATCTACCTGGATATTCTTGGCCAAAAGATTTTGTCTTTCAGTATTTTGAATGTACTATTCCATTCTCTCCTAGCCTATAAGTTTTCTGCTGAGAAATCTGCTGAAATTCTGATAGGGGTTCCTTTGTAGCTTATTTTTTCTGCCTTACTGCCCTTAATATTTTTTCTTTATCATTGACTTTTGCCAGTTTTACTATTATATGCCTTGGAGAAGGTCTTTTAGCATTGATGTAAATAGGAGTTCTATTGGCTTTGTGTACTGGTAAATCTGTTACCTTCCCCAGGTTTGGGAAATTCCGAGCTATTATTTCTTTGAACAAGCTCTGTGCTCATTTCTCCCCCCTCATCTCCCCCTGGCATCCCTACAATCCTTATGTTGCTTTTCCTAATTGAGTCAGATATTTCTCAAATAATTCCTTCATTTTTTAAAAATCTTAATTCTCTCTCTTCTTCCATTTGAAGCAATTTTATATTTGTATCCTCTAAATCACTGTTCCTTTCTTTTATAATATCAGCTCTATTTTGGAATGATTCTAGATTTTCTTTTTATTTCATTAATTGTGTTCTTCATATCCAGAATTTCTACTTTATATGTATATATAGTTTCAATATCTTTGGTGAAGCATTCCTTATTCTCATTAATTGTATTCCTGAGCTCATGGAACTGTGTTTCTGAGTTTTCATTGAGTTTCTTTATGACAGCTATTTTGAATACCCTGCCATGTAGATTGTAAATTTCTGTGACTTCAGGGTTGGTTTATGGAGAATTGTCATTTTCATTCTGCTCTGAATTGTTCCTGTACCTTCTCATGGTGAACTAATCTTTTCCCAAGGAGTATGTGGTAGTCTCAGGTCACAGATTCCACCTACTACCACTAGTGGAAAAACAGGAGCTGTGTTTCTGACCCCACCTCATCTGATAGAAGTTGTGAGGTATTACAGGTGATTGTGCCAGGCAGGAGAGTGTTCACCTGGACATGTAGATCTGCTTCTGCCTCACCTTAAGGTTGTGCTGTCTGCTATGCTTGGTGGATGGGGCTCCGTCATGGGGTCAAAGCCTGTGCCACTCTTTGGGACTGCAGCAGCACTGTGGGTTCTCCCACTGGACCAGAATGTGATCACAGGGGGGCTCAGGCCTTCTGCTGCTTACTCCTACAGTCATGCCAAGGCATGCTCCCACCTTTGGGGCTGCAGCAGTACTATGGGCATTCATAAAAGCCAGGAAATCATTAGCCTGGGTGTGTAGACCTGCTGCCACCTCTTCCTAAGGTGGCATCAGCTGCTGTGCTTGGTGGACAGGGCTTCCCCACAGGGTCCAAACCTGGTCCACTCCTTGGGACTGCAGTAGCACTATCGGCTCTCCCATCAGATAGGAATGTGAACACTGATCTATTTTTAATTATCAGCATGTGTTGGCAAGTCTAGACAATGTCAGTGATAAAATTCTGCCCCCAAAATTATTCTAATTTCTAAATAATTATTGTGGTTACTCTTAAGTTTTAGTAGATATGTAAGTTTCAAATTAGCCAATTTTATGACATACTATAACAAACATTATATTCTTCATGGAAATTAATCCAGAGAAGCTCCCATTATACAGCTGACAACCAAGATATGTGGACTCAGTTACAACTTTTTCTCTCAAAAGTAACTTTGAAATGGTTCAGAAACACTCAAGCTCACTTCAGCCACAGTGTGTGTCTCCAGTTCTTGTGATGATATATATTATTCCTGCATTAAAACAATGTTAGAAATAAGCAATACTAGTAGAGTGATTGTAGAGGCAAAGAAAGAATACTCAAGGTGATTCAGTTCTTTCATTCTATGTAACCACTTGGAGTTTTCACTTGTGTTAAAAGTTAAAAATATTGAAACAAATGTGAACTGTGATGTGTAATATTCTGTTTGGAAAACACAAACAAAATGCATTTAGTAAAATATATAAAATACTTTACCGAATTTGAATAATTACTTTAAAATGTAAATATATTCTTCTATGTGTCAATCATATGTTATTCATTTTATATGCTAATTGTTTTTAAAGTACAAATCAAAAAAATAATGACTGTTACCAATTATTACCTAATTATTACTGAAAATAATTTTGTCATATACAAGAAGGAGAGTTAAAAAATCATCTGCTCTTGGTGTCAAGAACTCTGGGTACATCACTGCCTAAGAGATATTCATGATCCATCCCTCATTCTCCTTCCTCCCACAATTTAATGACAGATTTTCCTTTGAATTCTGCCTTCAAAGCCCATCTGGTTTCTAACCCTTCCTCTTCATCCCACTCGATGGCCTTATTTAAAGCCCCTGTCATTTTTTGCTCACACCAATGCCATGTTCTCCTGTTGCGTCTTTGGATCTCAAGTTTTGCCATATATTACCCATGGGAGAGAAGTGGCATGATGATGTTTTGCATTCTAAGGTTACTTGAGCAACTATTTGGAGGACTGTGAGAATAGATATAGCTAACTAAGAGACAATGGTAATAGTTCAGGAAGGAGATGATGTTGCTTTGGACCAGGGTGGTAGTAGGGGAGTTGGAGAGATATGGCTAATTGAAGAAGTTTATAGAAGATTGTGTTGGTTTTCTAAGGGTGCCATAACAAAGAACCACAGACTGGGTGGCTTAAACAACAGAAATTAATTTCCTCATGATTCTGGAGGCTAGAAGTCTGAGATCAAGGTATCAGCAAGGTTGGTTTCTTCTGAGGCCTCTCTTTCTGGCTTGTAGATGGCCATCTTCTCTTTGTGTCTTCACATGGTCTTCCCTCTGTATGTGTCTGTGCCCAGAGTTCCTCTTAAAAGGAAAGCAGTGGGATTAGGGCCCACTCTAATGATGTCATTTTAATTTGATTACTTTTCAAGGACAGTCATAAATACACTCTGAGAAACTGGAAGTTAGGACTTCAACCTACAAATGTTGGGGAAGAAAAAATTCAGCCTATAAGAGAGGTGTGCTTTAGGAACCTACCTGACAATAAGGATTCTAAGAGACTGTGCACTTAAATCATGTCGAGTGTGGAGCGAGGGCTCAGTAAGTACCATAATAATGCCATGTGCCCCAGACATAACAAACCTCATGCAGATTTCAAACTATGCCATGCTCTATCATATGTCCTGTGTTTTATTTAGACCATTCCCTCTCCCATGATTGTCCTCTGACCAGCCCCCCCATTCTCCCTTAACCTTTATATTCCCACCGAGCTCATATTTATCATGTAAGACCCAGTTAAAACATCACTTCCAACCCAGAAATCCTTCCTTCTTCTCTTCTCACCATGAAAGTTTATCACTCCTTCTTTTACAAATCCTTTTTAGCTAGTATGCATGTATATCAACTGATTTTATCTGGTGGCATTATGATAATTAATATAAATGCCTAAATCCTCTAAATCTCAAAGGCAGGGCTTACGTCCTTCTTACCTTTACTGCTCAAACCCAAGCAAAATGCCTGGTACATAGTAGTCACTTGTTAGATGAATAAACTTATACTAAGCACATAAATAAAGCCTTAATCTATAAACAGCTTGCACCTTTACAAAGTACTGCCATGTACAAAATCTCCTTTGAATAGCTCAATAAGGAAAGTATGGAGGAAAGTAGCATAGTGGAGGGGACAGCTAACTGTGCCTGCAGGGCCAAATCTGGTCTACGGCCTGCTTCTGTATGGGGGAGATGAGGGAATGGGTGGGTGCTTACATTATTATTTTTAACATTCAAAAACTTTTTTATTTTAGAATAGTTTTAGGTTTACAGAAAAGTTACAAAAATACTACAGAGGATTCCCGTGTTTGCCACACCCAGTTTCCCCTATTATTAACGTTTTACGTACTATGATACAATTGCCACAACCAATGAATCAATATTGATACATTATTATTAACTAAAGTCCACATTTTTCATTTTACTAGGATTTCCTTAGCTTTTCCCCAATGTTCTTTTTTATTTTTTGTGAGGAAGATTGGCCCTGAGCCAATCCGTTGCCAATTTTCCTCTTTTTGCTTGAGAATGATTATCCCTGAGCTAACATCTGTGCCAATCTTCCTCTATTTTTATATATGGGACGCCACCATAGCATGGCTTGATGAGTGGTGTATGGGTCCACGTCCAGGATCCAAACTTGTGAACCCCAGGCTGCCAAAGGGAGAGCATGAACTTAATCATTACACCACAGAGCTGGCCCCTCCAATGCTCTTTTTCGGTTCCAGGATCCCATTCAGGATCCCACATTACATTTAGTCATCATGTCTCCGTGGCTGTGATAGGTTCTCAGACTTGGCTTGTTTTTGATGACCTTCACAATTTTGTTGAATACTGGTTATACATTTTGCAGAAAGTCCTTCAGTTTGGATCAGATGCTTTTCTCATAGCTGACAGGGTTTATAGGTTTAGGGGAGGAAGGACATAAGTGCAAAGTCTCATTCTATCACTTCATATCAAGGGTACTTATATGCCATTTACATAACTTCTCACTTATGATATTAACTTTGATCACCTGGCTGAGGTTGAAGAATGGTTTTTCCATTATTAAAGGCTGGAAAAATCAAAAGAAAAATAATTTGTGACATGAGACAATTATATGAAATTCAAATTTCATTGTCCATAAATAAATGTTAATGGAACCCAGCCATGATCATTTATTTGCATGTTGCCTATGGCTGCTTTGACACTACAATGACAGGGTTGAATAGTTGCAAAACAGACCCATGGCTCACAGAGCCAAAAATATTTACCATCTGCCCTCCTAGTGTAGTGGAACGAGAACTAGGTTGAATTAGACAAACTTGGGTTCAAATCTCAGCTCTGGCGTCACCATCTATGTGATGTGTGGCCAGCTGCTTAATATCTCTGAAATGTGGTTTCCCCATCTGTAAAATGGGGATGTTAATGCCTGTTTCAAGGTTGTAATGAGGATTATGGATAATGTTTACAAACCTGTCAATAATTAGTATCTATGACTAACTGGGTAGATATTATTATCCTTCATTAGACAGAGGAATCAGATTCAGAGACGAAGAGTGATTTGCATACACCTTAGGAAAGGCAAACTGTGGTTCCAGCATGCACTATAGGTGCTGCCGCAGGAGGAACACCACAGGCTTTAAAACCAGTCATCTCGAGAGTGTAACTCTCGGCTTTGGGTCTGGATAACTGTATCCTTGGACAAGTCAGTCGCCCTCTGCAAGGCTGAGTTTCTTTATCCACAAAGTGGGGCTAATACGTAATATTTACTACAGAAGACTAATGTGAAGATTAACTGAGCTAAGGTATATAAACACAGAGGATGGAGTCAAGAAACGTAAGTTCGGTTTTTCACTACATCAAGTTGCATTTATGGGTATAGAAACCTATTTGAATAGTGCTTAGAGAAAAAGATAAAAAGGAAGGCAAAAACACCAAAGGCAAAAGATTCAATAATCCCCTGATTATCTCTTGTTTTGAATTATCTTCTTTGTACTTCTCTATGAACCCAAACATTAGAGCAACTACCAGGTATAAAGCATGGTAGACAGATAAATGAATGTGATGCAGCCCCTGACTGCAGGAATTATGAACTGGAGTTGATTGCAGTATAAGGCTAAGAATTCATATTTCCTGTGATTAAGAAATCCACAACTAAGACATGATAAGAACTACATTTCCTCATGTGAAGTTCTCAGCTTCTTTGAGGCACCTCATAACTCCTATTGTCCTCATCTCCCCCAGGCTCGCCTCTGAACTAGCCACGTAGCTTGACATGATTTGCACATACCCATAGTCTTGCAGACTTTCCTTCTTTACTCCCATGAACATTTCAGAGAAATCCTCATCATACTTAAAAAGTAAGCTTTTAGAATGCCTGCTAGAGAAGCGCTATATTTCCTTTCAGGATCCTCCTTTGGACGGGGTGTGGCCACCAAGACATTGCTGGGGCTTCTCTTGGATGGTATAGGCATGTTTTTAGATGCTTGTTAAGTATTAAAAAATTTTTGTAAAAACTAATATCCTACAATATTATAAGTAGTCCACAAAAAATGCTTACAACATTACAACAAAAAAATAGGAATTCAAATAACTTTTAGTTCTATCTCATTCAACATCTCTAACGTATGCTTAGGGCAAGGGTGTGGTCAGTTTCAATCTCTGGTATATCTCAGCGCCCAAGACAGCGCCTGCACATACTCAAGACTCAATAAATATCTACTAAATGATCACCTATACAGCAGCCAGAAAGAAAAGCCTTCCAGTGCCAAGTGGTTACTGTATGACTTAATCATAATACGTTCATTTTCCTTCCTTTCTTTTTCCTTCTCTGAATATTTAGAGTGTGTATTGTGTGCCATTGCAGATGCTAAGCGCTGGAATACAATGATTAACAAAACAGACACGGGCCGAGCCCGTATAGGTGTTACAGCATATTGGAGGAAACAGACAATTAAAGCTGTAATTACAAGGTAACTTGGTAAATGCTATGATAGGTAGCATAGGGTACTAGAGATGCACCTAATCCAGATTCAGAGGTCAGAAAAAGCTTTCCAGAGGATGGGACCTAGCTGAAACATGAAGAATGAGAAGAAGTATAATCTGAACATAAGTTGGAACCTGACATGGTCCAGCTTCTTCACGGAATCACAATCAGATATAGTACATAGTATAGCCTATCAGTGAAAAGTAACTAGCAATGAGCTCCGATCTTCACTTACATGTCTCCAGGAACATTAACATGGTCTAATTCATTATGCACAGCACACACATCGCAAAATACTGTGCTCTCCTTCTCAATTCTGCAACCTCACAGTAACTACAGAGCTATATAAACTTAAAAAAAAAATTTCCTTTCAACATCAGGCTCTCACTGCTTCTATGTGTAGCTGTCTTAAGCCATACTCCTCTCTCCAATGCAACTGGAAGTTCCACAGCAATTTCTGCTTCTGTCA
Organism: Equus przewalskii; assembly: GCF_037783145.1. Lineage (NCBI taxonomy): Eukaryota > Metazoa > Chordata > Mammalia > Perissodactyla > Equidae > Equus > Equus przewalskii. Next base: position 55,224,537 of record NC_091836.1, on the reverse strand, counting down.
CCAGCCATGCTGGGTCATTGCAGTAGATTCATGACTGGTCCAGCCTAGAAAGAGTTTGCGTTAAACTCTGCAAAGTGGGGTTCCTCTTCTGCAAAATGAGATTAATTAATTAATTACATTCTAATTAAGAAAAGTAACTTCTAATTAATAAAATTCCCACCATCATTATAGGAATTAGTCTTGCAAGTGAAAAGTAGTAGAGATTAGGGGAGTAATCCAAGCAGAGGAATCATCTTTGGGTGTCAAGTAGCTCAGTAAGATGAGAGCATGGCACGTACCATGCAGAGAGACAAGAGAGGAGACTAGGGACACAGGGAGTGTCCCTATCAGGTAGGCCCTATTAACCACGCTGAAGACTGTACTTTAGCCAAAGACCAGCCCTAGAGGAGATGAAAATTATTCCGCTACTCTCAATTGGCAGCCATTAGCTTCCTCAATGAATGTTGCCCCTTATCTTCTAACTTAATCTCATCTGTGAAAAATTTTAAATCCAAGAATTAAAAACTTTAAAAAATTAAAAAGCAAATTTTTTTTTTATCAGTCACTGGGAGCAACAATGACAGCAACCAGCAGTCATTGGTTATGGCCCACTCCAGCCTCCTCTTTGCTCCTCTCTGTTGCCTACATTCTTCTCAGCCACATTACTTCTGCACCAGCTTCTCTGTTGGAGAGAACTACACTTTGTGTGTCTGTTCCAAATTGGCTTCAAGAAAATGTCATGACAGGGCCAGCCCGGTGGCACAGCAGTCAAGTTAGCATATTCTGCTTCGGTGGCCTTGCATTTGCCAGTTCGGATCCCGGGTGCAGACATGGCACTGCTTATCAAGCCATGCTGTGGCAAGCATCCTACGTATAACGTAGAGGAACATGGGCACAGATGTTCACTCAGGGCCAGTCTTCCTCAAAACAAAAAATAAGAAAAGAAAATGTCACGACAATTGACAAAATGAGCAAATGTGTCCTACAAATAAACTGAGTAACATTAACTCAAATATAAGTTACATCATTAAATAACTTTAAGATCTTATATAAACATGAAAGGACTCAACAACTTACAGTGTGTATGCTCAGAGGTCAATGATATCAGCACGTGGTGTTGCTCTTACATGTTCCATAGATCATATGCCTCCCACTTACGTTTCTTCTTTGATTCATGCATGTGTGTGTGTGCATTTGTGTGTGTACCTGTAAGAGCCCCTATGTGCACGGAGGCTCCATTCCAACCAAATGGCTAACCCTAGGCAAGTCTCCTAAATTTAGTTTCCTCACCTATGAAATGCAGATAACAACACCTACCTTAGTGGTAAGGGCAAAATAAAATGATTATTGTGTAATAACTGTGGTAAATGAAATACCTGATACAAAAGTTGTTACCTGATGAATGCTCAGGAGATGCTAATTTCACTCCCTTTCCCTTTCTGACAGGGGGAAGAAGGAAATCCAATTTTACATTTCTGCTTCATTCTTGGGAAAAACAATCAAAACGTGACATTGACCTTCACCATGAAGTACTTCAAAAGGTCTGAATGGATACAGTGCTATGGAAATGCCAATTCTTCCACGGGGCAGATTGTCACCTGTCTGGACAGCACACTTTAAAGGAATATATTGTTCTGAAATGCCACCTTTCACCTCTATTGTCAATTCTGAATATTTGTTGCCCTCAGAAATGAAAACACACCCGTGAAGGAATTCTGATTTATCCATTCATCTTATCAGTAATGGATTTGTGATAGGAACCTGGCTGGAGTTCAGCAAAAGCAAGGCTCCTCTTCAGCTCCTAAAAGGCCAGGCGGAAAGCCCAGGAGAACAGTGCATTCTCTGGTTCTCTACTCTGCACCGCGCTGTGATTCATGTCACCCCATGTTATATATAAGATGCAAACACAGAGCAAAAGACCTTACAGGATTTGATCTGTGTCTTAAAATGTGGCTTATACTTTGATAGCAGATGGCAGGGAAGGACATTCTAAGTAGAAAGGATACCTTGAGTAAAAGCCTAGAGGAATAAGAAAGCAGGATATTATCTTGAAAGAGAATTAGACTGTTATAGCTGGAACACATGGTGCAGGGCAGCTGTAAGTTTATATGGATGGGCAAAGGAAATAGAATAGCTGTTCTGAAAAAGAAAAACAAAATTGGAGAATTCACAGTATCTGATTTTCAGGCTTACCATAAAGCTACAGTAATGAAATCAAGACAAAACTGTAAAACTTTGGTATTAGCAAAGAGATAGACACATAGATCAATGAGAGAAAATTTAGAGTCCAGAAATATATTCATACAAATACAGGCATTTGAACTTTGACAAAGGTGCACAAGTAAGTCAACTGAGAAAGGATAATCTTTTCAATAAATGCTGTTGGAACAATTGGTCATCCATATACAAAAAATGAACTTTGACCCAAACCTCACACATTTGATAAAATTTAATTTAAGTCATAGTTCTAAATTTAAAACATAAACTATACAACTTTTAGAAAAAAACATAGGAGAAAATCTTTGAGACCTGGAGTTTGGCAACGAATTCTTAAAAATGGCATCAAAATTACAACCCCTAAAAGATAAAAGTGATAAACTGGGCTTCACTAAAATTTAAAACTTTTGGTCTGCCAGATACTTACAAAAGAAGAGCAAGTTATAGACTGGGTGGAAATATTTGCAAATCACATATCCAACAATGGACTTTATCCAGAATGTATAAAGAATTCTTAAAACTCAACAAGAAAACAAATAACCTAATCAAAAATGGGCAAAGGTCCTGCACTTCACAATAGAAGATATAAGAGTGGCAAATAAGCTCTGAAAAAGTTCAACATTACAAGCCATTAGGGTAATGCAAATTAAATTAAAAACCACTATTTTAATCACTATACACTTATTAGAATGGCCAAAGTAAAAATATTGAAAATACCAAGTGCCAACAAAGATGCAGAACAACTAGAACTTTCATACATTATTGGTGAGAATGTCAAAAGATACTGCCAAAATGATGAGGGGTAGTGTGATGGTTAATTTTATGTGTGCCAAGATGTTTGGCCAAATATTATTCTGGATGTTTGTTTGGGGGTGGTATGTGGAAGAAATTAATGTTTAAATTGGTAGGCTTTGAATAGGGCAGACTGCTCTCCCTAACGTGGGAGGGCCTCATCCAATCAGTTGAAGGCCTTAACAGGATAAAGACTAGCCTTCCCAGAGCAAGAAGAAATTGTGCCAGTAGATGGCCTTTGGACTCAAAATGCAGTTCTTCTCTGGGTCTCCAGTCCACTGGCCTATCCCATCAGATTTTGGACTCACTAAGCCATAATGGTAAAAACAGTGCAATCTGGCACATGAATAGATAAAAGGGAAAGAATTAAAGACCAGAAATAAACTCAAATACATAGGTTAATTTATGCGTGATAAAGATAGCCTCCAATCACAGAGGGAAAGGACTGTTCAGTAAATGATGTAGAAACAACTGGATAGCCTTTTGGGGAAAAAATTTAGTTGAACGAATACCTCAAATCATACAACAGAATAAATTCCAAGTGAACCAAAGATTTAAATGTAAAATTGAAATTCTGGAAAAAAAACTTGGAGGAATTCATTTATTATTTTGCAGAGGAAAATGCTTCCTCATTATGATTAGAAATCCAGAAATCATAAAATAATGCATTTACTACATTAAAAAAAACTTCTAAATGGCAAAAAAAAAAAAAAAAAATAAGGAAAGAAAGACGGAAGGAAGGAACAGAGGGAGTAGGGAGGAAGAAAAACCAAGCAAAATGTGTCTAATTTGCAGGACATTATAAAGAGCTAATATTGCCAATATACAAGGAACTCCTAAAAACTTTTAGAAAAAAGACTTGTAAAAACAGGAGAAGGATATGAATGGTTTACAGAAAGGAAAATACAAACAACCTTTAAGTAATAAAAAGATGCTCCTCATTCATAACAAAAAACATGCAAATAAAAATTTCATTGAGGGGCCAGCCCAGTGGTGCAGCGGTTAAGTGTGCAAGTTCTGCTTCTCGGCAGCCCAGGGTTCACCAGTCCAGATCCCGGGTGCAGACACGGCATCGCTTGGCACGCCATGCTGTGGTAGGCATCCCACATATAAAGTAGAGGAGGATGGGCATGGATGTTAGCTCAGGGCCAGTCTTCCTCAGCAAAAAGAGGAGAATTGGCGGCAGTTAGCTCAGGGATGAATTGCATTGAGACCTAATTTTCACCTCTCAAAATGGCAAGAATACAGAAATATTTTTAAAAATTGTACTCTTGAAGATGCTGGGGGAAAGAAGAATGCACATATGTTGCGGTGGGAACCTTCATTGGTTAAAATGCCAATGAAGGGCAACTTGACAATATCTATTGAAATAGAAATAAATGTACCTTTTGACCAAGCAACATTACTTTTTCAAATATATTCCTGCACACATATATATAAATTTGCTGCATAATTTGCAATACTAAAAAATAAGAAGCAGTCAGATTGTACATCAGCTGCAACTGGTTCAATAAATTGTGGTACATCCCTATAATGAAATACTATGCAGCTGTGATACAGAAATGGTCCACACACTAGTCTAGAATCATTTCCAAGATATATTATTAAGTTAAAGAAGAAAAGAACTAAGTACAGAACAATGTATACAGTATGCTACTTTTTATAAGATGGGTAAATTATGGAAAGATCTTCTAAGTGCTTGAATATGCATAAAGCAATTCAAGGACACACAAGAAACTAACAGCAGTGGCTCCCTATGTGGCAGTGGGTGGGAACTGGGAAGGCGAGTGGCAGATGGGAGGGAGAATTTTATTACATATTTTTTTCACATTTTAAAAATATATGAACCATATGAATGGTCTGTTAAAAGTTAAATGCATAGAAATGAGTGGAAAGTTTCTGGAAGTTTCCCTAAATGAGCTGAGTGCTTTAGACACTCATTTACCTAAACCACAGTTGTTTTTGAGGTGAGATGTGGGATGTACTCTTACATACCAGGGGAAATGAAATTGTCACAGACATCAGACTATCTTTCTCAAGCTCGGAATTTAAAGTCTTAAGTTATGGGAACAAAATACCTAAAAATTATTGACATTTTCACATAACCTCATACTTACATGTTTGCTAAGACTTTGATCCTCAACTCTTGTTCCTATGCACCAGAGTTAATAGTTGAGTCCGGAATGGCCATTAGTGAATGGGCTGACATATGAATAATGCAACAGAAGAGGCATGGCTGTCTTCATCTCACTCTTCCACTAACCCAGCTGCTGCCTTTAGCTGTCATTTCCAAGGACCACAGGATCAGTGAGGATTATGCGCTCAGGACTTCCTGACTCATGGCACACAGAATCAATAAAAAATGATCGGTCATTTAGCATAATATACCTTGGAATAACGGGAAGTTTCCCTTTTGGTAACAGCTCGATTATGAAGCTCTGGTTTTTCATGCAGCTTGTTCAGACGTATCTCAGGAGCCGTCTCTTGGGTGATCGAATCTGTCATGGGTCAGAGAGACAAAGATTTATTTTCGTATCACAGACATTTGATGATGCTTTGGCACTGTCGTTCATAATGAACCGCTGCTTGCCGTCCTAACGGGCCCTGCATCGGGTTTCAGAGCTGGTTGCTAAGTGGGTGTTGGTGAATACAGAGTTTGAAGTAGAAGACTTGCATCTGCCTTTAACTTTTCAGAAAATCATTTCTTCCTCATCTCTCCAAAACAGTGGGCTCACAAATGAAAAGTGCTGATTTATTTTTGAACAAGGATGATAAAGATGGATAGACTTATTTTCCCAGCATGCTGTTACTAGGAGAAACTCACTCTTCCCTCAGTCTACTCAGCCAGCTCTCAGCCTCCACTCCATTCCCAGCCAACACAGATGGGGAAGCCCTTAGAAAGAGGATAAAATCCAAAGAGCAAAGGCTCTGGAATAAGAAACGGCTCTGATTGAGTTCTGGCTCTGTGGCTTACTAATGCTGGAATCCATGGGCAAGTTACTCATTTCTGAGCTCAGCTTCCTCATATAAAGGAATAATGATGATACTGCCTTATAGGGTAGTTTTGAGCATAAAAAGAAAAAATTATGCTTTAAAAGAAGCTGTCTTATCAAAGGCACTCAATAAGTACAGAGTGTTATTGTTTGATTAGGGGTCATAACTTGGCCATCTCAGCTTTTGCAAGGCACTTCAGCCTGGGAGTGGCCCCAGGAAACAGGTGAACACTTCTTTTTTGCAAGACATTCCCTGTTTCTCTTAATCAATTAGATGAAGATAGAACAGACTCTAGAAGGATCATTCCATTCTCTCTGGGTAACCAGTTTAATGATATAAAATGAGAAAGTGCCAATCTTATTCAACATTTCTTTTAATAAAATGTGTCCTGTTAGCTTCCTTAATGAGACTCCACTAAACTCAATTCGACAACCATCCATTGAGTGCTATCTTGTCTCAGACCCTTGTGTTAATTGGTGAACAAGACAGACATGATGCTTGCCCGTATAAATCCTCAGTCTCATGGGTTTTAGATAAAAATAAGCAGGCAATTGAAAAACGATGTGAACATGCTATGGTAGAGAATACATAGAATGCTATAAAAATAAAATCTCAGACCTAGGCAGGGGGTAGAAGAGCAGGTGTAAAAAGGATGAACAAGAGCTAACCAGGAGAATGTGATGCATGATGTTGACGTTGGGTGAGCATTATTCCAGAATGTTGGACCAGCAAAGCTGGGCTGAATGACAAGAAAAGGAGGAACAGAAAAACCTGAAGAGTAGAGCTGTGAGGAGATCCTGCAGGATGTTCTGACTCAGGTGTTTGACCTTTATCCTAAGAACGAACGGATGCCGTCAGAGTGCTTTAAGCAGGCGCAGGCACAATCAGAACTATGCTTTAGAAAGATCGCTATGATTGCAGGATGGAGAAGAGATTCAAGGTAGCAAGACTGCTAGGAGGCTGTTGCAGTACGCCAGGTGAGAGATGCTGTTTAACTAGAGAAGTGGCAATGGGATCGGGGAAGAGAAAGGACTTTCTAGGTAATATCCATCCCACATTTTGCATAAATCTCAGCAAATTTTACTAAACAGCTAAATTAAACATTTCAACTAATTGCAAACATACTTTGTGAGTTTCGTTTTAACTGGCCAAGGATTCTCACACAAATAAGCTCTAGCCGGGGAATCATTTACTCAAAAAATCTGTAAGTCCTCTAGACTTACAGAGCGGAAACTGCCAGTTAGCCAGGAAGGGCAACTGCGACAAACAGAAACATAACAATAGACAGGAGGGGTTTTCTGTGCTATAAGAAAAAGCTCTCAACAAATATTGGTCAAGTAAATGAAAGAATAAATGAATCAATGATGTTGGCTTGTGTTAGGCCTTAAAGAATGAAGACGCAAGAGAAGTTCTGAGAAGGAGAATCCATGTTAAGGAGATTCTGCAAGTGAAGATACCCAGGTAGGAAAACGGGGAATGTGGAAGAGTTCTGCTCAGTGAAGTATAAGCTGCGTGCACAGGCATGTGCTGATGGAGTAAAGAATAAAACACAATGTAGATAAGGGTTGGAATGCAGAAAGTTTGAAGGATGAAGATTCTGGAATTCTTTTAAAAGGGGGGAAACATTGGTGGTTTCTAGGTATGAAAGTAGGTAAGCCAGAGTCAGACCCATCATCTTAGTTGGTGAATTTCTTCTCTTTCCTCTCTTTTGTGCTGTACGTCTCTCTTTTGTCCTCTTATGTTCTGCTATGCTGGAGTGAGTGTGCATATGTGCATGGGTGCACGTGCATATGTGTGCATGTATGTTGTAGAGGGTTACTGGGTTTATAACACAAACATTCCTTTTAGGCATTTGTTGCCCTCCACCCAGATCCTCATGATAAGTTTCTTTCCACCCTGAAGTCTTTCTTGTCTTCGTCTTTTTTCATGAATGCTTCACTTCAAACCCTTCCACACTTTCACTCATGGTGTGTGCTTTGCAACTCTCTCACTGATCTGGTTGCCATGTGGTTGAACACGACTCTCCTCTATCAGGCACAGGCTGGCCTACTCTCTGCAGGGCATGCTCTCCACTGCTGCTGCTTCTGACCACAGCCCTGTCCACGGACTGGCCCTTCCCAGGACAGGCTTCAACCTCTGACGTCTGAAGCAAAAGCTGCATTCCACAGTAGAGGTGGCATCTATAGATTTGTCATAACTGGGAGTGGTAAGAACTGGAAATCTACCCCTTGGGAAACTCTGGCTTTGAAGCAAAAAAGAGACTAGTTTCTTTTTTCAAAAATTCCCATTAGGGAATCATTCTTCCAAGAGGCAAAATATCTATACGATTTATGCTGCTTTTTGGTTTCCATCAGGTGTCTCAGAAGCACCTTTGAGCAGGAGTGCAATGGGTCCTTTTCTGGGGATCTACACCGCAGCAGAAGGGATTCAGATTCTGCCAATAGTGCTCACTGGACACCTAGAACCTGGTCTGGAGTAACTCCTCCATTTGGAGACGACCAGATTGCACCTACTCCCTCCCCCCACACATATCAAATATTTTCTTCAAAGAGAGGAAAATCCTTCTGTGATATGAAGATGGAGTGGAAGAGGGCCTTAATATTTCCTGACTCCATTTAAATTAAGAGATACACAGCAAAGTTTCTGGTACATGTACTATATCCAAGCCTGGGGAATAATTGGCAATCAGGAAAGATATGGTCTCTTCACTCGTAAACCTTATAATCTAGTAGGGAAAACAGACAAATGAAACCAAATTATGATGTATTGTGCTAAGTACTCTGATAGATGACTATGAGGTGCAGCAGAAGCAGAGGAAGAACATTCTTTCATTAACAAGTGGTATAGATGGCATAGAGGTTAAGAGTTCGGGCAGACACAGTCAGAATTCTAGCGCAAATGCTTCCTACTATTGTGACCTGGGGCATATTATTCAACCTCTCTGTGTCTCAATTTCCTTATCTATAAAATGGAGATGAGAACATGCCTGTCTCATGGGGTAGCTGTGGGGATGAAATGAGAAACCACATGGAGAGCACTTGGTGTAAGGCATGGCAGGGCACATAGACAGTACTCAATAAGTGCTGGCTAATTTATTACATCGATTTGTCCTCCAGACACATTTCTTTGTCCAGTCTCACCGGCCACTTCCTGGATCCCAAACGTGCTCCATCTCCATGCCTCTGTTCACATTGTTCCCTCAACTTTAGTTGGCTTTTTTCTCTTAACCGCATATATTAAAATCCCACCCATCTGTATTGGTTTCCTATGGCTGCTGTAACAAATTACCGCAAACTATGTGACTTAAACAGCAAAAATTTATTCTGGCACAATTTTAGAGGCCAGAAATCTAAACTCAAGGTGTCAGTTCAGAAGGGCTGCACTCCCTCTGGAGGCTGCAAAGGAGCCTCTCCTGGCTTCAGGTGGCTGTTCCCGTTCCTTGGCTTGTGTCCACATCACTCCAATCTCTGCCCCGTGGCCACATTGCCTCTTCCTCCTCTGTCTGTCAGATCTGTCTCTGCCTCATTCTTATAAGGATGCTTGTCAGCGGACTGAGGGAGGCCCACCCTGATAATCCAGGATAAGCTCCTCCTCTCAAAATCCTTCACGTAATCGTATCTTTTGCCACAAAAGATAATGTTTACTCTTTTAACATATAAGGTAATATTTGTAGGTTCCAGGGATTTGCACATGAGCACATCTCAGGGCCACCATTCAGCCCACTAGACCATCTCTTAAGAACCAAATAAAGGCCACTTCCAACAAGAAGTCCTCCCTGATGGCCTCCAGCTTGAAGTAGCCTTTCTATAACCTGATAATCCATAGCGCTTTACTTTTACATTTCTTAACACCTTATTATTCCTTAGTCTTTAAAAACAGTTGTTTTCTGCAAATCAAATTTCCCCTACCAGACTTCTACTTGTAAAGATAGCTAGACTAAAGGACTTCAAATTTCCTTCCAGACTAAAGGGCATATATTTCTTTACTTTAAGTTCTTTGACTATAGGAACCACAATGTTTCAACTTTATATGTCTACGATGACTACCAAACTCTTCAGCATATAGCAGGCTGGGGGAAATCTTTGTTGCATGGATGGATCACTGGATAGAGGGATATACAGATGATTGATGTTTTGCCAGCTTTTGAAAGTAGTTTTGATTCTGAAGCATTCAGAAGCAAATATATTTGACCACAATATTTGAAAGAGTGGCCCTGAGAAGATGCAATCAAACGGAACAGCTCTCTGACATTAGGCTGTGATCTTTGGATTCTGAATAATTTCTCCACGTATCCTCCAGAGCAGGAGATAATTCACCAACATAATGTTTTCTCTTCATGTCATATAAAGTGGAAAGTGCATTTTCTTTCCCAAAGGCTGGAGGCTTCCTTCCTTCTTGGGCAATGCCAATTAACACTCTAGGCATTGGCTTAGAGTCAGGGAGTTCCACTTTGCAGTCGGCAGGACTTACAACCAAATCACAGGATACGCATGCTGCCCTGCTAGCTTCTAATTATCTGCGATGGTGTTGAAGCCTGGAGGGTAAAGTGTAGTTATAAAGTATGGTAATAAAAATGTCCTTGGTTGGATCATCGTTTTGTAAAGTGCAAGCAGTGATTGATCTGACAGGCTAAACCGCAGGCCCTCTGCAGCCTGTCTAATGGATGTGTCCGGCTCAAACATCAGACTCAGGCTGCTCTCCAACTTGACCTTTTGCCTGAGCAGCTGGAAGGAACATGGGCTTGTGGTGCTGTGGTTCGGCTGCATTTTCACTCCTAAGCTACTTGGGTGAAAACTACGTGTGCTGATCTACATCCATCTCTGCTAACCAGGGTCTCAGCAGCTGAGGGACTGTCTCATAGCTGCCCAGTGTTTGAGTTTGATCTTCTAGGTATGCTAAACATTTCAAGAGGGAAGGTGGAAATACCAGTGAGGAAGGCCTCACTAGTATTTTCAGAGGGCTCTGTATAGACCTCTGGGGGCTCATAGCTCTAGGACCCCTCTCGGCCTGCGTGGCCATGGACCTGACCGCTAGGAAGCACAGAGCCAAGCACAGAGCTCGAGCACTGTCTCTGGCCTCAGTTTATGGCCTTGGATATAATTCCCCAACCCCTCTCATTTTATTTTTTGGTTATTATTTTTCAACATTGCTTAAACGATAGACAATAGTTTGGCTTTTCATGAAACAATTTTTTGGAAGTAGAAGGTATTTAGAAACATAAATAAATATAAGTAGAAGCAAACAGAAATAACACAAACTTCTTTTCAAAGGTTAAAATGTGGATAAATGCCATTTTTAAAAGAAGACAGACAGATTAGGCTGCTAGACAAACAAATGCCCTTGGTTTGAAAGAGTTGGACCATAGTTCAGTTCTGCCACTTGCTGTGGGTCCTTAACTAAGTCATTCATTTTCCCCATGACTTCTGTCTTCTTCCACCATTTAACAAACTTATTGAATCATCTGATATGTACCAAGAGCTGTGCTAGAAAACATCATAATAGCTAACATTTTTTGGAGGTCTCCGTATGTGCCAGGAATGATACTCAACCTTCTACAAGCTTTATCTCATTTGATGCCACACCAAGTCGATGAAATCAGTGCTATCATCACCCCATTTTACAGATGGGGAAACTAGCACTAAAGAGTTTGCACGATGTTAAGCTGTGGAGCTATAATTCAAACCAGGCTTTAGGGCTCCAAAACCTGAGCTAACATGATAAGACCACTTTCAAGGAGCACAGGACAGACAATTGCAACAGTGTCTGGGGCAATAATTAGAAAAAACCTGAGAAAAGAAAGCAAAAAAGAACAGATTTTTGGTAACTTAGAAGAAGAGAGATTAGCAAAAAGATATAAAGAAAAGAAAGGGGAAATAAAACGTGAAGATGATGCAGTCTAAAGAGTTGATTATAAATTCCACCCTAGGATACTGACTGTTCCTCTTATACGTGTAATGATTGCCCATTTATTACTTATATCTATACACAAATTCCTCCACTACCAGTAGGAAATGTCCTGAAATATTCTTTTTTTTTTTTTTTTTGAGGAAGATTAGCCCTGAGCTAACTACTGTCAGTCCTCCTCTTTTCTGCTGAGGAAGCCTGTCCCTGAGCCAACATCCATGCCCATCTTCCTCTACTTTATATGTGGGATGCCTGCCACAGCATGGTGTGCCAAGCGGTGCCATGTCTGCACCCGGGATACGAACTGGTGAACCCTGGGCCACCGAGAAGCGGAACATGCACACTTAACCGCTGCGCCACCGGGCCGGCCCCCTGAAATATTCTTGATTATACTACAGCCCTGAATGAGTAACATAGCCACACAATCACATCGCTAAATATGTACTCTGGCCTTCAGAAGAGATGTTTGACGGCCCTGCGTTAACTGTGTGACAGTTCTACATTCAAGGTTTGCATCAGAATATTTGTACTTCTCATCAGGAACAGATGGACCATCAGTTTAACCGTGAAAATGAACCCAGGCGTGGCAGCCAAGATTACTGTGCAGAAAGAAGCTCCAAGGAAACACAGGAGGCAATGGACACTAGCAGTAAGGGAAGCTGTGTACACGGAACACATTTTCCTTCCCACCTGTGTGAATGTTGATAATTTAAAGTTATTTTAATACACAAAGTAGAAGAGCTCCTTCTTTACAAACCATTCCTAATTGAAGGCCCAATTTGAACATCACTTCCACAGTGCTGCCTTCTCTGGCTAAAGAATTGATTAGCCCCACCTGTGCTTTATAACTGCTATTAAAGCAGTTTTATCAATTATTATATTTAATTGTGCATTTACAATCTGCCTTCCCAAATGGATTACGAACCCTGAGATATGCATGCCATAATAAAAAGAATATGGGTGTTAAAGTCAGATTCATCCAAGGTCAGAACTTGAAAGTGGTAGGGCTAAGTTAGTTAACCTTTGAGTCTTCTTTTCTTCCTCTGCCAACTGGAGGTGACAATAATATCTAATTAGGAGCGTTCGCGTGTGAAAGAATTAAGAGATTATTTGGGAAATGTTAGCAAAGTTCTAGTCACTCAACAAAGGCTAATTATATTTTTATTCTTCTTGTGTCCTCAATGCCAAGTGCTACAGAATATGTGTGCCCAAAAACTGCTGGTTGTTAACTGAATGAATACCATTTTTCCTATGGCTGATAATCAGATTAATCGATATAATAAAACCACACAGAAACCATTGAGAATACCCAGAATTATCAGCGGGTAATAAATTGAAGATTGACGAAATCTGTCCTAAGAGGTTTCCCAGGTCTTGGTGGTCTTGTTGTATGTGTCAAGGGTACAGAAGTGAAATATGAGTCAAGACCCCCCTCTCCCCAGGCATCCAATGCATTTAAAATAGTCTTCTTCTATCCCCAGGGCCCCAAATTAAAGTAAGCACACACTAGTGAGTGCCTCTGGCTCTAGACTGCCCCGGAGTAGCACTGTGAATTGAAATTATTCAGCACTGAAATTATTCAGTTTCCGCATCTTTAAATGGGCCATAATAAATAGTCTTCTAAGAATCTCATAAGGTTTAAATTTGAAAATGTGAATAAAATAACTGCACAAAATACACTATTAATGTAAGCTTTTTCTCCATTCTTCCCACCTTCCTCACCCTTCTCATAAGCTGTCCTGATAAAAAAGAAAAGACTAGGATGACAGATTGAGCCGCACCAAGGTGTCAATGAGTAATGACTAGTTGTTCAAAGTTTTTCCTCCTCTGGTCCCCGCCTCTTTGGTTCACTTTCCCCCACAGCTGGGACCGCTTAATTCCCACATGCACATTCAGACCTGCTCCAGCTTCTAGGAGTGCCCTGCTTTCCTGACAGAGGGATTTAAACACCTTTCTCCCAACCTGGGGTCAGGAGAGAGAAGGAAAATAAATCATTCACAAATTCACCCATCCATCCACTCATGCCATCATTCAGTAAACATTTAAGCACTAGATATCATGTACCAGGCTCTGAGCTAAGTACTGGAGACATGAAGACAAATAATAATAATAATAATACATGGCCCAGCTTTCAGGTTGATCACCATTAGTGAGGGAGACAGAAATATAACAGATCACTGCAATGCAGCATGATGACTGCAGTGCAAGAGGCCAGAGCAAGCTATGGTGGGAAGAGGCTTGAGCAGTGTCTGTGTCGTGAAGAAAAACATGCAGCCCACCCCTCCCTGTCTCAAGTGCTAGTTCTCATTTCTGAACTCTGGCTTTTTAATGTTCTTGGCACCCACTGCCTCCAGGACAGGAGTCCTACTTTGCTCCCGTCAATCCATCTCCCAGGGACCCAAGTCTTTTCCTCATGTCCGATCCAATGATTAGGGCTCATACCACATTAATAGGTTGCCCTGAAGTTTTTACCCCTGAATGGATTCTGAGACTGCCTCCCCACATGATGCATCATAAGTCTGCTGGACTCACATCTGGGCTCTACAGCTTTGTTGGAGTTACCTTGGAATAGCATGCATGCTCATCTGCCAGACTAGAATTTCTCTTAGCATCTATAGTTGTCTCCTCTCTCTTCACCACCACCTCCAGTTACATTTTAACAACTTTTCCAGGTGATCTATATGCACTCCGAAGTCTGAGAACCTCCTATAATGCAGGTAAGTGACACACCTACCTATAGCTGGGAAAGAAAGGCTCTTTGGGATTCTTTCCCATAACTCCTCTCTCCCTGTCTGCTGATGGGAAGTACTCAAGGTCAATCATTTCTGAGTATTTGCTACATACCTGACACTGCGGGAGACATGGGGGAAATAATGGTGGATGACTGCACAGCCCGTGGGACGCTCTGCAGTCACATTTGTGACCCACAACCTAGAGAAGTTCTTCCCAGAGTGTGAGCAGTGGGGGACATGGAGGGGGTAATTGTCTCCATGTCCCATTCTTTAAAAAGTGCTATTTTTACAGAGGTCTGGGTATCTGAAGGTAATAAAATTAAATAAGTACCAGTAGTTGGATAGATTCCTTTCCCATCCTAACTCACTCTGATTCTCCCAATTCTCTTAGGAGAAAAGTATATGAAATATAATTATACCTTAAAAAAAACTTTCAAGAACAGCTGTGATAAGTGCTAAAAATAAAAAATATCTCCTATATGCCAGGCATTGTGCTATATGCAAAGCTGAGGAAAGGTAAATTAGAGACAATTTCTAGCCTAAGTGGCTCACAGAACAGAAAGAAAACACAACATCAAAATGATCACAAAATATAAATTATAAAATGCACGATGTTCAAGTCATGGATTCTGCTTGAGGATGGCAAGTGGAAGAAGACTTTACGTATGCCTAGAATTCGTCCTGAAAGAATGAGTCCCACAGTTTATAGACTATGGAGGTGGAGTCACAGATGCCTAGCGGCCTCCATCTAAAGGTCAGGATAGCAACATTTTGGACATGTCTCAATAGTGAAGCATTTTTCAAGAAAAGTGAATTTCAAGACCTTCACATATCTGTTGGAAAAGAGAGGTGTGTGCATCTATATAAACACAGCTGCCATTCATTGGTGCGAACACGATGGGAGCTTCTTGCTAAGACTCTCAGGCGTGGTATTGTAAGTAATTCTCACAACTGCCCCACAATATTGGCATCATTATTACCCCTAGTTTTCTGATGAAGAGATTAAGTTTCAGAGACGATATTTATCTTGCTAGATCAGGTGCCAGGCAGTGACGGAGCTGTGATTTTGAACCCAGGACTCTCTCACAGGGCCCCAGATCGTTTCTGCTATGCTTTGTCGCCTTGAATAACTTTCTTTAGTCCCTCTGAGCTTTGTCTTTTTTCTGTTGTTTGTTTAGTATTTTTTGGTAGGGTTTTTCTGGGTCCTTTTCATTCACATTGTTGCACATTTACTCACACCAGGTGCTCTGCTGGGGCTACTGACGAAAGCAACACTTCCGCTCCTAGAGGAATTTAATCTTTGAAACCGCCTCCCACCATCTTGCGATTAGAAAACATGGGCCTATTGATTATCAGGTGCTCCAGAGCCTGTGTTTCATTTAATAAATGAAACCCGTGAGGAGCACCTGCTGACTCCAGGCACCGGGAGCTCAGACTCAATGAGAAACGACCTTTGACCTTAAGGGGCTCACAGTCTAGCAGCGGGGAAGAGTTTAAGCATACAGGATCATTAACGCAATGGCAGAAAGATAAAGGAGATGCTGTGCAAACTCAGATGAGAGGGAGGGCCAGAGAGGGTTTCTTGGAAAAGGGGGCACCTGCTTGGGATCCAGAAGGATGCGTAGAGACGGGGTAAAGTTGGGGGTAGGTTGTGAGAGCACTCAAGGTAGAAAGACAACAGTGTGTAAAGGCCCAGAAGAGAGCGTTTCTGCCTAAACCAGAAAGAGAACCACACCTAGATTAACACTAGTTCTCCTAATGCATTACGCATACACTGAGCCCAGGGTTAAGAACACTGGCTTTAGCATTAGGCAGATGTGATTTATAATTGGCACTCTCCGAACCTCCATTCCCTCACCTATGAAATGGGGATAATACCTATTGTGAGGAATGAATGAAATCACGCGCAACCACAGAGTTTAACGATGGTAAGCATTTTTCATGTTGTTATTGGCACTTCTACAGGACGGAGTGGCAGAGCAGACAATTACCATCTGATTAGGGGCTTATATTATACACTGTTTCAAGCCATAAAATACTATTGCAGAATCCCCCTCATAGTCTCAGAGGGAGGACATGGATCAGTGCTGTTGATGGGGAGAGAGCCATAACTCGCCTGTGATCAGGCCAGGCGCATCTCTGAACAACACGCACAGGAGAAAGCACTGACATCCAGTTTTGCTTGTCTTCTAAGAACGGTAATGGCCTCAGCTTCCTTCCTTCCTCTCAGTGAGCTTGAGCAGAACAAAACCGGAATTTATTTCATTGTACTGCCAACACTTCATTTCGTTCCCCTGGAATAATTCTCTGGGTATATCCTTGGCTGTTTCTTATTTGTCAGTCCTCTCCCAGTGCAGCTTAGGAGATTTTAGAGGAGAGATGCTGAATCAATATTTGAGCTTTATGTGGGCCCTGGAAAAGCCCTGAGTACACAGCAGTGAGCTTATGCTGGGGCCCAAAGCTGCTTTGAACGCAGCCTTATTCCACCAAGTTAGCTCCTGACCTGAAGGTGAAGCCTGGGCTGCAAAGGCTACTTCCCTGTGGTTTCCTTAAGGCCCCAGAAGAGCCCACGATGCCAGGCTTTCAGAGGTTGTGAACTGTCTGTCTCCTGTCCACTGCCACCACCACCATACCCCACTAAGACCTGGAGTTGGCCTTTCACTCAGCGGCTCTGAAGTGGGAGTCAGTAGGCCTGAGTTCTAGTCTTTGCTCTGTGGTGTGACCTTAAGCAGATCATTGACTTCTCCGGTCTTAGTTTTCTTTCCTGAAAATGGGCTGGTTGAGCTAGTGAGCCTCCAAAGCTACTTCTAGTTCTATGTTATTTAGAAAAGCCAGCATGCCTTTGTCAGTATTTTAACAGCAGTGTACTCGTTCATTCAGCTAGTCATTCATTCATTCCACAAACATCTATCACACCCTTACTCATACCAGACTGGCTGCTGGGGACACTGACAAAAACAGAACTATTTTGTGGTCTTTGCCCTCTTGCTGTCTTGCAGGGGATACAGGCACCAACCACCAACGCGAATACAGAATTGCAAATGTTAGGAGTTAATCAAAGGTGAGGGAAAGTAGGGGGTGACTCCTTTCTACCCTTCTCAGAACAGAGCAAGCTTGGAGACTCCTGGAGAGTGTTGAGCACCGCACGCTCAGCCTCACGAAGATGGAGTGAGATAAGATGTCTAGATCTGAGCGATCCGAGGAGAGTCATTGGGACACTAAGGAGATTTGAAACCGGGCCACATAAAGAGCTAAAGATGTGTAGACAGGACAGAGAAGACTTGGTGGAGGGGAGTAGAAATTTACCACACACAAAAATGCTTTTCAAGTAACTGAAGGACTGTCATGTGGAAGAAAGATTAAACTCGTTCTACATGGTCTCATGAGATAAAATTATGGCCAGTGACTGGAAGTTGGAGGGAAATAGATTTGGGCTCAATATAAGAAATCTCACCAACTAAATATGCAACAGAATAGGCTGCTTCAGGGCGTAGTGAATCCCCTGTCACTAAAAGTCTCGAAACCGAGACTAGAAGGATGACAGTGCAAACAGAGCACATTTAACTGTGGAGAAGATCTAGACAAAAACTCTGTGGTCAATGCACAGTGAGGGAATGAAGGAATGATTAAAGAAATCAATGCATTCAAGGCCCAGAACACATATGGAAGCTTTGCCTGTGAGTCTGAAAAAATTACCTGTGAAATTCCTCTCATTCTGAGGATCTAGACTTATACAGATCTATGATTCTAATAGAAGTTTGCTGGCAGAAGGGTGATTTGAGGAATATAAAGGAGGTTTCCATCATAAAAGATCTTCCTTATCTGCTTGAAATTGAAAAAGACCTCAATTTCTGAATCTAGAAAATGGGACCTATAATACTTATAACGTGTGGTTTTTAAGGATTAAAAGAAATAATATCTGTGAAGTATCTAATATCGTGGGCTTAAATGAGTTAATTGAGACAAAGCATTTAGACTAGGACCCAGGGTAGATATTCATTGTACCTCTGGGTAATAGGATTTGTTTCTTTTATTCTCTAACGACCTCTTTAAGTGAACAGCACATTAACATGATCATTACACAACCCTAGGGAAGAGAGTTGGTTGGGGAAGGAGTAAAAGCTTGAATTCTTGAGTTGACTGGACTTGAGCTATCAGAACACTCCCAGACTAGAAAAGTGTTCACAACATCAAACTCGAATGAAAATTCCAGGAGCGTGGGCTTGATGAGAAGAAAAAGTTAACAAAAGATAAAGGTAGGTTAGCACAGCAATCTTCAAATTTCAATCTGTGCGTGGACTGAGTGGACTAAGCTAATAAATACATTTGTTGACTATGCCTCAAAAACATCTCTTCAAGGCCGGTCCAGTGGCCTAGTGATTAAGTTTGCTAGCTCCACTTTGGCGGCCCAGGGTTCGTGAGTTTTGATCAGGGCACAGACCTACACATCACTCATCAAGCCGTGCTGTGGAGGCATCCCACATACAAAGTAGAGGAAGATTGGCATAGATGTTCGCTCAGGGACAATCTTCCTCGAGCAAAAAGAGGAAGATGGGCAACAGATGCTAGCTCAGGGTCAATCTTCCTCACAAAAAAGCAAAACAAAAAAGTGTCTCCAACCATGCTCTCATTTCTACCTGCAGTGCTATTGCCCTTAGGGCAGAGAAAAACACAAGTTAAAGCATTGAAGCAGGAGCCAGAGAGAGCAGGCAAGGTCCAAACTACAGGTGGAAACCTGGAACAACTTCCTGAGGGGTTAGAGTGTGTGTAGCTGCAGACCTGTGTTGCTCAGTAAGGAAGGAAAAGGGAAGGGTGTTAAGCTGGTTGAAACTGTCGTAAAATCTTCCATTTGGTGCCACTTGTCAGCTTCAGCCGGTTCTCCACGCTGCTTAGCGGAATGATCTTGCAGGAAAACCAAGCTGATATGTCTACTTAACTACTTCAGTGAGCTCACCATGACTATAGATATAGTACAAATGCCTTAGCTCGGGCCAGCCCAGTTCCACCTCCTCCCCTTTCACTCCATATCATCTCATGCGCCTGTCCTGTGGGGCTTTCCACCATCCCCAGCACTGTCACACCCTTTCTGGTCTCGCTGCCTTTACATGTGTCATACTCTCCACACGAAACCATGCTTCTGCCCCACAGCTCTCCCTCCCTGCCATGCCCCACACAAATATATCCTCTTCCTTATGTTCTTCTTTCCTTAGGCTCTCACTATACCACTTGGAAAGGCTTTCTCCAATACCTCCAGCATCTGAGCCCAACCCCCAGCCTGAACAGGGTTCATTTTTTTCCCAGAATGCTTTTCTTCACATGTTTACAGTTTTTAGAGCAAAGTCAGAGTCTCACTCCCCCCAGTAGATAATGATATTTTCAAAGACAGGGAGTATATTGCTATATCCCAAGTGTCTAGTGCATGCTGGCACTTAGTAGGTACATGATAAATATTTGTTATATAAATGACTGGTCAAACATTTAGCTTGGACTCTTTGGAAGCAAGACTTTTTATAAACAAAATATGATTCCATACATATCTGCTATAATTCGTAATCCCTCTTTTATTTGTCTCTTCCCTGTTCTCTCTCTACCATTTTATGTTCTTTATACATTTGCACATTTATTTCAGGCTCTCCAGACACTTATTCATCTCTTTTGATTTAATTTCTCCCTCCATAGATCTGCTGTGTATGGCCATCTTGGCTGCAGAACCTCACATTCATAAATATCTGCTGGATGGTTTTACTGTTCCAATGCCTTCAACATTTTAATGGAAAATGTTTAAGAAGCCAGCTCAATAAGCTGCATCATTTGCTCACACTCAAATGGGACTGAGATGCGTCCATCAATAACAACTCACATTGCACTAAAATATAGATTAAAACACGTAAAAGTAAAATAAACTTCATTTAGACTTAATAAAATTTAATGCATCTTTTAAGAGTGCAAAATATTTTCAAAGGTGGACACTTTCAGAAAGAGCTTCCCTGACAGGAAAATGTCTCTCTGGAGGTTTGTTATTGGGATACTGGATCCACTAGTGGCTTTGTTCTCATCATTTCATGATTTAATGTGCTTAAGCTGACAGCTTTATTTCTAGATTTTTCAAATGGGCAGCAGCATTTCCACAAAAGGAGGAAAAGGCACAGACACATCCTGGGCCTGAAGAAGGCCTTGCGTCTTGAGAGCACCATGTCTTAATTGCAAGCTCATGTTAATGAGAGAAGCAGGGCAGGCGGGTGCCGGGGTGGAAGAAAGGCGTGCTTGTACACCATTCAGACCAAACTCACTCTCACCTAATTGAAAAGCGGAGCTGTGTCTGGCTTCCCTTAGCACGCAGCCCGGATGAGCTGACATGTGGATTCCCTATTAACTATTGCTGCCTGTGATTTTCGTGATTTAAGAAAGGAGCTGACTATGTTTTTCACCACATTAATAGCAATGAAACGTATGATGAAGTGCCACGCTCCTTTCCAGGACCAGCTGCACTTCCAGCCAGACTCTGTCAATAGAGAGCTACCCACTTGACTTAGTGTTCCTCAAACAGGGTCTCTCCCCAAGAAATGGTGCGTGTCGTATGGCCAGCAGTTCTGCCAGCCTGGGGGCCAGTCACAGTTGTGACCACCCGGGTGACTAGGCAGAGAGATAAGTGCAGCCTTCACAAGCCACTGGGTGGATTTTCCAGGAAGATAGACGAACTATTAGATATCCTAGCCTCACTGATTTTTTTTTTCCCTTAATGTTAGGCTGTACGTGAAGCTTCTTCAAATCACTCCTAAGATTTTAGAAGAATGAGATTACTGTTCTAAGGAGAATCTGAAGCCTGTAGTAGCATCTGTCAGGGGTACACTCAGGCATAGCAACAATTGTCCAGCGAAAAAAGAGGGAAAGGGAAAGATACAGAGAGGTTGATTGCACGTATTCTCGGTGGTTTTCTCATACTTCCTCTGGGTTCTGGTAGATAATAGCTCCTTGCCTTTCTTGGATGTTGCAGCGAGTGAGGCCTACGTGATTTTTTTTTTTTCAGTGAAGATGTGGACATCTATGTATGCTTGTGTGTGTGCATGTGAATTATATGCATATGTGTATATGCTCGTATGCACATGCATATCTATATCAGTGACAGCAAAGTCAAGGGTCTTTCCAATAGCTCTATCATTTTTCCCCAGCATATTTCTGTTGGTTGGAATCACACTGTAGCATCATCTATTTTGGGGACCCTAGCCTGAGTCTAACCATGAGAACACCCACAGACAACTCCACTGCTTTCCCATGCCTGTTATTATTAAGCCTAACAAAGAATGGTGGAGTCTGAGCCCTACTCCTCATGTTTCTTGAACTTTGGATTCCACGTAATGTAAAAGATCAGGCTGAAGTTTCTAGAGAAAGTCAGGTGCGTTAGTTTGCTAGGGTTACCATCACAATACTGCAGACCGGGTGGCATAAACAACAGAAATGTATTTCCCTCAGTTCTGGAGGCTAGAAGCCTACGATCAAGGTGTTGGCAGATTGGTTTCTCCTGAGGCCTCTCTCCCCAACTTGCAGATGGCCACCTTCTTGCTGTGTCCTCACATGGCGTGTTTGCTGTGTGCGCAGCCCTGGTTGCTCTGCCTCTTCTTATATGGACACTAGTCGTATGGGATTATAGGGCCTCAGCTCTCATTTTAACTTAATCCCTTTTTCAAGACCTTATCTCCAAATACGGTTACATTCTGAGATACTGAGGCTTGGGGCTTCCACATATGCCTTGTGAGAGGACACGATTCAGCCAATAACAGCAGGCCTCTTCAGTGGACATCATTACAAAAACCATCATCAAAGTTTTACTCAACTTGGGGCTGTTGGCTTCTGGGAGCTCTGCATCTTGCCAACGACATGCTTCTTTAAATCATCTATAGATACCAAGTTTAGAGCAATAGTCACGGTCTCTTGTCCATGGACAAAACAAAAGACCAAATTTCAAGCAAACTCACTTTATGTTTTGTAAGGAGACTATGCCAAGTGGCATCTTGTTTAATGAGACCATTTGGAAAGCACTGTACACAACTAAAACAATAATTCAAGAAGAAATGCAGGCCATCACTAGAGTAAAATTGGAGAGGCTCACAGAGCTGCATTTTTCTGACTCACTGAAATGTCTTCATCTGTTATCCTGTCTGCCTCTGGACTCCCAATCACCTGGGGTACTATAGAAAATAAACTTGTGAAAACTCCTTCTGCCATTTGCCTGGTTCCCTCAGACATTCAAGGTTAGGTATTTGCAAGATTCTTAAACAAGTTACAAAAGACTTCTTCAAATACCTCATCACAGCAACATGTTTTCCTCCTCTGTGCTGCCTCAATCATAACGATATTAATTTTCATATTGTTATTGTTATAAAAACAAAAGTAAACCTGCTGTTTGTTGAGTTACAGGCACTTTGCTAAGAGCTTTATATTTGTTATCCCAATTAATTCTCACAACAGCCCTATGAAATATGTACTATTTACATCTGTACTTTATGTACATAAATATGTACTCTATTCCCATTAAGAGGATGAGAAAACTCAAGCTTTATGCATGGCCAAATTCTTTTCTTTTGTTTTTTCTACTTTATCTCCCCAAACCCTCCCTGTACACAGTTGTATATCTTAGTTGCATGTCCTTCTAGTTGTGGGATGTGGGACGCCGTCTCAATGTGGCCTGACGAGCAGTGCCATGTCTGTGCCCAGGAGCCGAACCCTGGGCCGCCGCAGCGGAGCGCGCGAACTTAACCACTCTGCCACGGAACCGGCCGCCAAATTCTTAACTACTTGTTTTCTCCTTGGTCCTGAATCTGTCCTGCTGCTGATGGTCCAGCCAATGAGACCTCCATCCCACTTGATTAAGTGGCTCTGGTGCTGATCCTCAACATGGTCTTGGTGATCTCTGTTCAAAATCTCTGACTCCACTAACCCAATCAAATCCAAAGTCCAGGCTGGTCCTCTGAGTTGGCATCTTGTTAACTTTCCCCTTTTCACTCTCAGGGATATCTGAAGGCTTGAGACTTATTAGGGTCATTTTTTAAAAGCCCTACACTAGCTGAGTTCCAAAGGAATTTTATAAATCAAGATGCTTTTCATCACATAGTTTTGGAAAAAATGAGCTATTAAAAAAATTATGGGCAAGGGATGATGAGCGATTAAATTTTACGTATTTCTCCTTTTTCAAAAACATCCAGTTGGACCTAGCCAAATAGAGCAGATTCTCACATTAATGCCCCAATAAAAAAAATTGAACAGAATCTCTAACAGGAGCAGAATATCAATAAAATAGAGACATTATCTATAATCTTAAGAGGCCACCAGAGGCTTTTTTCTCTAATGCCTTCCCAAAAGGCATTGTAGTTGGTGTCCAAACCCTCAACAACTCTGATATCACCTTTCATTGAAGATGCCACCACTCTGCTATCTCATCAGGCCAAGACAGCCCCTTCTGAACATTAAGATCACTCTCTGTCAGGACAACCCATTTGACACTTTGAACTCTTGGTTTGTTTTCTTTTTTGTTTTCTCATTCATTTTTTCCTTCTAACAGAAGTAATGCTGTCATTCATTCTGAATCCATCCCCTTGAATTAGGATGAAGAGTGAGGCTATCTCAATTACATGGAGGTACATAGAGGGGCTCATTCATCACTTAAAATTCTCTGCTTCCTATTCACATTGTCTGGTCTAAAACACCAGCTGAATAATATGTGGGAACTCACAGGATCATTAAGTAAATTCCAAACTGGAAGACTCTGTGTTTGCTAATTGGCTTTTCAGCACCTTTGTCTCAATGTTGACTAAAAATGCAGGAGGAGAAGAAATAAAAAGGATAAATAAATATGTACTTATTAAAACAGTGGAAGGTGGGAAATAGCATTTCTATCAGGTAGGAACACTGTTCAGAGATTACATATAACAGTGTGTAAATTTACACAAATTTATAAAAATTACTTAACCATATGTAATACAACACACGGTTTAGGCACTCTCAGCCAACACCAGGTGCATAGCACATGGCAGAATATTCCATAATAGAAAAATTCAAGAGCATGCTCCAGTGGAAGGAATAAAAATACAGACCTCATTATTATTAATAGAATTACTTTATGCCTCACATGAAAATATATATTTTTTTGCATTATCCCAGAGCTGATAGACAAGGCATGCCCATTTTGTGTCGTTTCAATAGATTCTCTTATCTCCCACATCTATGAAATGTCCACTCACTCAGAATTTAATTATTAAAATGCATTTGCCAGTACTCCATTTGCTATAAATCAATGCTGGGCACCTCAAATGGATATATTTTTGGTTCAGGGTGTGCTACTTGAGTCTCTCTCTGCACACATAACAGGGACAGGAAAAGTACAGAAGGAAGCAGGCTGTAATTCCAGCTGATTGGAAATATTCCCATGCTAGAAAACCAACACACTTACTGTGTCCCAGACGCTTTTGTAGGGGCTTACATTAGTTTATTTAGTCCTTATAACAACCCAACAGGAGAGGAGTTGTTATTATACCATGTTATTGATGAAGAAACCAAGGCACAGAGAGGATCAGTAACTTACCAAGGTCACCTCTAATGATTGGAGCTGGGACTGAGCCAGCCAATCTGGCTTCAGAGCTTGTGCATTTAGCACTCCCATCCTACAGAAATGGCCCATGGCACCCTCCCTACTCATCTTCATGAGGAGCTCCATGTTAAGCACAACATGAGAGAACTATTCTCAAATCAGAACACCTGAGCCGTGCTCCTGACCGTATCACCAACTCAATGCGGGATACTGGAAAATGCCTTTTAAACTCGCTGCCAAATAGTGTTGTTGTGAGACCAAATGGTAGGTGTGAAACATATTTAAACAGCTTTCAATACTATAAAGACACAAAGGGTCATGTTTTTTATTGTTGTTTATAAAAGCATGGAGTCATGGGGAACATTTCACTCTATCTTTGTCCAAACTTCATTTATTCATATAGCATTATCTCACTGTTAATAATATATACCTAATATTTTTCTGTAAATTAGTTGCTTATATTTAAATACCTACTCAAGATCCAATATGAGAAAAAAGTTATCTAATAATAATTAAAATAAATACATAATTAGTAAATAAAAAGAAACTATTCATGTAACACCTAAAATCATTTCACACACTACTGGGGGGAAAAAAAGATCTTCCTGAGAATCCATACATACAGAAATTTTGTTATTTTCTTTCTTTATTTTTATTTCTCTCTTTCTTTTTTTCCACTTTCTTTTCTTTTCTCATTCTTTCCCTTCACAAATACTAAATGAGTGCATACTATGTGCCAAGCAGAATTCTGCAAAACTAGAGAGAATCCAAAGTAAAGTCTCTGCTTCCGTAAAGCTTCCTTCCTACCACAAAAATAAGCAACCAGCAAACAAACATTAGCATTAAGTATAATTTCAGAGGCTCTAAAGAAAGTAAAATGAGGTAAAGAGGTAGAGAGTGAAGTGGGCGTGGGGAGATCAGCCCTATTCCCTCCAGATCCACTTTGAACTTTTTTCACATGCTTCTTCCACTTTGGTTTCTGAGAATGGGAGAGTCT
The DNA here is from genome assembly GCF_037783145.1 of Equus przewalskii. NCBI lineage: Eukaryota > Metazoa > Chordata > Mammalia > Perissodactyla > Equidae > Equus > Equus przewalskii. The sequence continues at coordinate 55,198,340 of NC_091836.1, read as the reverse complement.
CTGGCAGGAGGTGAGAAAGTATTAGAAAAGGAAGTATGAGGTTCTTTCTTCCCCACTCCCTCCTTGTGAGGTTGTCGGATGGGCACTGGGCCTCAGCGCTCTCCACTCAACTCTCTCTCTACATTTTGCTAACTATGACCCTGATTGTAAGGGGGATGAGACACTATTTTAGACAGGGTGGCTACAGAAGTCCTGTCTGAGGGAGGCATGGACATTTTTCTTTTGAAGTAAAGAACATGAAAAGACAAAAAACAAGATAAACACAGATTTTTGGTAACGCACAATCCAGAGCAGATTTTTTTTTCCTTCTGGATCCATTGGATACAAAAACCAGACAAGAACTGTCAGAGAATCAGGGACAGTCAGCTGAGGTCTCTGGATAAAAAGCAAGAAAGGGACATAGGAGATGAGAGAAAGTGTGAGAGAGAATAGCAGTTCAAAATGGAAGGAAAATGCAGAAAGGAAGGAAGTGCTTCTGAACAGAAGTGCCAACTCTCCATGGCCCATGTCTGAATTCTCGACTCCCAAATTTATGAAGACCTAAGATTTCCAATATTTGATCATTTGGTTTATCTGCATATACAGCTATCATTTTGTTACCCTCATGTTAAGCTAAGCTATATTCTTATTTTCAGTTTTCCAAGAAATGCTACTTGAAACTAAAAAATAGTTTAAATATTTTTGAGCTAAATGTACTCTCCTTTTAATTCCTTTTGCTTTAGTTTCTCTTTTCCCTTAATTTTTTATGGCTGGAAGAATATAATTAATTCAACATGGTTGTTTAGAGAGACATCTTCCAGGTCCTGAGAGGCACACTGTAGGCATTTATTGGAAATATGGGCCTAGGGAGTAGAATCTCAAGTAAATAATTTATTATATTTGACATTAATTCATCTAGATTGTTTTACTTCTCTGAAAAATAGATGCTAATATTAATATTCTTAAACAATTGGAAGTACTTGTAGCATCTGATATTTCTGGAATATCTTTATCACCCCACAACTCTGTTTAGACAAGCACAAATTGGAGTTTAGCATCTCAGTGTATTACTCTGAAAACGTGCTCATTTGGCAAGATTTTTTAAGCCTTGTGGACTTTACCCAGAGCATAGTAAATTGAAATGTCTAGGATGAGAGAAACATATATTTTTCGTATTGCTGTTATCAGAAACCTGCCTTTTAGGGAGCCCTTCGCTCTAAAATTGGTTCTCATTCATTCGACCAATCTTCTACGGTTAATGTGAAATGTTAAAACATATGTTTTGCTGAATTTTGATATGGCAAGGCCTTTTTATTTTCCTTAAATAACTACTTTGAAAGAATGAGCTTGCAATTTGAAAACTAGTACTTACTATTGCAGAACTTTCTGACGTATGACTCATAGGCTGAGGGCTTGCCACTCTCTCACTTTTGGCTAGTGTGAACATTGCCTCCTGGAAATCTACAGAAATGTTTATACAAGCTATGTTAACTGTGGGCTCTTCTGAGGATTGACTGGAAATTAAATAATTTATGCCTTTTTCATTTTAGCTTGGATTCCTATAAATTAAAGCAAAAATAGAAATTGTATTTTTAGAGTAAACTAGAGTTTACTTTAACAAATATACAAACAAAAGAAAAACTCTGCCACATTTCATAGTAAACAAAATATTGTTAGCAAATGTGCTAGCATTTCTCTGGGCAGTTTTATTTTATTTGAGAGTTTTTTTATAAGTAAATAGTCACAGAGAATGTGGCTTTGCTTAGCTCAGACTTTGGACTGGCAAGGGCCTTAAAAATTATCTGTGTAAACTCTTCATTTTATTGACAAGAATAACCGGAGCTTGAAAAGAGAAGTTACTTGGCCAGGAATGGTTTAATCTCTTCTGAATTTACAAAGAGGCACCCAGGAGCCTCTCTCTGCCCTGTTTGAAGCTTTGATGAGGATAACTGAAGTGGGTCAGGCCAGGAAGACTCACTGGTGGGAAACCTTGGAGACCTCAATGACCATAAAGGGGAAGAAATTATCCAGGGGGATATTCTAAGGAATCAGGACCCAGTAACTACAGCTGTCCACTGTCACACCTAACCTTAACAGGGTCCCATAACTGCAGTCACTTCCGACAATAAATCTTATTCTCTCCCTGGCACTTTGATACCTGAATCAGTGTGTGGTTTGCCCTCTATGATGCTTTCCATACAGCTGTGCTGAAAGATCACTGCACAAGAGTGCCCACCCAGAGGGACAGATAGGGGCTGAAGTTTGACATCCCCATTCCCCACTCAGCAAGCCATGCTCTGTAACATAGGGACATGTTGAACCTCTCAATGGAAATATCAAATTATTCACCTGCCCAAGGGGGAACCCTAATCCACCTACAAAAGTTGTATGAGCTAGTGGAGTCTTGAATAGTTTACCGTTTGGAATGTCCTTTGGAAAAGCCACTTTTCAAATGGGTAGCTAGGCTAAATGACCTTCATTAACAAAACTTCTGATTTTTTTACTTATAGGAATGAGAGAGAGGGCATCTCTGTCTCTTCCTCTACACCAATTCTTCATAAAATTTTGAAAGGAAGATTTGGCCAGTTGGCAGGATGCACCGGGCTCTTCAATGCTATTACAAACAGTCACCTCTGACTTTGTAACCAGGGGCCATTTTTCATATTCCAATAACGATTAGTTCCATGAGATTCATATACTGTGGCATCTTTTTAAAGAAGGCACTTTTACAAATCCATGCCCTTGGATATGTTTTAATGCTTCAGTTGTGTTTTGACATTTTCATGTCTTCATTAGTGAATTCCTGCAAATCTCTTCTCCTTGAAACCTTTGCCTGCCCCTACCACCTCTATCAGAGAGCCATTTGATCACTGAAGGATTAGGGCAATTTTTATTATTCCCAACAATAAAATAATGTGATGTCTTTCTTTGTCTGAACTATGAGGGCATCCATTATTCTTAAGTATCTTCCCATCATGTTGAGAATTCAAGTTGGTTTAACTTAATTCAATCCATTGAATCACAGAACGTTAACTCTGGAGCAGTAAGTATTTATAAAGTGCCACCATGCAGGCAGGACACTGGGCTCTCCTCTGTGGCCACCATGTACTTTCCCAATTTCCCCTTCCTCCCCCCTCCCCTGAGCATTGTGTCTGACACTCAGGAGATACTTCAAGGATATCGGTTGAATAACAGAATGAATGTATAAAATAATTACTTTTTTTAAATCAATGTCAGTTTCAAGAGCCTCAGGGTAAAATCACTCCATGAACACTTGGCCCAATAAAACACAGTAGGGTAACAGGAAAGACCAGAAAGAGTTCTTAGAGCTACATTCAGGTTGACCTCAAACTCCGAGACCCCACGTCTAACTGCATACTGTTTCTGCCACTGGACTAGGGAGCTCCTGGAGGGACTGTTGTGAATGCTCGCCACTCATCCTGGGTATCTGAAACTCTCTCCTTTCCATCTACCACACAATCTAACGAGCCTCATGAGTGGGCATTAGCACCTGATCTCAACCTTACTTTTTTCTATTCTCACCTCTATTGAGGTCTCCAAAATCCTTATAGTCCAGGCTCTATTTGCTACAATGTATTGGAAAAAAAATACATTAATGAGCTAAAGCACAGATCTCAACTAGGTGAGTAATGCTGTTGGGAAATAATGAGTTGAGGGAGAAGATAATAATAAGAAAATTAATTCCAGATTACTATCCAGGATCCTTTGAATGTCTTCTTTGAAATGAATGTGAGACTCTGTAACACTAGACTTCTGATTCGCTTCTTTACCACAGCTACTAAAGTGGTCTACAAAGTAATAAGGGCTCTGTTGGCCTGAGGGAGTCAGCTCAGCTGCCATACTTATCGCCAGAATCAGTGCAGGCATTCTGAGTGACTAACCAGCTCAACCAATTTCATTAATGGTTGTGATGACTACCTATACTTAATTCCCCACACATATATATGAAACTATTAAGAGCAACTGTGGGGAGGCAGTTCCACAACATTCTTTGGTAATCTGTTCCTCTGGTCATGTAACCAATGGAGTCAGGGAGGTTTTCCACATGTCTGAGATAAACCCGCCTGCTGCCGGCTCAGCCCCTTTCCAGAGATTCCATCCTGAGTGGAAATAAAGACCACATGTGCCCCTGCACTCCTCCACTTTCTTTTTCCACATCAGCTTAATAATCTGATTTATTACATTTTCATTTTCATGGGGGTGTTGGGGCCTCTGAGCTGGCCAGAATAATTAATGATCCTCTTCCCTAACCTGGTTCTGAACAAATTGAGAAATGAGTGAAAGATTATGGTCAAAATATCCCTTTGTAACCAATAAAGATTGAGATAGACAATGTAATCTTGTATAAGAGACAATTTTCTTAATACTAAACTTCAGAATAAGTCAGACTTACTCCTCTCTACACCCACCTGCAAGTCCCAGGCCCATGCAGGTAAGATTTGCAGAATGGAGGGGCAGTGAAGAACCCCTTCTCGCTGTGGGCACTTGTTTCCCAGAAGAGTGGATGAGCTGAGCTTTATTCTTCACAAATTTACTAATCAGATTAGGCACTGGCCCTCCCCAGGGTGCTGAGTGAATAAAAGTCTGGCGAGCAGCCAGAAGTATTTAGGGAAAATCCTTTCTAATGCAAACCAGAGTTGGGGAAAAGGCAACCTTTACTTAAAAATTGACCAGTGGCCAACCCTACAGACAGAAATTGAATCCCTTTCTAACTTTAAATTCTCATCAAGAGTTACTGGCATATCATTTTTTGGTCTGCTTAGTCATTCCAGGAGCAGTTTCTGCCATTTCTGGGGTAGGTGCAGCCATGGTAATGGTTTATTTCTCCTTCAGTAATGTTTACTTCTGAATATTCCTGGCTAATTATACCACTTGGTCAACCAAACCAGGCTGGCCAAACCTCCCACAGGAGCCACTGCAGGAATTGCCCAGTGACTATTCACTTCAGTGGCCTCAAAGTTGATCCGGAGTCACAGCTTAGTCCAGCCCCTCTGGCTCAGTGAATGGAACCCTGCTCAGGCTGAGCAGTTAACTCATTCAGAGCCATGTCATTGCCTGAATTGCTACAGTGACACTAATTGCACTCCTCCATTGAGACAGCCAGTGCATGATGCCTCATTTAGCACCCTCCCATCTCCTTTGTCTTCCAGAAAGCCCAAATAGATAGATGGCAGTGTCATAGTGCTAAGTTCCTGGGAATAAGGTAGAATGAGGAAAAGTTAGACTGGCATCCTGATCAACATGATCAGTCTGTGTCAGGTGAACATGCAGTGACACCTATAGGTGTGTTGTTAGTTATCATAGCTGTTGGTGTCTTATGCTACTTTATACATTTCCTGGGGGTAAGGAGGGACATTACTTTACGTCTTGACAGTTCCCTTTCTGTGCCTTGACTGTTTCTTGTAAGGGAAAGCTCACAGTGTGTCCTGGAAGAAACCTTGGCTTTAGAGCATGATAAGCTTAGGGGTGGGGTCCAGGTCTCTCAGTGGTTTGGGGGCGTATCCCTCCACCTCTCTGAGCTTCAGCTTTCTCATCTGTAAAATGAACACATAATAACTACCCCATGGTTTCATCGTGAAGAGTTAATGAGATTACTTATGTAAAGTACTTAGCATACTACCTAGAACACAGTGGCATAAAAGTTAATTAGACTAAATAAATTTGTATTATAACAATCTACCACACAATGGAAAAGACAGCCTTTAGATACATTTTTTTGGTGTTTTATGAGGCAAAAATTTTGAGCAAGGAGCTTACCTTTTGAAGAATAGTCTTCATTCTAAATGCCTGAGTTATAATTCATTTTTTGCCCTTGTTCTCTAATCTTGACCCTCTTTTGATGGCACTAGCCCAAAATGATACCATTTAACAATAGAAATAGAAATGGAAGCCATGTCAAGGTGAGCTTTCTAGGAGGGAATAAAAAAGAATAGGATTGCATATCTTCAGACAGGCACACATATCCCCCCAAGTAAAAAGTAGCAGAGCTGTAGATTGAACCCATGTCTGTCTGTTTCCAAAGCATTTACTCTTCCCACTGAAATACTTGCTATGTTAGTTAGTGGGTATCTGTCAGGTAAACAAACATGGCGGAGAACTCTTAAGCTAATGGTAAATCTAAATAGACGGAACAATAAGCACTTCAATGATTTTTCTCTAGGTGGTAATTAGGGAGGAATATCAGGGAAATGAACTGACTAAAAATAAATCTTACTTCTTTTATTTCTACCTCCTCAATATTTCTTCCAATATCCTCTTTTTCAACTGATTTTCCTGCGTCAACAATACCACTCTTCCAACCCATCCAAGTATTAAATACTTCTGTGTTTTGATACATAGTAAGGGCTAAGTGCTTGTAGGATGAAAAGTCTCTCTGTTGCTTGTAGCTAGCATATTCTAAATTAAAATCTTGCCTTTGCTCTCCTTACAGCACTTTGATATCTCTTCATTGCCTTTAGGTTGTTGAAACTCAAAGGTGTAACATACGAGAGCCTCCATGATCTCGCCTGTTTCTCTCTGTCTTTGTCTATAATCACACTGTATGTTCAAGTCACACTGAACTATGCATATCCCCACCCACGTTCTTCCTCAACATCTTTACACGTGCTTATTCCTGGAACACTCTTCCTACATTGTCTTTGCTTCCTATTCACTTATTTTTCATGTCTTAATATAGAAGTAAGCCTTTTCCTAACTCTCATAAGACAAGGATGGGTATCTTCTTTGTGCTTCTTTGTTAACCTGTCTGGTGGTATTGAGCAACCTCTATTTTATCCTTATCTACCTATCTCCACTGAACTATAAGCATTTTGAGCAGCTATTCTTTCTGTTATATTCACTTTTGTGTCTTAGGGCCTAGCACTGCATCTAAGCTCAGTAAGAGCTTCTTGAGTGAGCAAATAGATCAAACAATCAAAGAGCAGGGTCACAGACATGAATATGAAAGAGGCTTTGGGAAATTGAGAGGATGGTATTATCTCCGGGCCTCAGTTCCCTCACCTTCAACTGAGGATTTTAAAAGTATGTATCTTATAGAATCGTTGTCAGGGCAAAATGAGTTAACTCATATAGTGCTTAGAATAATGGCTAACTCATAGTAAGCACTCAATAAACATTAGCTATGGTGAGGTGATGATGAAGGTGAGATGATGTTTCTCATGACAATGATGACACCACCAGGGGGAGCTTACAGTCTCATAGGAATAGCAAGCGTAACTGAATGACTGTTCTTCAGTGTGAAAGGCACCATAAAAGAAGAATCAAAAAGAGACAATAGTGTAACAAAGAGTGTAATCAGCTGGGCCTGGGCCTGGCAAAAGAAGATGGAACTGATCAGAAAGGCTTCACCGAAGAAGAGACAAATCTAAAGCTTAAAGAATTAGTAGGAGTTTGCAGGCAGTTGAAAACCTTATGCTACAATTTTTAAGGATCTCAGTCCTGTTTTTAATTCCTTTTATAATAAGAACTATCTTTTCCGTAAATAAAAGTCTTAATAGCTGGGCAATCTCCTCAAGAGAAAGACAAACATAGAGGCACAGAGTAGAAGTCTCCTTTCCCACTAAGGTTTATTTGTGTCTTCCAATTTTTTCAGAAAAGAATTTTAAAGTATTTCAATAAAATATGTTAATTAGATTGAAGTCTGGATATATTTAAAATTTAATTTTTTTAATGGCTCACCTATCAAAGAGGGATTATCTATCTAATTATTTTCATGGCACCTATCACAAGTATCTTCCTGCTTTGACAAAGCCATTCACTTTTAGGCAAAACATATGTGCCAGGAAAATTACAGTGTGTCAAGAGTGGAGGAATCTGGAGTACACACTTTGTGATGAAAATCATAGAATGTGGAGTTCTAAGAATGTGGTCACTGTCTTAAGCTAGAATTCTAGGTCCTCATAGAAATTTTTTTCACAGGACTCTTTTAATGGTATTCACTAATATTAAAAATCAAATAGGGGCCAGCCCTGTGGCCTAGGGGTTAAGTTTGGCACACTTCACTTCAGCAGCTTGGGTTTGGTTCCTGGGAGCAGACCTACATCACTCATTGGCAGCCATGCTGTGGCAGCGACCCACATATAAAAAAAGTGGAGGAAGATTGGCACTGATGTTGACTCAGGGTAAATCTTCCTCTGAACAAAGTAAAAAATAATTCAAATAGATACTGAGCCAAAGAGGGCCCCTCATCCATGTTTTTCCCTGTTTTACTCCTAATGTAAGGATTATTATCACAATATTCATATCCCAGGAATGAGCCTTTCTGCTGCTACAGCAAAATGCTTATTTCATCTTCAACAAGTAGGAAAAGTGTTATGATCCAATTAGTTCTACATTTTCCAGGAGTCCAACTGCCTAAAGAGCTACACTTATGAAGCTATGCAGGTCTTGATTAGCCTCGAGTATCTTCACCCTTTCATTTGGTTCTCCCCACTACCTAAAGTTTGCTCTATTGCTTTCTCCCTTTTTTATTTTTGTGATGTAAAGTCATTATAAATCCACAGCAAATAAACTACCTAGAGATTAATACCAATGGCAACAATATAACAACAGCAGATATAAAAAATACAGCTGGATTCCGCCATAAACAGGCAAAACTGAGCTCCAAAGAGTGCTTCACTATTCAGTTCATAAAAGGCTCAATGCTGTCAGCCCAGCCACAGGAGGACAATCAAACTGGCTTTCCTGGACAGGCACGGCAACTCATTGATCAACTCTGTCACTTCAGACAGAGTTAGCAAAGGGAAATAGATCTCTCTCCTTCCACTCTGGTGGTAGGAAACCAGGGGAGGCAGGGAAAGAGAAGAGAAGAGGGCACAATGTGTAGATGTTAAGGCAAGCAGCCAGGCATGGGGAAAACCTCAGGGAAATCTCAGGAAACTGCCCTGGGATACACAGCATAATCCATCACTCATTACATGACACTAGACAGCACCCCTAAAGCCTATTTCAGAGATGACTAAATGATGCAGCTTAGAGACCATGAAAGTGAGGACCATATTTTTAAGCCGATAGTCAAATGTAAAACATATATTTATGGAAAAATTGGAAAACTCACTGAAATAGGATTGTCTCAGAAAATCTAGATACTATGTTTGGCAACCCCATGAGATACCACATTTTCCAAACAGATTACAGTAAGCACAAACTTTCCTGATTATAGATGTTCATTTGTTTCATTCAAGGATTTATTTAATTCCTACATACACACATGCGCGCCGGTGCACGCACGCGTTACTATATTCTAGACCTCTTGCTAGGTACTGAGATTTAGGCTTCACATCAAGTAGAATGAATGTGGCAAAATAGAGATGATCAATGTGTTTTGAGATTAGTTCAAGCAAGAAGCTTGGGTGGACTCCTGAAACATAAGGCATTTAGGCTGAATCTTAAAGGCTAAGTAAGATTTTGATAGACAAAGCAGGAGGCAACAGGACATCTCAGAAGAAACAGCAAAAAGGATGACACAGTGGTGTGAATGTGTGTTCAGGTAGGAGTAGAGCGGTAAGGTTGGAGCATGGATATGTGGAAGGTAAAACAGAGAAGCGGGGGATGAGGACCACGGCAAAACTTTGGAATTTACCCTCCAGGCAGTGGAAGCAGTTGGAAGTTTGTGAAAGAGGGCATGGTATGTTTAGGATAGTAAGTATTCATAAGTATAAAGGATCATCTATAGGACAGAGATTGAAGGCAGTAAGATCATATAGGAAATTATTGTGATATCCCTGATAGAGCGATTAAAAGACAAAATAGAATTAGTTATCCATTGGATATGGAGTTTGAGGAAGAAGAAAATTTTAGATCTGTGCTTCTCAAACTCTGATCTGCATATGAATCATTGGTCTATCATGGGTCTTATTGAAATGGAGAGTCTGATCCAGTAGGTCTGGGTGGGGACTAAGATTCTGTATTTCTTACAAACTTCTGGTCCATGAATCATACTTTGAGTAGTAAGATTTGGGAAAACTCCAGATATCCTATCCTTGTGAGGCGGCCTGTATGATGTTTCATTAAATGAGATAAGTTTACATTAGTGCAAGATACTAACTCATTACCAGACACATTCACTGTGAGGCACTCCAGCCAAGAGTTAGAAAATGGATGGTTGTTTTCGCAGTGACGCTAAAGCTTGATTTAAAGAGTTGGAAATCACTAGAAAAGAAAGAATAGGCAAAACTTGAGTGGATAAGATTTCCCAGGAAGAAAGAATGGTGAAAAAAAGGGTCAAGAATACTATATTACAGGAGATCTGGAGCCAAATGAACACTTAATGATTACCTGTTGATGGAATCAATGAATGTCCCTAAATTTGAAAAGCAAATGGGAAAAAAAGGAGAAAGAACTGGAGCAAAGACTGAGAAAGAGAAGTTAAGAAAACCAAAAGATAGCTGAGTGACAGAAGACAAAAGAGGGAGCCTCCTATGGAATAGGGAATGCTCAGTACTTCCAAATGTCGCTAAGCATTTGCAATCTCATAAGATGTTGTAGTGGATGATGGGGTGTGCCAACTAGATCCCTTCAGGATCGAAGCACTCATTCTCCCAGCTGCTGGGAAAGCTGGTTGTCATAACTGTCAACTAAGTTCTTCCCCAGGAATTACCTTCCTCAGAAAAGAGCAGCCTCACCCAAGTCTATCGTCCCTCTCTAGAGGCAGCCCAAGTACTGTAAGGCCCAGGTGAGGATATGAAGGCTCAGCCCTTTGCCCCAAAGCAAGACTCTTCTAAAGGCGCAGTTCAGCTCAAGAGAATTCTCATGCAAATCAGCTGAGGTCCTTGTTGGAACTGCCTGACAGTTCAACTCCTCCTTCTGCCCAGTCCTGCTTCCTCCATTCCCTCACAGTTGTTGCTTTTAAGAGCCCTCCCCAGTAAAATTTCATCTCATGGTCTGTTTCCCAGAAACCTGACCTGAGACAGATGTGGAGTTTATTCCTAGAGATTAAATTGCAAAATCATTCATATTTGAGGCTGCATCTCCCTAGACCCTTTCCTGAACTGAGATCTCACTTCTCCACCTCGATCACCCTTTGCATTTCTGCTTCTGAAATTGCACCGGTAGGTGCTGCCACACCATATGTTCAAAACAGCCTGGCAAATTTTGGGGGCACTTGCTACAGTAAGGTCACATTCCCAGCTGTTGTGTCACATCTTCCACATCTTCCTTCATTGCCCCCACTCCCTATTTTGCAGAGAGCTGTTTAAGGTATAACCTCCCTCCTTCCTTCTTTCTATCATCCACCTGCTGTTGCAGAGAACTACCATTATCTTACGTACTCTTTAAAATGGAAGGACATGCAGCCCACTAATTAAATCTGCAGATCAAGCTGAAATGAAAGGCAGAGCAAAACCACTAAGGACAGGCAAGTAACATAAAGGGGCTGCACAGCTTAGAAATATGGGCAGGAAATTACCAAATGAGCCTCAGTGAAAGCTAATACAGCTGGAGGAGAGGAATCTGAAACACAGCTATTTTAATTTCCAGAGAGAAACCTGGAAAGCAACAAGACCAGAAGAAAAAAAAAGAAAGAAAGAAAGAAAGAAAAAAAGGAACAGGAAGGAGATATTAGAGACTTCAGCACAAGCTTGTGGTGCAGTGAGGCAGAATAAAAAACAGAGTGCATTTCTTGGCTGCATTTTAAGTCACATTACCACACATGGCTGCAAGGTGATCCCTCTATGGAGCTGCCATGTGGTAGACTGAGTTTGGTTTTCAGGTGCTTGGTGAAATAGACAAATGGGCAGCAATAAAGACAGGCACAGAAACAATCAATGGATGGGAGTGATGGCATTACAAGAAAAGGAGATGGGACTAATGTAGGTAACCTCATCTTGTGCCAAGGGAGTGTGAAGATGAAGATGAGCATGGGGGCAACTTGTGCTCTAATGAGGAGAAGCCCGTGTTGGGGTGTTGCTTGTCAAAAGAGGACTAAGTCTGGGAGAGGAAAAGGCAGTTTTGAAAATTTGGCAAGTACTTCCAAATGGGCAGTGCTTGTGGCACGGTCATCCAAAGGGAGCTGTAAAAGAAGCCTGGTCGCAGATGGAGACAAGACTGTGAAAACAGCCTGTCGGAGTGTGGGTCTAAAGCTGAGACCAATTTCAACTTTCTGACAAGGTTGCATCATCGGTCCAGGCACAGAGTCAGTCAGGTAAGATAACAGCTGGTCTATTTTCTCATTTTTAATTAATTCAAGAAAAATGGTTGAACAAGGAGAATGTGGGTCCAGAAGTAGACTGGATGTTTCACTAGCCTGTCAACTCATTTAGGGCTGGAACCTTGTCTTATTCGTCTCTGTATCCCAAGTGTTTAGGGCAATAGATATTCTTATTAAATGATTTCTGAATTAATTAATGATGAAAAGCTGAGAAATAAAATATTCCTGCAGTGAAGCTTCCAACCATATTTCTGGCAGTCCACAGGCTTAGCACTTCTGGGGCTCTTTGGGAACTTTCCCCAAAGGGTTCGTATTCAAGTAAGAGATTTGTGCCTCTCTGCCTGTCTTGGGCTCAGAGTATCCTTTTTCATGGGTAGAAAACCCCTCAGCATGGGGTCAGGCAGACTCCCACATTTAAAAATAGAAAGATTCTTTCTTTCTAAAGTCCAAGTGTGAAACAGAAGAAGCTGACGGGAAGTGTTCATTAATTTATTGAACAAATGTTGGGATGCTGTATAGTTTAGCAGCGAAGAGCATGGGCCTCAGAGCCAGACGGCCAGATTTCAAATTCTGCCTCTGCTACTTCCTAATTGGGTACATCCTCTGGCAAGTTATCTAACTTCCCTGTGTTTCAGTTTCTTCATTTGTAAAACAAGGATAATAATAGTTCCTGATAAATGAGGTTGTTGTGACGATTAAATTACGTAATCCATGTAAAGCATTTAGAAGAATGCTGATCAGTAAATCTTTGCATTCTGGGTGATTGTGTGTGTGCGCATATGTATCGGTACTTCCCATGGGCTAGGCACTCACTGGGATACACTGGGAAACAAGACAGGCAAGATATTAGATCTTCACTTCTCATTAGAGAGCAGATTCTAAGCAAGGAAGTGAGTAAACAGAGACTATAAATTCAGATGGAGATGAGTTCCATGAAAAAAATAAAATGAAATGATATGCTAGAGAATGACTAGGAGAGGACTGAGGTGCTACATTAGATTGGCCAGAGAAAGACTCTTGGAGAAAGTCTGAACTGAGATCTGAATTCCCAGAAGGAACCGGCCATGTGAGGGTCTGGGGCAGAGGAACACCATGTACAGATGTTGCCTCAAGGTGGAACAAGTTTGTCATGTTCAAGGAAGACAGTGTGACAAGAGCTTGGTGACAAGAGAGCAGAGATAGATGAACTCTAGGAGGTAGGCAAGAGCCAGATCATGTAAAGCTTTGTTGCCCAAGATAATGACTTTGAACTTTATTTTAATGCAATGGGAAGCCAGTGGAGACTTTTGAGCAGAGAGTGACATGACCTGACTTCAAATTTTTTAAGGATCACTCTGGGTTCTGTGGAGACAGCAGACAATATGGTCAAGGAGAAGAAGCAGAGGAACCAGTTGGAGGCTCTTGGTTATTGCAGAATCCGGATGAAATTTAATATCACTTGGGCTGGGGGGTTAGCAGTGGAGATGGAAAGAAGGTGATGGATTTAAGTTATGTTTTAGCATAGAATTAACTGCACTTTCCAATGGATCAAATGTGGCAGGAAGTTGAAAATAAAAGAAGCTATTAGCATCTTGAGTGTCCAGCACTTGACTAACCCCAGAAAGAAAAAAGAAGGGTTCAAAACAATGATTGTATGCAGTGCCTGACTTTCAGTAGCTTCTAAACTGCATTTTCAGGGTCCTGACGGGAAACAGAATCCCACCACACGTTAATGAAGGGATAATCTACAGAGGCATGAGCAAAGTTAAATGAACCAGCAAGAGGGATGGAGAACCTAGAAACTATCAAGAGTGAGAAGCCACCACTTTTATGTTTGAAAAGGCAAGGGGAGGAAATAGTATTAACAAGGTCCAGTGAAACCTGGAGCCATGGAGCAGAGCCATCTGGCAGGAGATATAGTCCTTGAAGGACATGTCACTGTTACTAGATGTGGCCCAGAGCCCAAAGGAAGTAGAAGTGGGGAGAAATTCTTTGACCTCTCTCTCTTCTCCATCTCTAGCTACTGCCTCCCAAACCCAACTGGAATCCAGTCAGCAAAGAAGCCTGTGCGATAATCTGAAGCGGCAGCCTCCCTGCAGTACAGAATAGGACAGAGAAAAGAAGAGGATGGATCTGGGTGTGTTGAGAGGGTAGATCAAAAGGAAAATTAAAGCGTACAAACATACAAAATTATTAAAGAAGGAAGAAAATACACTCTGGACCCAAGTATAATACCAGCTTCAGGATTTTCACACAGGCTCAGCCCAGAGCCAGTGTCCGATTCAAATTCTTCCATGCAAAAGACCCATGGATACAAGCTGATTTCTCTTCTTCCCAAAGTAGTGGCTACCCACTCCATTCCTTCTTTTTTTTCCCCTCAATGGTAAGGGGGAGCCATGGCTACAGAGGGTGATTTAATATCCTTGTTGCCTCTGAAGTAAAATACACACTTCTTCATTTTAAGGGTTTTACTGCCAATCACTATGGGGAAACATATGGGGGTAACACCAAATAACTAGCACAAGGAAGTTATAAAACTCACAGCTCTCACTGCCATGGCCCAGGGCCCATGATGCCTGAATCCCATGGAGACTATAAATGGAAGGCCCACCGACATCTGTCTTTTGCTTTTGTTCTCTCTCTATATATCTCTGATTCAACCTAAATCAGCTAAGTAGCCCCCTCCCTTCCAGCCTAGACAACACATGCCTCCATGCGTTAATAGAACAATTAGACGGAGTGACAGCAGCCTCACCTGACCAAAGAGCTGGAAAAACCACTAGGTCAGGCTTCCATACAGCTGCTGGTGGGAGAAAGTTTTCATGACTCTGGGTCTGTATCTCTCCCTGCCATATCATCATCCTTATCCAAATCCACATTTCACCCAACCGCCTAACGCTAAGCAGCTGTGCAAGTTCAGCTCACAGTCTCTGAGGAGCTTCTAGTTTCCCATGGAATATGATTTGCCTCATCATCTTACAGCCTGCCTCCACTTTGCTTTCTTATCATATCAGAGGCTTGGGATGCCTGTGTGCACAATAAATCAATGGCATTTTAAGCTTTCCCTGTGGCCTCAATTACTATGCATCTTTGTTCAGCTTGCTGTGCTGATCACGTTTATGACTTGACTTAACCTAAATTCTTAATGCTCCATCTCAGTGCAAAGAAATGAGATTTTTTATGAAAATGCAACTTTTAGCTTAGCCTACCAGACTATTGTCAATATGCCATGAAGTCCTATTAGACTCTAGAGCCTCTGACTGTTAACTCAGTGAAGACACAGATCATGTCTGCCTTGAACATTACTGTATTTCCTAGAGCCTACCACCATACCTGATATACGGTTAGCTCTTAATAAATATCTGCTGAATATTGAATAGCATATTGTTTTGCAAATGGCATTTTCTAAGCACCACTCCTGCCTGTGCCATTCTAAGCATGCACACATACACACACACACACACACACATACATACACACACACACAGGCACACTCACTCTTCACATTCAGACATATAATATGCTCTCAACGCCACTTAGTTCAAGGCACCAAGAGAGTTTATCAATGTAAGAAAGCTGAGAACATTTCTTTAGAATGACAAAACAACAAAGCTTTCCCTTGGCAATGGTTCCAGAAATGGTACAGCCCCCAGCCCTATCTAGCTCTGCCTCTGCCAGTTTAAGGAGTCTGTCTTCTGAGAGCTCTTGCCTATTTTCTTCCTCTTCACAATTAAAAGCAGGAATTCAATTGAATCTCTTTTTTCACTGCCACCTTTGCTTCACCAAATTTTCAATGGAGTAGGGCTTCTTCTCTCAAGGAATTCCACAGTTTTTATTTGACCTTCCAGAGTAAGCATCTGTATGCCTTTGTTCCAATCTTCTTTCCCCATAAAGCCTTTCCTATATCTCTTTCCTAACCCCACACCAAGGCCCATTTTGTATTTCTTCTACCTACCCCGACTCCTAGCCCATCCTTACTCTCACATGGTACCTAGAGCCCCAATGTAGTAATTATATTTTTGCCTTTTTTAATTGCATATTTCCTAATTGCATAGTTTCATAACTAGCCTATAAACTTCTTGAGGAAAAGCCCTGTCTTTTCATATTTATATTCCCTCACATATATGCTATGTCCAATCAGAAATATGGTCTTCTCTTGGGTCCTGGAGCTGCTATTTCTTTCCAGATTTGATCTGTCAAAATAAATGTTATTTGGAAGAATAATCTAAGAATGGAAAAAACAAAATAGTCAGGTTGAGCCCAAGAAAGCAAAACGTTCTGAGAAGTGGACTTTCAGAGCTCTAGGTTAAATGCTACTTGACCTCTGTGGACTGGAGTTCCTCTCCACCTTCCTCAGGCATTGGCCAGTCTTGGCCTGACCCCTCTGGTTTTGTAAAAGCAGAATAGTCTCTTCTCAGACAGCACAGGCACAGCAGGTAGGTGGATGGGCAGAGATAGCCAAAATACACTAACAGTGTCCTCATATTGTGGCCTGTGAATACACACCCTTATATATACTGAGTGGTGAAGAAGATGTTTGATAATATCCAGGAAAGAAAAAGAAAAAATAGAAAGGCAAACCTGACATTTCTATGTGGCTCACTAGAAATATTTCATATCTGTTGTTATAGCCATCCTCACAATAGTTCTGTGAAGCAGGCTAGGCAGTTATTATCCCCCATTTTCGGGATGAGGACACTGAGGACTAACATTTTAATTACTTGCCTAAGGTCGCTTAGCTATAAATGGTAGGCTCAAGTCTCAAAACTAGGACTCCTGACTCCTAGATCCGAGACTACCATACAGGTTTCAAATCTTTAGGGAAGATTTGAAGGAGGAAATGAGATTTCTCTAAGAAATTCTACTTCCCAAGTAATGCAAGTGGACAAGGAGAGTGAATATTATAGAAATGGCCCTCCAGGGGAGAGAAGACTAAAAAACTTGTCTTATGAATTCCAAAGTCAGGCCTCTGAGATCCACATTTAGGTTTGCAGTGCCACTGAAAACCAGAAGCATTTCTACCTGATTGCTTTCAAATTTCACCTGAACTGGGACTGCGCTTGCTAAACAAAAGCTGCCCTGGAACAATGGAAGGCTATTTGCAGCATTAACTAAAGTGCAGGTGCCCACAGAAGAGAAGCCCTGTTTTATCCCAGAGCTCAGCAGTCGAGGCCAACCAACCACCCTTTTCTCTATAATGCTTTAGTGCCATCACTCATCTGCTTCGACAAAGCAACTGATAATTTATGCAGTTGCCTTATGTAGGCTCTTAAAGAATGTCCAATGTAAACCTGCACATTGCCAGGCTTTGCTCCTTAGGAATGTAAATTATTGACTTGTTTGCCTTTGATAGGTTGTTATTATATCTTGTTACCAACAATTGGGATTTTCTGTAAGAGAAAATTGTACATCTTTCCTGTGAAGATACATTTTAATAAAGCATAAAAATTTTCAACCCTCAATTATTCATAGTTGTATAGGGAATACTTAAGATTCTATTCACTAGAAAAAATCTATGCAAGCTGTATGCATGTACTCTGTTGCCCAGGGGAATAGCACATACAGGTTTCAGATTTGCATAGCCAGAGAGTTTGCTGGTTCTGAGATTTTAACCCTCTTCTTCAAATCCTATAAAACTTCTAGCATTTAAAAATAGGTGTTACATATATGGATCTGAGATGAGGATGGCCAAATTACTCACAGGGTCAGAAGAATACTATTTGCTAATCTGAAGAGTAAAACGACTGGGAGTTACGTGGACAGAATTCACATTCATTCAAGTGATAGGCTCTATGAAAAGGAAAGCAGAAAGACACTTTGAATTCAAAAAATTGTGGAGAAATTGGTAGAGGTTTGGGAGCTTGACTGGGACACATTAAGTCAATATTTAAACTGATTTCTGAATACCAGCAGGCTCACGAGAGAATCCACCATTAGACTTAGAATCCAAAAGCCTAAGGATGTAGAGGGGCCTAGGATTTGAAATAGGCCATCTTGTGATTATTCTGTGTTTGCTTGCCCACTGGTAAGCATTAGGCAGGTTCTATGGAGAAGAAACAGAATAAATAAAGACCTGGGCATAGGAAAGTCCAGAGCAAGCATGCCAAAAAGTAAACTGTTACATCTGGGTGAAAAGTTGAGTGTATGGAGGAAGGTCTGAGAGTCAAGGCTGGAAAGATGGTTGGGAACTGTGTTAGGGATCCCTAAGCCACCTTCAGGTTCTGTGGTTTTCTAGAAGGACTCACAGAACTCAGAAAAGTTGTTATACTCGTGATTTCAGTTTAGTACCAGAAAAGGATGCAGATTAAAATCAGCAAAGGGCAGAGTCCAGGAGAGACAAGGTGCAAGCTTCCAGTTTTCCTCTCCCAGTGGAGTCCTAGGGACAGCACTTAATTCTTCCAGCAACAATAGATGATGATAGGTATGGAGTATTGCTAACCAGGGAACCTCATTTGAGCTTTGATGTCCATAGTTTTTATTGGGAGTCAGTCACATAAACCTGGAGTGCCTGTATGACTGACCTTACTTAATCAGTCTCCAGCCCCTCCACATGTTAAATTGATACAGCACGGCCCAGGCACCCACCATAAATCACATTGTCAGCATAGACTGTCTCTCATGCCCCCAGGCCCTCAGGTATACAAAAATATTCTTATCAAGCCAGATATTCCAAGGACTTAGAGGTTGTCTTCCAGACACTGTCAAGGGCCACTCTTTTCTTTAGAATGTACAGAGTTCAAACACCTCAGACCTGCTTAGTTTACTCTTTACGCACAGGGACTAAACCACAGAGGGCTTCATGGGAAGCCTTAAGTGCCAGATAGGGAATAGAAAGCTTAATCTAGCAGCAGAGTTTACAATGGCTAGAGGAGAAAAGAGTGGAAACTAGGGGACCAATTCCAAATTTGTTTTCCTCATCCAAGTAAGATAATGAAGTCCTGAAAAAGCATGAAGACCAAGGGGCATTTTTTAAGCAGAGGAACATATGCTAAGATCTATGTAAAGTCCAATCAGGCAGAAGTGTGGAGGACTGCACTAAACCATCATGAACAGGAAAGCCTCAACCCCAACATAAAAATTTCCCAGCCAAGAAAGCATGATGAACGCCTGCTATCACCCATTACCCACGTGTAGAGGTGATCCACGTCTTTGACAAGAGGCTATCATAGTTGATCTCTTGAAATGATTTCCAACTCTATGTGTCCAAAATGATCTTCTAAAAATAAACGCTGTGGTAATACAATAATAAAAGAATAACTAAACATTTTCCCTGAGTTTTTTCTTTTTTTTCCATTTGGCCCTCCTCCCCATTCCAGCATTCAGGCTTTCTGTCCTCAAGGACTTAGCAAATGGATTTGACAGTCCCAAGTATAGGGAGAGAGAGAGTCTGTTCCTTGACTTTTATACCTTAAAAGCTTAGGTACTTGCAAAAATACAAAGGTCATACAGCTAAGACAACAAATTAAGCAAAAAAAAAAAACATCATTTGAGTAAGAACAAGTTGGTCTGCTTAGCCTTTGCTCTCAAAGATATTCTATTGAAGGGAAAGGGAATACAGAGATGAAAGGGCAGCCCCAAAGGGTGATTTTGTATGTCCCAAAGGGAGGAGCCCAGCATGAGCTCTAGGAGGTGGCACGTGCTGCAGAGAAGAACTCTGCCCCATGTCTTGGGTCGATCTTCAGGAAGGAAGCCTAACTAGAGGAGAAATTACTCCCTGGTACCTAGATAGGTCCATCTGATAGATAGGGCTTAGAGAATCTCACAGCTTTTGCTATACCCTACACATGGTGTAGGAAAATGACATGCATGCCCCGAAGAATGGCTGTAATGTGGCAAAGCTGGTGGTCAGACTTGAAGGGCCATGTAGATATAAACAAGAGATGTCTCCAGGGACTACTGGATGGAACAATAGAGACCTCAGAGGATATCTGTGTGATTCCATGAAAAAGAGGACCCAACGGACCTGTCTTCTAGTGCTTTGTTACAAAATAAACTCCCTGGGATGTAATGAAATTCAGGGAAAATGTTAGAATGTGATCCCCAGATGGGCTGAAATTAATTTTCCGTTACTTTCCAACAGAGTGGCACATTAAAAAAAATGTCAAGTTATAGAAAAAAGTTTAGCTGTACTTCTCACACGCTATGGGTTCCAACCTATACCGATTATGAGATTTCCTTACCTCATGCAAGCTGTGTCTCAGGTAGTTGGAAGTAGCTCCCTTAGCACCCTGTGCCTAATGGCCTTCGTCACACTGGATGCAATAATTGTTTATCCATCTGTCGTCTCACTGAGATGAACTTCCTGAGAGAAGAGAACTAAGCTTACGTATCTTGCTATCTCCCACAGTGCCTAGCACAGCGATTGGGACACCCAAATGCCTTAGCAAATTCGTTCAATGAAAAAATGTTATCTGAGAAAAATGACAAGTAGGAGAAACTGTAGTTGGTGAAAACAAACCACAATGCTGCCCATTATGCAAAGTTATCCAATCAGATTTCTTCCAAAACAGCAGTCAGAATTTTTTAATGGAGTTGGACAGATTTGCTTAGCAACTTTATGAATCAATGAGTTGTTCTAGATTTGTGTGGACAGTCTGAGAACCAGTGATAAAGTAAACCTGACGAGGGAGGAATTTTTATTTTTATGATGTGGGAAATACACACTAGGAAGAAACCACCCTATTTCCACTGGAGTATATGGAAAATATCCTGTAGGTTGCCAGGAGTCTCACTTCTGCAGGGAGCTATGTCCATTTTTCTCTCCTAGGTACATAGCCTCTCAAAGGTTTCTAGTGTGAAAGATTTCAAAAACACACACGCCTATGTTTCATCCCAGCCAGGTATTCAGATAGCAGCCTTAGAAAATTTATGTTAATCAAAGAAGAAACACGGGAGAGACCAAAGGAAGAAAATTAATGACCCAAATTTATAAAAATCAAGCAGTGCCCAACCTGTTTCTGGGGAGCAACACTCTCTAAAAAGGAAATGATGCAATGTTCCTTTGCCATTTCGCAGATTGCTCAAAAGCAAATATATCCTTCCAAAGTTAAATATTACCCATTTTTTCCCTTTGAGTCTATATTTAACTTTAATTTCTGATCAATTTCTGACAGAAACTCATTATCATGTGAAAAAGCATTCCTCTTGGTGGCATGTACCCGGGAGAGGAAAAAAATAGAACAGTCGCATGAAAACCACAGGCTCAGGTTCATGGTGAGTTCTCTGTGCACGCCACAGAGGCCTATGATTTATTAATATATGCAAAATGCCTCTATAATTTGTTAGATGGATATTTAGCTGAAAAAATTAAATACTGCCACAGCCTGCCATTTAAGGAATGATCGAACCAGTTCTGATGGTGTAAGAATTGATGTGTTCACTTTGCAGAATTTTAAACAAAGCTTAAATCAGGCATTTTCAATCTTCCTCTTGTGACACAGTTTACACCCATCTGAAAGCTGCCCTTCCACGCCTGCACAGAGGTCCTTGTGAGCTGTGATTTTTTCATCATTTCCAAAGTCTTCGGGGCTCCAGAACCCTGATACTGGAAATGATTTTTTCAGAAGAAGAGAAGAAGGTATATTGAAAGCCCATCGTTACGACATTAATGCATTGGAAGTGACACAAAAGATAAGTTAGTCCAACTTCCTATATGATGTTGAAATCCTTTCTACGTTATTACTGCCGAGTAATCAGGCAGTTTCTGTGCTGCAGGGTCGCCTCTCAGCAGAACAAGTAGCCCATTCCACCTTTAAGAAGCATCACTTGTTCTAACACAAGTTACGACATAAACATCTTCTTCACAGATTGCTGTATTTGGGGAAATCAACTTCTGGTGATGTTACAATAATAACAACATTAGTGTCAGTATCGGTGCTTTCAATGTGCTAGGTTCAAGGCTTTTACAAATCCAAAATTAGGTACACAGCAAACATTTATTTTATTTATATTATTATTTAGAATACAAAAAATCACCATAAATTACAAATTTTGAAAAATTTACAACTACCAATGATATGATAAAGTCGAGCAAACATAATATTTTTCCTAAATACCCTTCATCACACCTCTCTATAATACATTTATCCTTCCTTTTTCGGCTGCATGCTTTTTGACCACCTATTCAAGTGACAAAAGTTTGGAATATCCTTTTCGATGGTGAGGATAGAGTGATAATTTAGTCATTCCTCTAGCATGGTTGATTAAAATTTGTTTTTATTATTTATAATTTAGAAAATCTTTTTTTAGAGCTCTACAACCTGTTAATGGTAATGTCAGCAAATTTTTTAGAATTGCTGTCACATTTGGAAAACCCTGGATCAAGTTCCTTTCATGTCCAAGCTGTAAGATTTCAGTCTGACTTCTGGCTCCATACATATCAAACATTGTTTCTCCTCTGGTACCCACAAAAATATAGAACTTTGTATATTTATTGCAAATATCCTTCTCAGGGTCTTGGAAGGAACCCTTGTAAATGAGCTTGCTGAGCTTCCCTGTAAATCCACGCTACCTATGAGGCAGATGCTACAGTTGATAACTCCACTCATGTTACCGATGAGAAAAGCGAGGTTTAGCAGAGTTTTATTTCATGAAGCCAGATGTTAACGCTCATCTGGGAACCCAGAGACCATGTTCCTAACCTCTGTGGTATATTGCCTCAAAGAAAACCACTTACAGTTTTCCAAAAACTCAAGCTCTCACGTGACTTTACAGCCCTCCTTGTGTTGTGTTCCCTCCCATCCTCTTCCTCTCCCACAATTTCTCCAGCAAACACACACACACACGCGCACACACACACACACACATATTTCTTCACCTAGAAAACTCTTCTAATTATTTTTCATTTCTTAGCCTAAGCATTTCCTCCACTCCGAAGATTTCCTATTTTATATACTGGGAATGGATTTGGAATTTTATCTATGCTTTTTCTGCATCTATTGAGATTTTTATAAGACATTTCTCTTTTACTCTGTTAATATGACGTCTTAAATTGATTTGTTGGTAAATGTTACCAACCTTGCTTTCCTGGAATAAATTCAAATTAATCTTGAGGAATCTTCTTTTCACATATGGCTGGATTCAATCTGCTAATATTTTGTGTATAATTTTTACGTAGGTGTTTGTGAGCCTGGTCAGTTACTTTTCTTTGTTATTGTGGCTATGATTTGGGTGTTGCTATGGTCTGAATGTTTGTGCCCCCCTAAAATTCATATTGAAACCCTAATACTCAATGTGATGGTATTAGTAGGTAGGGCCTCTGAGAGATGAATAGGTCATGAGGGCAGTGCCCTCATGAATGAGATTAATGCCCAAATAAATGAGACTCCAGAGTGCTCCTTGCCCTTCTGTGAGGATACAATGAGATGTCTGCCACCCAGAAGAGGGCCCTCAGCCAACCATTCTGGCACCTTGATCTGTAGAATACCAGTCTCCAGAACTGTGAGAAATGTCAGCTGCTATAAGCTATGCAGTCTGTGTTATTTTGTTACAGCAGTCTGACTACACTAAGACAGGTATCAAGCTTATGCCAGCCTCATAAAACTAGTTGGATATCTCATCTTTTCTATTCGCTGAAAAGGTTTGTGTAAGATTAGCATTATTTTTCCCCTAGAATTCACCAGTCAAACTACTGCGGACACGGAATTTTTTGTGGACAAGATTTTAGTTATGAACTCAAGATCTTTGATAATAACTACACTATTCAAGTTATCTGTTTCTTTTATCAATTTATAAAGCTATCTGTTCCTAGTAATTCACCCGTTTTATCTATATCTGTAACTTGCTCTTCTGATATAAGCCTATAATGATGTCCTTAACTCCTGATATTATTTGGGCCTTTTCTTTATTTCTTGATTAGTCTTGCCAATAGTTTACCAATATTGATAGTCTTATCAAGTTCTGGCTTGTTGATCCTCTTTATTATATGATTGTTTTCTGTTTTATTAATCATTGCTCTTATTTTCCTTTCTGACTTTCCTCTACTTAATGATTGTAATTTACCATTCTTTTCCTTAAAACATTTTCTTGAGATGGTATATCCACCTTAATTTTATTTATCCCACATTATTTGCTATTATCCTTGTTATTTCAGTTAGAGCTTGCTTAGTTTTAACAGGATATTTCTGAATTGTTTTGGCTTATAATATACTAAGACTTTTCCTGATTTTTTTTTTTTCTTCCCTGAAGTATATCCTTCAGTAAGTTCTTTCAGTGATATTCAGTGAGTGGTATATTTTCTCAATCATTTGTGTCTAAAAACACCTTCATTTCACCCTTTATTTCTTTGGTTGTGCATAGAATCCACATTGACCGTTATTCTCAGCTTGTCATTGCTTTGTTACTGCACCAGCCTTTCCTCTTTGATTGCCAACGGATATGCTCTTGTTTTATGTTCTACAGTTTCACTACCTTCTTCCATTTATTCTCTTCAGGCCTTGGTTTGCTTCTCTAATTTGAGGATTAATATCTCTGTCTCCTACACTGGAAAATTTGTAGACAAACCTTTCTTCATCTTCTCCATTCTCTCCTTCGAAGACTCCTATTAGATTTATATTCAATGTAATCATCCCACCGTCTCTTTCTCTAACATCCACGTCAAATCTCTAGGCAAATTTTGGCTCTACCTTAAAAATATATCCAGAATCTGGTTATTTACCTTTACTTCTGCTGCTACACCCTGGGCCAAATTGTCATCCCCTCACTCCTAACTTTTTGCAATAGCTTCTTCATTGATCTATTTCTCCTTTCCTCCCTACAGTTTATTTTCAGAACAATGGCCAGATTAAGTCCTGGTAAAAATATTTTTCAGGTCGTGTAATACCTACTCAAAACTCTCCAATGTCTTCCCATTTTACTGCAATAAAAGTGAAAGTCCTTACAGTTCTATAAAGTCCTAAAACATCCTCCCCACCAACCCCTAGCTACCTCTATGGCATCTTGTCCCACTGCTCTGTCCCTCAGTCTATTCCAAACCCACTGACTTCCTTCTTGTTCCTCTAACACACCAAGGATGTTCCCACACCTTTCCCTCTGCCTAGAAACATCTTTCCCAAGGTCTCTGCCTCACTCACTTCTCTCCTCAGGTGTTTGCTCCAATGTCAGTTCTCAGTGAAGATCTTGACAACTCTACTAAAATCACACCATACTGGCACCCCATCCACACTTACTACCATATATTTCCCACCAGGACAGTTACCACTATCTGAAATGCCGTGTATTTTTGTTACCAAAGTTCCTTATTATCTCTCTCATTTTCCCCATAAAATGTGCACTCCAATGAGGGGAAGTATACTTTTTTCCCCCTCCCACTCTGATTATATTTCTGGTTATATTATATTTCTGGTTATATACAGAACAATTCTGTATACATAGTAGTGCTTAATTAATGGGTTTTTTTTGCAAAATGACAAATATATTCTCTGTCTTTTAACTTCTCTTTCATATTTATTCCTTCTCTCTTTGTGCTCCATACTGGGTAATTTCTGCATTTAAATCCTATATTTCATTCACTCTCTTCAGTTATGTCTAATATGCTATTTAAAGTTTTCAGCATTCTTCAATTTTGTCTGTCTACATCTTTTAACAACAGCTTTATTGAGGTATAATTCAACTACCATAAAATTAATCTATGTATTTTTATTTGATCAAATTTTTCCTTTATTCCACTTCATCTGGAATTTTTCATAGTAACGTGTTTTTTCATGATTTGTATTCTTTCTACTCTTTTTTAGAATTATTTTAAACATAGGCTTTTGTAACCCTTCATATTTTCCCATTATCTGAAATTTGATTGCTAACCCTCCAGGTTGTTGTGGAGCATGTGGTTAGTGATTTTTATTGTGAGCTGATCTTCACTGCATGGTCTTTCACTGTGGACAGTCCATTTGTTCTGTGTCCTGAGAGCATCCCTACAAAAGGCTTTGTGTGGCTTCTCCCAAGAGCTCTAAGTCTTTTTCTGGTTCAGCACCAGACTTACATTAATTTCACAACACAAGTACTCCAAGAATTGGAATCTACATTCACATATGAGGGAGCCTTGAATTTAGGAACACTCATGGATAACTATTGCTTTTTTTCCCATTCAGAGCCAAAAAGTCACATTCTCAACGGCTTTATTTGGCTGATAGGAGACGTTTTTCATATTAGGTCAGCCTTTCCAGAGCTTCAACTCTGTCCAATGCAAGGTTGGCCCAGAGTCTCCATACTTCCAGCTTTGGTGTTTGTCTGGTTTTAAATTCCCTGTTTGTTTCGAGCACATGAGAATTTCCACTTTTTTCTTTTGAGCTCAGGTATGTACTTTTTTGTCATGTTGTATTCAGCATTTCTATATATTTGCAGTAGGGGAGTCTCTGTTAGCTCAATCCACCATATTGGAATTAAAATACACCGAAGTTTTTTATTATTTTATTATTATTATTATTATAAATTAGTAGAAATAAACTCTGAAAGAATTTAAAAACTCAACCTGGTCATACTGAATTAAATATCAGTTAAAAATACAGGTTCAGCAGCTGGACTCCCTGGTACTGAATCCCAGCTCTTCTACTTGTCTACGCAACTTGAGTAAATTTCTTAACTATCTCTGCCTCCATTTCATCAAATATAAAATAGGGATAATAATAGTACCTATATTTTATGGTTTTCTGAACATTAAATGATTTTGATACTCCTACAGGGCTTAGCATAGCATCAGGAACACACATTAAGTGCTTCAGGAGACTTAGTTGATCCCATCATCCTCTTCATCATTATTGTATTAAGTTCTGCACTTGGAGTCCATCCCATATATTTTTGTGAATCACTTACAGTCAGATGTCTTTTTTTTTTTTTTTTTTTTGCATTTTCAGAGCTTACAATAGTGTCTGGCAAATAATTGGTATTCCTAAAATATCTGTTGAGTAAGAGTTGTTTTTAAAAAAGCATTTTAAACTATTAAAAATGACAGCACAGTTTTGAAATGCATTCTCATGAAAACCAAGATATCGAGGACTTTTTATTATTTGCTTAAGTCATACTATTCTAGTTCCCAGGTTTAATCAAATTAAAATAGTACCTTCCTCAATAAATTACTCAGAGAACTTCTATAGCAAACCTGAAGAAAAATCTAATTTAAAAATTCAATAAGAGGGTTATTATGGGAACAAAGAACTGGTGGTAAGCATTTAAACCAATTAAATATAACAAGAATATGCGTTTGATATAAATATGGTTACACGTAGAATATCGATGAAAAAATTGAAAGATGTACCACATACCAATAATGTATTAGCAATAATCGCTGTAACTAAAATCCCGTGCTATTAGTAATAAAAATTAGGAAATTGGTAGGGGAATGGTGACAAGAATGAGACACCTTAGCTTCCTCATTTTTTATAGAAAAAAGTTAAATAGACCAAATCAATGTTTTTCTGACTGTTCTGTAACCCACCATATCATACACATTTTTCAGTACTGTTCAGCACAAAAATATGCGTCTTTCCTATGCACCATCTTGATACATGCATATATTTGATTGCGAAATAAAATGAGTTTTTAATGTGGGCCATGGCTAGAAAGACTTCAAATGCACTGCACTAAATTGGTTTTATGACCTACTATTGTGTTGTGACTTGCACTTTAAAGATCAGTGAATTTCACCTTGTGTTTTCTTGATCTTGATAATTAAAGGTATGTGGGTTCAAATAATACTTTAAAAACATATCTTTGAAGTAGAATTTTTCATAAGAAAGTGTAGGCTATATTGCAGTAAAAGAAATGACTCAACAAGGAAACACAAAAAATGTAAAGCATAAATCAAAATGTAAAAATGAAGCAAAACACATTTGTTTAAAATAGCTGAAAATAAGTTAAACGTCCCAAATATAAGACAAATAATCTGCAACTAGGTTTCAACAATGTGATCATATGCTGTTAACAACAATAACAAAAATCAACAAACCTTTCTAATTATAAGGTTTTGTAAAGATGCACTAGAAAAACAAACAGAAAAAAATGTGGTTCAATATATCAAAACAGCTCTAGTAGAATTCACAGAAAATTTAGTTTAAAAGATGCAAAGTATTTTTAAGTAAAGAATGCAATTCAAATGAGAAACTGGTAAAATTTTTATAACATACATAATTAATAAGACGGTTTTCATACTTTTATATACCGTTTTGAAATCAGTATTGTATTAGTTATCTATTGCTGAATAAATTATTCCAAAACTTAGCAGCTTAAGAAACAAGTATTTATTACCTCACGGTTTCTGTGGGTGAGGGATTCAAGAGCACCTTAGCTGGGCCGATCTGGCTCAAGGCCTCTCAAGAGGTTGCAGTCAAGGTGTTGGCTGAGGCTGCCGTCATTTGACATCTTCACTGGGGCTGACGATGCGCTTCCAAGATGGTTCATTCGTATGATTGTGCATAGAAGGCTCAGTTCCTGACTCTGTGAGCCTCTCCACAGGGCTGCTCGAGTGTCCTCACAACATGGCAGCTGGCTTCCCCTAGAAGAGAGTGATATAAGAGAGAGGGCAAAGTATATAACTGTGTTTTATGAGCTAGCCTTGGAGATCATGTACAATCACTTCTGCCACACTCTATCAATCACACAGAGAAACCCTAAAACAATGTAGAAAGAGACTACACAAAGGCGTGAGGATTGGGAAGCAGAAATTATTGGCACTCATCTTGGAGCCTGGCTACTATAAATTAAAAAAAGATGCCCAAAATGCATAAAAACTATAAAGTTTCAAAGCACAAAGTAAGACATACAAAAATAAAATAAATGGAAGAAAACCTCGCTAATAATTTTAAAAAGTAAATGTTCTAAATAATATCTGCCAGAGTGCAAAAAATTTATAAGTTTGAAAAGCCAAATGTTGGTGAGGTTTGGAGCAGTAGACCACTTCAATTGCTGGTAGGAGTGTAAATGATTTTAACCGCAGTGGAATTCAGAATTATCTACTAAAGTTAAAGTTCTGAATATCCTAGATCCAGCAATGTTGCCCCATAGAACTTCTTGTTCTGCCCTAGAGAACTTCCTGCACTACAGGACATGCCCAAGAATGTTTTTAG
Organism: Equus przewalskii; assembly: GCF_037783145.1. Lineage (NCBI taxonomy): Eukaryota > Metazoa > Chordata > Mammalia > Perissodactyla > Equidae > Equus > Equus przewalskii. The sequence continues at coordinate 55,169,162 of NC_091836.1, read as the reverse complement.
CCACATAAAATGTAGTAGCGAAAAAACTAGAAATAAGACAATTGGCATTTGTTTTGTTATCTCTGTGTATTAACTTATGAGTGGCTTCGGAATTTTCTTTTTGTAGCTCTTCATATTCCAAATTTACTATTGTGAGTTATATCAGCAACAAATAAAAATCCAATGGCTAATACAATATGAGGCTAGAAATAAGGTGAGTGAAAGGAAGAGAGAGCTAGAAATGTGAACACTTTCAGATACAATGAGGAGAATATTATCCCTTAGCAGTCTGATCACAGGCTGAAATGTAAGAAAAAAGGATCAAGTTTAAATTCAACTTAATAGTGCTTGGGTGGCTACAGTGACCTTGTTTAAGTGTCAGCTCTGGGTATTAAAAGGGCAAAAGTGAAATGCAGTTTTGTGATGACCCTGGACCTAAAGAGGGGGTTGATTCTGAATAGTGAAACCTTTCCCAGAAGATATCCCATTTCCATCCCCTACAGTTCTCAGGAGATACTTTGACTCAGGCTTCCTGGAATCTAGAATACATACCCATTATTCAAGAAATAATTTTCAAACACCTCAATGGCTTATGAACTGTGGTGACTTAAGGAACCAAACATCTATTGCTGCCATTATGAACTGCGTGGAGGGGAAACAGCAAAGTGGGTAAAATGTTTTCAGTATTCTGTCTCCCTTCTCAGCAACCTCATTTGCCAGGATCGCCCCACACTCTCTGCCCAATCCCACCTTTCCCTTGTCAGGGACCCAAGGAGATTCATCCAATAGTCTTCCTGCTGTGACTGCCTCTGGCCTCGTCACTCCTCATGCTCTCGGCATAAACCCAGAGACTCGAGCGCCAGCATCAGGCCTTGGGAATGTCTTCGTGGTAGTGCATGTCAGGATCCATCCCTCTTTTGGTCACTGCAGTCCATCTCTGAGACAGGGAGTGCTTCCCCCTTTTGAGAGATGGCGGGCCGTCTCTACTTCTTGATGCAGTAAACCTTGAATGTTCCCTTCTCTACAATGTCTCTTGGGGAGCAATTCTTGGTTTTGATGCATTCTTCAAAATAAGTCAGCTTAGAGTCCAACAGGGGATAGAAACAGTCAAGCCCACAATTAGAGTACCTTGTGATGATTATTTAAAATAATAGCTCACTCTCCTAGAGCATATGATCCAGCCATTGTTATAAGGGCTTTCCGTAGATTAGTTCAGTTAAGTTAGACAAAATGTCACCATTTCATAGATGAGAAAACTGAGGCATAGAAAGCTCTAACCCCTGAGTCTCTGGTCTTAC